>NC_090451.1:318464846-318784177 GCF_031143425.1 Pleurodeles waltl | reverse complement strand
CATCCCCTGCAGCCCCGGACGGTTGTCCACTGGGGCTGCTGCTGCTGCCAGTGGTGCTGGTGGCGGTGCTGGCAGTGGTGGGGGGAGGCTCCAGCCCATCCCCTGCAGCTTCGCACGGCTGCCCACTGGGGCTGCTGCTGCTAGCAGTGGTGGGGGGAGGCTCCAGCCCATCCTCTGCAGCCTCAAACGGCTGCCCACTGGGGCTGCTGCTGCTGGAAGTGGTGCTGGTGGCAGTGCTGGTGGCGGTGCTGGCAGTGGTGGGGGAAGGCTCCAGCACTTCTCTTGCAGCCTCAGATGGCTGAACCACTGTGGTTGGTAGTGGGGCGTCCGAATGAGTCCCAGCACCAGTCCTTCTGTCCTTCCTGCCTGCTGGTGCAGGCCCCTTGCCCTTCCTGTCAGCAGCTGGGGATTGCCCCTTGCCCTTCCCTGTAGCAGCTGGTGGTGCTTCCTTGCCCTTCCCTGTCGCAGCTGGTGGTGCCTCCTTGCCCCTCCTAGATGCTTCTGGTGGTTCCTCCTTGCCCTTCCCTCTAGTAGCTGGTGGTGCCTCCTTACCCTTCCCTGTCGCAGCTGGTGGTGCCTCCTTGCCCTTCCTAGACGCTTCTGGTGGTGCCTCCTTGCCCTTCCCTCTAGTAGCTGGTGGTGCCTCCTTGCCCTTCCCTGTCGCAGCTTGTGGTGCCTCCTTGCCCCTCCTAGATGCTTCTGGTGGTGCCTCCTTGCCCTTCCCTCTAGAAGCTGGTGGTGCCTCCTTGCCCTTCCCTGTCACAGCTTGTGGTGCCTCCTTGCCCTTCCCTGTCACAGTTGGTGGTGCCTCCTTGCCCTGTTGTCCTGTGCCTCTGTCCCTTGAACTGTGTGCCCACTACCACTGACCCCAGGTCCCTGATCGTCCTGTGTTTGTAGGTTGGCCTTTGGTCCCTGTAGTGGTGGACACACTGCTGACAGACGTGTCCTAGGGACAGAGGTATGGGCCCGCTGGGTGGGTACTGTGCTGGTGTTTCCTGAGGGGGGAGGCTCTGTAGTGGTATGGGATTGTGCCTTTGTAACCGACTGTCTGGAGGTCCCTGATGGGCCAGGTTAGTCATCCATATCTAGGCGTCCAGAGCTGCTGTCATCACTGTGGGTCTCTTCTGGTGGGGACTGGATGTTGCTGGCACCTCCTCTCCGGTGACGTTGGGTGGGGGACCTGTGGGGATGTAAATGCAGTGTTATTGTTTCTGCATGTGACATCTTCTGCATGGGTGTGTTGCCCTCTATGGTTGTTATGGCAGCTTTGCCTTATGTGAGTAGTTATTTGATTGGCTAGGTGATTCTCTCTAGTGTGCATGCTTTAGTGATGGGTGTCCATGCAGGTCTGTGATGGGGGTCCGTGCATTGTTGTTACATGCAGGGCTTGGTATTGGGAGGGGTGGGTTGTGATGGTGAGGTGTGTGTGAGGTGGTGGAGTGAGGGTACGGGTGGGGGTTCGTGATGGCACGCAGGTAAGGGGGGTGTTAAGGGGGATTTTTGGGGGGGTGTTAGTAATAGAAATTTGACTTACCAGAGTCCAGTCCTCCGCCTACTCCTGACAAGCCCTCAGGATGCATGATTGCCAAGACTTGCTCCTCTCATGTTGTAAGTTGTTGGGAAGTAGGTGGGGTCCACCGCCAGTCCTCTGTACAGCAATTTGGTGTCTTGCTGCCATGGAACGCACCTTCCCCTGTAGGTCATTTCACCTCTTACTGATGTCATCCCTTGTTCTAGGGTGCTGTCCCACAGTGTTGACCATGTCCACGATTCTCCACCATAGCTCCATCTTCCTTGCAATGGATGTCTGCTGCACCTGTGATCTGAGTAGCTGTGGATCTACCCGGATGATTTCCTCCACCATGACCCTCAGCTCCTCCTCTGAGAACCTGGGGTGTCGTTGTGGTGCCATGGGTGTAGTGTGAGTGGTGTGGGTGAGGGTGTGTAGGGTGATGTGTTGGGGTGTGTGATATAAGGTGTGTGGATGGTGTATAGGTGATGGTGGTGTATGGCTGTGGTCTTGTCTGTGGACTTGCTATCTCTCTTGTGGCACTTGTTTGTAGTCATAAATGGTTGTGGGTAATGTGGATGTATGTTTTATAGTGGTGTGGGTGTGTGGGCGTTATGTGTGTATGGGTGTCAGGTGTGTGTAGTTAAAATTGTCCAATGTAGTGTTGTGTATTTTGAGCCCGGTGGTATGTAGCGCCAATGGTTTACCACCATTGAATGTCCGTCGTGGTGATTCGCGGGTCAAAATGCTGTGAGCATAGTTCTGTTGGCGTAATGGTGTGGGTTTTGGTACCGCCAGTTTATCACTGACCGTTGGGCTGGCAGACTTGGGTGTGTGGCTGTATAGTGAAGGACTGCTATGTGTGTCATACCATGGGTAGAGGTAATCCGCTGTGGCGGCGGTATGTTGGCGGCAGTCAACATGGCAGTAAGTGGGACTTAACGCCAATGTCATAATGAGGGCCATAGTTATCAATCCACATTGACATACCACATTATTTGTGATCGATGACCAGTTTGGTGGCGCTCAAGTTGGCTACATTTCCTGCATCTCAGTCCATCAATGTATATCTGACACTGTCAATCAATATACTTTCAAAGATGTCATACACCAGTAAATAATATAGAATAATTTGGGGTAGTGCAGTGTACTCAGGATCCCAAACTCAACACTCTCTTGCCACATCAAGTTTGAAGGCATATAAGTACTGAATCATCTATAAGGCAAACTCCCATACATACATGTGACATCTTAAAGTGTTGTGTATAGGTCTACAGTAGAATGTTACTTAGATCTACATTGGTTTCTCACATATAAAAACAGCATAAATTGCCATACCTATGTGTCAATCTAAGTTGACCATGACACCTTGCCGCACAAAAAGCTTTAGCTGTTGGAAGACAAAAATATATAACTATCCATGTCTCACGTTGGGAATTCACGACATGTAAAAGCAAATAGCCATGCTAAATTTAGGGAACAAATTAAAGGCCATGCTAATGTCATGTAGGGAAGCAAGGACATCAGAGGTGTTAAAAGGACAAATGTATGTGCGAGTGTCAAACAAGTTGGCACTGTCACAACCTACCCAGGTCTGAATACATGACAGAGAATCTGATCTTAAGTTTATCACTTTGCATATATAGTGAGTACAAATAACATAGAGATGTTAAGAACATTCTAAACAACTTATGATAGTAATCTTCTGCCTAAACCAGACAGTCAGCATGTGGAAGTGTCCTAAGTATTAGGATATGGACAATATTTGCAATGACACATAGAACTTGAAGTTGCATGTAAAATCCAATGATCAACAGTATCTTTATTATTTTAGTTTTGCAATTTTATATAGTGCGGACATGGCACAAAGGCATCAGAGCACTTTACAACACAGTGTGGCAATGAGTTACATCAATAGTAGTTAAGCTCAGACGTTTACATAAGTGTATGTATATAGGAGTTACCACAAGAGACAGTTACACAAATAGGGCAGAGGACAGTTAAACGAAGGCAGATCAGGGCATAGTGAAGAAAGTAAATAAGTCTGGTTGAGGGTGAATTTACCACGATGTCTGTCAAATAGGAGCTTGAGGTCCTTTTTGAAGAGAATTCCGGATTCTACTGGCGCTACCAGAGAAAGACTGGTTCATGTATCATTCTCACTGAAGGAGTGGGGTTCCAGGAGCAGGGATTGGACATTTCTGGAACACCTATTTTCTCTCCAGATTTTTAGTTTTTAGCTAGGAGGGTGAGTAGGAATGCAGCACTCTGTATATAATGAAAATGATTTTGAATTGGGCCTGAGCTTCAAAGAAGAGCCATCGAAGGCTTAGCAGGGCAGGGCAAATATGGTCAAATTTCTTGAGACTTAAGATGAAGCATGCTGCAGCACATAGTGTTGCTCTCAGTGTGCCTCTGTGAACTTTGGGAATGCCTGAGAGAATTTCATAATCTAATCTAGAGAGAACAAAAGACTGCACCTCTATTTTGAGGTCTTGTTCTGGTATGAATTGTCTAATGACCCAAAGCTTCCTATGCTGGTGTTGTGTGCTGTTGGCTATGGCTGCTATGTGGCTGGGAAGATTGAGACGATTATCAAGGGTGACGCTGAGTGATCTACCACTCGTGACAATGGTGGGGCAGCCTACGAAGGTGAGAAAGTTGGCCATCCATGTAAACAACTTATGATAGTAATCTTCTGCCTAAACCAGACAGTCAGCATGTGGAAGTGTCCTAAGTATTAGGATATGGACAATATTTGCAATGACACATAGAATTTGAAGTTGCATGTAAAATCCAATGATCAACATTATCTTTATTATTTTAGTTTTGCAATTTTATATAGTGCGGACATGGCACAAAGGCATCAGAGCACTTTACAACACAGTGTGGCAATGAGTTACATCAATAGTAGTTAAGCTCAGACGTTTACATAAGTGTATGTATATAGGAGTTACCACAAGAGACAGTTACAAAAATAGGGCAGAGGACAGTTAAACGAAGGCAGATCAGGGCATAGTGAAGAAAGTAAATAAGTCTGGTTGAGGGTGAATTTACCACGATGTCTGTCAAATAGGAGCTTGAGGTCCTTTTTGAAGAGAATTCCGGATTCTACTGGCGCTACCAGAGAAAGACTGGTTCATGTATCATTCTCACTGAAGGAGTGGGGTTCCAGGAGCAGGGATTCGACATTTCTGGAACACCTATTTTCTCTCCAGATTTTTAGTTTTTAGCTAGGAGGGTGAGTAGGAATGCAGCACTCTGTATATAATGAAAATGATTTTGAATTGGGCCTGAGCTTCAAAGAAGAGCCATCGAAGGCTTAGCAGGGCAGGGCAAATATGGTCAAATTTCTTGAGACTTAAGATGAAGCATGCTGCAGCACATAGTGTTGCTCTCAGTTTGCCTCTGTGAACTTTGGGAATGCCTGAGAGAATTTCATAATCTAATCTAGAGAGAACAAAAGACTGCACCTCTATTTTGAGGTCTTGTTCTGGAATCAATTGTCTAATGACCCAAAGCTTCCTATGCTGGTGTTATGTGCTGTTGGCTATGGCTGCTGTGTGGCTATGAAGATTGAGACGATTATCAAGGGTGACGTCGAGTGATCTACCACTCATGACAATGGTGGGCCAGCCTACGAAGGTGAGAAAGTTGGCCATCCATTCTTGCACTGGTGTTTTTGTTTTCGGAGGTGAGATCAAAATATATTTATTTTAGTTTGGTTGAGTTTTAAATGGTCATTGGACATCCAGATTTGAATTTTTAAGAGTATATTTCAAAGCAGGGTTACATTCTCTGGGGATGAGATTTTCAAGTATATTTGGGTATCGCTGGCATGGAGGTAGAAGAGAATCCTAGAATTTATGAGAAACACACATAGTGGTTCTAGGTAGACTCTAAAGAGGAATTAGGAGAGGAACAAACCTTGGGGGACACCTTGATAAATGCTGACTGGTCTCAAGAACAACTTGCCCATTTTCACAATTTGTGAACGGTTGGATAGGTAAGAGGAGAACCACTCGATGACAATGCCTCCACATCCCATATGTAGTTCACGAATGCGAAGGAGGTCATGATGGTTGACAGTGTCGAACACATCATATAAATCTAAGAGGACCAGGAGTCAGGAGTTGCTGGAGTCGAGGATTCTAAGGTAATCATTGACTATTTGGAGGATCACAGTTTCTGTACTGTGACCCTGCAGAAACCTGATTGGAGAGTGTCTAGGAAGTTGTTTGTTTGGATGTGTGAGGCTAGTTGAGACGCTACGCAAATTTTAATGGCTATGCCTAAAAATGGTAATGTGGAGCCTATGCGGTAGTTGTTCAGGTTCTCTGGAACTAGAGATTCTTTTTTTAAGAGCAGAGTGATTTGACCCATTTTTAGTTGTTCAGGAAAAAGGCCCAGTTTGAGAGAGGAATTCAGCATGGTGGTCCATATGGGGAGAAGGTGTGTTGCAAGAGATTTGCTGATAGAGCCTGGAATAGCATCCTGATGATGGTTTGAGGGTTTTACTTCTGTGATAGTTCATTGTAGGTCCTGCTCGGAGATTGGAGACAAAGATGACCATGATTGTTGTGCTTTGCATGGTAGAGACTCAACCGTTTCAAGAGAGTCATTGATGGGAGGTGAAATATAGATGTCTCTAAAAAATGTTATCAAAGAAATCCACAAAGTAATTGTAGCAGGCCACGTATGGCTTAGGAGCTGAGGACTTAGAAGGGCTAGTAGACTGTGCAACAACCTCGAACAGGTGCTTCAGTCTATTCTTTGCAGAATTCATGAGGGTTCAGATATAGAAGGATTTGGTTATGAGGATTTTGTCTTTATATTGTTTTTTTTCTTTACAAAGCTCAATGATACTCAGGAAAGATGGTGTTTCTCTCCATTTTTTCTTGTATTTTCTGCTAGCTTTCATTCTTCATAAAGCTCTTTAGAGAACCAGGGCCTAGAGAGATTTGGTCTGGATAATTTGAACATCAGGGTTGCACATTTGTCAATAAGGGAATCCATGCAGAAGTTGAACTTGTCAGTGGCCTCGTTGATGTCAAGATGAGGTGTGATCGCAATTAGGGTGAGAAAGGCCATGATGGCCATGGCTTCTGTGTCAAGCTTCAATGTTCCTCCAAACCATATTTTCTCTATTTTGTGTTGCCCATATGGTTTGGCGAAAGAGCCAGTTAAAGAGAAGGGGATCTGCACGTAATCAGACCAGTCTACTGGGAGGGGGTCATATGTCTTTAAGTAGGGGGATTTAGAGATTATCAAATGAAGAATTGTACCTTTGTGGTGTGTAGGTTTATGGCAGTGTTGTTGGAGATTGTTTGAATTGAGAAAGGAGGTAAAAGTATCCACATAACTATTGCCCATGTCTCCCCAGTGAAGATATTGTTGTTGGAGCTGATAAGTAGAGAGATGAAGAAATTCATGCATTCCTTGATGAAGTTGTTATTTTGACCCAGTGGTTGGTAAATCAGATTTAATCTGAGGTTGGAGGTAGTAGAGGTAGACAGTTCCACTGACAAGCTTTTGAAAGACTGAAAGTGAATCGTTGGGAGGGGTCGACTTCTCGGAGAGTCTCAGTGAATGAGTGCTAGACCTCCACCGTGTATATCTTCCCGGTCGCAGCACAAAATGTAGTATTTGCAAGAAAGAAGTAGGTCCAGAGTGTGGTTAGATGAGACATTGAGACACGTTTCCTTGACTATTAGGATGTAGAGATTATGGGTCAGGATTGAGTCTGATACCTCTAGACAGTGTTTGATTGCAGATCAACAATTGTGCAGCATGCAGTTCAGGGAGTTCCTGGTCTGACTTGGCTGATCCAAGGGGGTAGTTGGCATTTGCATCAAGTTAGAGGGGTTGAGTGTGCAATGGGATGGTGTGTGAGTTTTAATTCAGTCAGAGATGATGGTGGAAATCTGGCTGCCCCCTATGGGAAGATAGGAGGAGGAGGTAGTGGAAAGTTAGAAGAAGGGGGTAGTGGAATTTGAAGCTGCATAACTCTTTGGGAGAAGGAGTAGGTCTGAGTTCTCAAGGAGAAGTTGTGTCCGTTTGGGTCTGGGTAGGGGACTGTCTCTCAGTATGCTGGAAAGGTGCGGGGGAGGGTTTGCAGGGGATGATGAGGATAGGACTGAGGGGAAGGGAGCGAGTCACTAAGCTGGAATAGAGCCGATGTGAGGATGTCCATTCTTCAAGAGAGGTGTGAGGACGACGACAGAAGCTTCTTGAAAAGATGCCAGTTATGTTCAGCAATTGTGGGAGGATTTGGCTGGGCTGTCAGGAAAGGACTCTGTGGGGTTGAGGTGCAAGTGGGGGAGGTGCTTGTTGTTGGCATCTGGTGTTTGGAGATCTTGAGGCAATAGGCGAAAAAGAAAGGGAAGAAGGGAGATGTTTGAGCCAACTATGGAAAAAAGAGGTAGTGAAAGCAGCAAGAGTGAGAGATAATGGTTTGTGGAATGTTGGAGAGGAATGGTGTAGAGATGGTTTGTGGGAAGGATGTTCAAGTCTGGAACAGGTGGTGACCTATGGGTTATGGGCGGCATAACGGATTGTAGGAGAGTCTGGGGTGAGAAAATTTGTCTGGGTGGACTGTAAGGGGGAGGGTAGGGGTATTATGAGTGGATGGAGAGGGGGGATCAAGGAGGATCATGGGAGGGCCTAGGGGTGAAACAAATTAAGCTGATTATGTCCAAGATTGTTTAATTGGCTTAGAACATGATCTTTCCATTGTTGTTATTGGATTTCGAAAGGTTGCCCGAGAGGTCAAAGTGGGAGCAGCATTTGAGTTTGCAAGCAAAGGGGATGTTAGAGTGAGAGGAGAATGGGAGAAAACTGCATAAGGATCTGATCCATAGGTCAGTGTTGTGTGTGAGGATGAGAAGGACAATCTTAAGGGAGCCCTTGTGTTGGCAGTGGTGGTATTGGTCTGTGAAAAGGGTTTCCAGGAAGTCTCACATTGTGTGTTTGGAAAGTTTTGTGGGATATTTGATCTCGAAAGCATTTGCACTGGATTTCAAAAGGGGCTTTAGGGGAAAGCTGGTAGCTGCTGGTGTTGACAACATGCTGGGTGTTGATGCCGGGATCCAACTTCCTACAAATAGTTCTCAGAGGTGTTGTCTTTGAAGTTTGTCAAGAAATTTGTAAGGATCCAACTTCTTGCAGACTGACCCCAATTGGGGTTGTATTTGGGGTAAGCTGAGGAGAGGAGTATAAGCAACGGGTTGCAGTTGATAAGCAGCTGATTTGTTTTAACATGACCACCACTCCTGTTGTTTTGGTCAGTGAGTGTGAGCCCACTCGACGATGGCAGCCACACCTTGCTTTACAGTCCTCTTTCCAGTGTTATGAGGAAGGGCCGGTGGACGTGAGCCTGATCTAAGATGGCTGCCACTCCTGATTCTAACACATATTGGTCAAAGCTTTAAGAAATGTCTATGATTTCGCCACCATACATAACACACATCGACAGTTATGTCTCAGTAACAATGTGTAAAATCATTACTGTTGTAGTTTTGTACTTTTGGCTGACCAAGGAAATGGGTTCCAGCAATATGTCATGACCCCAGTCCCCAGTCCCCCATCCCCAGTTGGAGGCAGTAAAATGATATAACACGACACACACCAAGATGAGGAATGTTGTGGAGTGAATATTTGCTGTCCTAAAATCCAGGTTCTGATCCCTGTATATGTCAGGTAGAAGACTGTTGTACTCACCCTCTACGGTGTACAAAATAATCCTCGCCTGTGCTATATTGCACAATATCTGTGTAAAAACAAATGTCCAGTGATAATATGAGCCACTAAATACAGAGGAACTAGACAAGGATGAAGGCAATGAAGGAAAGATCCAGCGCACAATGGCTGATCACCAGAAATGTGGCCAGATTGTGGCCAATTTCATTAGTTATACTACATCACCTTATGGTAATTCTTACAGAAAATATGTCAACTTATCAACCTATAAATACATTTTGGAACTCATTTATTGTTCTGTTTATATGTGAAGTCAATGTAAAAAACGAGACACATATCTTCTCAACTAGGTGTAGGCCTCAACATATAACAATTATGTTCTCTGAGCTGCTGATCAAAATGGGGTTATAACACCAAAAAATATAACTATTAATGCAGCAAGCCAATGTGATGTACTACATGAAAGGGACAGCATAGGGTTGCCTGCTATCAACATAGTAATGGTCCATTCATGTCCTCATGCACGCAGTGAGCGGTTCAGTGCAGCACAGCTATAAGTCTTGCAGTGTTCTGCAGTAGCAAAGTGATTTTTTTTATATGGCATTCAGTGAATAATGGAACACAAATCTCCCCAAATGTCAATATTTGAGGCAAATCCTTTATTAGGTCTCATAAATGAACTAGCATGGACGAGCATGCAGAATGGCAGCACTTTGCAGATGCAAATGTTGCTGCAGATAACATCATAGAACATGAGCGATAGTTGTCATGAACAAAGGCCTAGTCTCTGGTGCAGATGTTAAAATATAATTTATAAAGAAGGCATACATGCATGTGTGGGGATCCCCACAACACTGCACATGTGACACCTCTCCTTGGCATATTGATGTGAGTACCACATTTAGCCACAGTTTACCAAAATCCACATTTACCACGTTTTGCACAGCAATGCAAGGAGACTCAAAGGTCTGTAACAAAACAATAAACAGATGAATTTGCAAGATGTGGCTTTAACAAGAGAAGTAAGACAAGGGAGGTGTTTGGCAACCATCACATCACGTCAAGAATACAGAGGTGGTAAATATGTTTAGCGTCCATGTCAAAAGTCAAGCACAAATGTATGTGTACATATAAAGTCTCATTGAATATGGTGCAATGGAGGTGTTGGGTATGAAATTAGACCTGCATGGTATGAGTAGTATACCCTTGCCCTGAGTGTACAACTGCATAGTTGTGTTGCTTATCAACTATAGTATCATCATCATCATCATCATTTACTTTATTTCGGTGAAAACATACCATAAAAGTACAATACATACAGTCCAAGAGAGAAATAGTGGAAGGAAAGTACAAATAAAATAAATTACGAACTCTTGAAAATTAGATATTAAAACAAGTTAAAACAATAGCATAAAATGTTTTTCCTATAAATATAATGCTTAAAAGACATCCAGTCCCTACTAAAACATTGGACAAACGGACTTACACTTATATACAACACCTGTGCACTACATGCCTGCTTCTAAAATCTGCTACCAAGTCTTATTCTTTAAAATTGCTAGTCTAAAACGCCAAATTGATTCAAGAAATTTTGCCAAAGAGCAAACTCTTTGTACAGATGGATCTGATTTGAATATTCTCTCAGCAGATAGACAGTTCCTGAAACCCATTTTTTTACATAAGGGAGTAATCCAAAGGGCCCTCTGTTTACCATATGCACGACATTGAAAAAGAACATGAAGATCAGTCTCTTCATGCTTACAGCCCATCGGACATAACTTAGACTTGTTGGTAGAATTGGGCCATTTGTAAGTTAAGGAACACAAAGGAAGAGACCCTATTCTAAATCTGATGAAAAGAGCACGCGCAAATGGAGAGAGTACTGCATCCATGAAGGGCTCAAATGCATAGTGACATTTAAATTGCAGAAACCTATCAGTCATAGAAGAGGGCACAACTTCAGTCATTTGTGCAGTTTGAACTTTAAGCCAGAAAGCGTCCTTCAAGGTCTGAATGGCATTTTTGGGAATAGTAGAGGGGTCCTTCCAATAGGACCCTAGGCCAAGAAGGAATAAGGACCGTTCAACATAAGCACGCCACTTGATTTTGGCATTAGAATTAGTGCCCATCAGTTTGGGCAACCCACATCTAAATGGAATGAGAGCATCGGTTGACCATAACCAGATCCAGAACAGTAGTGGCCTTAAAGCGGCGATCTGGTTAATTGGAAAAAGATTTAAATCCATTTGGATAGGCAAAGAGGGAGTACTTGAAGGAACTCTTAACAGCGTCTTTAAAAACTGGTTTTCCACCCTAGCCAGATCCTCCAAATTGCAGTGGCGCCATTACTCAGCACCATAGATAGCCCCTCCCCTACGGCTTGTGATTTATATATTTCGAGAGCAGGAGTCAAAGCAAAGTTAGAGGAGCGGGTTGCAAATCTCGCAATGCCGCCTGCCCTTTGCTTCAGGCATATCAGTGATTTCTGGAGGTGGGCATGCCAGTAGTGAGAATCTTCTAGTTTTACACCTAAGTAGTCAAAAGTGCCCACCCTTTCCAGTAAGGCACCTTCTAGATAAACAGGTCTTTTCATTTTATGCTTTTTGTCTCCAAAAACCATATATTTCATTTTTAACGAGTTGATTTCCAGACCATGATCTTCACAAAACTTCACAAATCTTGTAAGGAAACTTGAAAGGCCCATAGCTGTTCGAGACAGTAACAAAGTGTCATCAGCGCATAAAAGACATGGAAGCTTCTGCCCTCCCAAGATAGAGCAATCCAAGAAGTAGGGAATACATGCATTGATAAATAAAAGAAATAGGGTGGGCGCAAGTACACAACCCTTTCTCACACCACGGACTGTGGGAAATGCTGAAGTCAGTTCGCCTGCCAAACCCCATCGTACTCTGGCGCAATTTCCTGAGTAAAGATCTTTGATGATATTAAGCATGGAGCCGGGGACTCCAGCTTTACTCATGACTTCCCACAGTTTAGGGCGCGGGACAAGGTCAAAGGCGGATATCAAGTCAACAAATGCCACAAAAAGGCGGCCTGAGTCCACGTCTATGGTCTTCCACTTTATAGTAATAAAGCGGAAACCTGGTCGATAGTACTGACCTTATCTCTGAACCCTGCCTGAAGATGACTTAATGCCTGATTTTCCACTATCCAATGCTTCAGTCTACTTAACAGCTGGTAGCAAAATATTTTTTGCAAATTATCTAGAAGACTGATGGTTCTATAATTCCCTGGAAGGTTTTTTTCACCTTTCTTGTGGATGGGCACGATTATTGCCTCCTTCCAAGAGTCAGGGTAAGATCTATTGGACAGGGCAGTATTTGAAATCCTATTTATGTACCCAGTCCATTTAAGCAAATCTGACTTATATAGTTCTGAGGGAATTCCGTCCGGGCCAGAGGCTTTCCCTGATTTTTGAGCAAGAATTGCCAACTCGGTTTCTTTTAGAGTGAAAGGAGGCAGAGGGACCGCCAATGAATGGAGTGACGATGGGGGTCATTACAACATTGGCGGTAAAAGCCGCTTACCGCTGTGCAGAAGACCGCCAACACACTGCTGCGGCCGTGGAAAACCGCCACAGCTATTATGACCCACAGCACGGATTCCGCCAAAATTCAGACACCCACACAAGTCCACCACACCAAAGGTCAGTGATAAACTGGCGATAACAAAACCTCCACCGTCACGCCAACAGGAATAAGCCCACACTATCACGACACACGAATCCACATGCAGTCATTCAACCACGGTATTCCATTGGTGGTACACACCGCCGCGCTCAAAATACACACACATATACAAAACACAGCCACCTTGGACAATTCGAAATACACACACCTGATACACATACACACACCACTCCCACACACCCAATACTATATAAAACACACACCCACATCACCCACAAACCCTTACGACAACAAATCACGAACGAAGGCCAGAGAGAGACACCACCAGAAACAATACAAGCATCCACAGGCACACAACACCATCACCCACATAACTTCCACGCACCGCACACTACACACCACTACATGTCAGCACACTTATAACCTAACACACCACCCCACACATCACTTACACCACCCCATGGCACGGCAACGACACCCCAGGTTCTCGGAGGAGGAGCTCACGGTCATGGTGGAGGAAATTGTCCGGGTAGAGCCACAGCTATTCGGATCACAGGTGCAGCACACCTTAATTGCAAGGAAGATGGAGCTATGGAGAAGAATAGGGGACAGGGTCAACGCAGTGGGACAGCACCCAAGAAATCGGGAGGACATCAGGAAGAGGTGGAACGACCTACGGGGAAGGTGCGTTCCGTGGTCTCAAGACACCACCTGGCGGTTCAGCGGACTAGCGGCGGACCCCCACCACCTCCCCCACAACTAACAACATGGAAGGAGCAGGTCTTGGCGATTCTGCAACCTGAGGGCCTCGCAGGAGTAGGTGGAGGAATGGACTCTGGTAAGTCAAATCTTAACTATTACATCCCCCACCCTACCTGCATGCCAGCACATACCCCCACCCTCACCCTCACCCCCATCACTCCTACTCCTCACAAATGTCCCAACATCACAAACCACACATCCTAACCCCAAGCCCTGCATGCAACAACAAAGCATGGACACCCATCACTAAAGCATGCCCATTGCACATACACAGACACCCCCCTAAACCATCATCACACAAGTTCCCACACAGGAATGCAAGCACTGGGGTACACGGTCACCCACCCATTTCACACCATGCCACACACAGATGTAATAAACATCCTTTTATACCCCTGCAGGACCCCAACCCAACGTCACCGGACAGGAGGGTCCACACATGTCCACACCACCAACAGAAGAGGCCCACAGTGATGACAGCACCTCTGTCCAACTGGATCTAGATGACCAGCCCGGCCCATCAGGGACCTCGGGACAGTCGGTTCCCCACATCCAGTCACAGGCCACCACAGAACTTCCCCCCTCTGGAAACACCAGCACAGCACCCACCCAGCGGGCCCACACCTCTGTCCCGAGGACACGTCAATCAGCAGTGTGTCCACCACTACAGGGAACCCAGGCTAACCCACCACCCCAACAACAACAGGGACCTAGGGAAAGTGGCAGTGGGCACACGGTCAAGGGGACGGAGGCCCAGGAACACAGGGGAACTGGGAGGGCTGCTGTGCGACAGAGGGCGGACAGGCCCAGGGAACCCACTCTCCACGAGGCCCTCTCCTCCATCATGGGAGCCTACCACCACTCCCAGGAGACAATGCACCTGTGAGACTAATAGACTGGACTCTGCCATGGACATTCCTCCGTCATCACCCCTCACCACTTTGCTACCCCCTCCAATTTTGAGCACTAAAATAAACACCCTTAAAGCACAAAACAATCTGGAGTCAGTCTGTGATTTTGGAATACTGCATTAGCAATAACTGTGGCAAAAAGCTGTTTCATTTGTAATGTCAACATACCTGTGTCACACAGCTCTAGTCCATGAGGAATCAAAGCAGATGTCACACTGTGGGACCCAGATCTGTGAAATCGTAAGGGAAAGTGACAACTCAGTGACCATAGACTGAGTGAAAACGACAGACAGTAGAGAGGCAGTAGTGTTAAAGTACATGTAGTAGGCAGGTGTGTATTCTTACCTGTGTTTCACTGGAAATATTGATGGATCACTGAGTCCCTGTTGTCCATGTTTTCTTCCTCTGCTTCCTCGTCTTCACTGTCCACAGGCTCCACAGCTGCAACAACACCGCCATCAGGACCATCCTCCTGCAGAAAAGGCACCTGTCATCGCAAAGCCAAGTTGTGAAGCATACAGCAGGCCACGATGATCTGGCACACCTTCTTTGGTGAGTAGAATAGGGATCCACCTGTCATATGGAGGCACCTGAACCTGGCCTTCAGGAGGCCGAAGGTCCGCTCGATCACCCTCCTAGTTCGCCCATGGGCCTCATTGTAGCGTTCCTCAGCCCTTGTCCTGGGATTCCTCACAGGGGTCAGTAGCCATGACAGGTTGGGGTAACCAGAGTCACCTGCAAATGGCGAGGGACAACTGTTAGACACACACTAATCTGGAGGGATATCCCCAGACAACCATTTCCAATGACTAGCTTCCAGGTGCTCACCTAATAGCCACACACAGTGCCTCTGGAGTTGACCCATCACATAAGGGATGCTGCTACTCTGCAGGATGTAGGCGTCATGCACTGAGCCAGGGAACATGGCATTCACATGGGAGATGTACTGGTCTGCAAAACATACCATCTGTACATTCATGGAATGATAACTCTTCCGGTTTCTGTACACCTGTTCACTCCTGTGGGGGGGTACCAAAGCCACATGTGTCCCATCAATGGCACCTATGATGTTGGGGATATGTCCCAGGGCATAGAAATCACCTTTCGCTGTAGGCAAATCCTCCACCTGAGGGAAAACGATGTAGCTCCGCATGTGTTTCAGCAGGGCAGGCAA
This sequence comes from Pleurodeles waltl, assembly GCF_031143425.1. Lineage (NCBI taxonomy): Eukaryota > Metazoa > Chordata > Amphibia > Caudata > Salamandridae > Pleurodeles > Pleurodeles waltl. The sequence goes on along the minus strand of NC_090451.1, from coordinate 318,768,472 downwards.
CACTCTGGACAACACGTTGGAAAACATAGGCTGGGACATCCCTGATGCGATGGCCACTGTAGTTTGAAATGACCCACTTGTAAGGAAATGGAGCACTGACAGCACCTGCACTTGAGGGGGGATTCCTGTGGGATGGCGGATAGCTGACATCAGGTCTGGGTCCAACTGGGTACACAGTTCCTGGATTGTGGCACTTTCAAGCCTGTATGTGATTATCACATGTCTTTCCTCCATTGTCGACAGGTCCACCAACGGTCGGTACACCGGAGGATGCCGCCATCTCCTCACATGTCCCAGAGGACGGCGCCTATGAAGGACAACAGCGAGCACAGAGTCAAACAACTCAGAGGTACGTACCCACAGCTTACACAGAACACCATTCATAATCTAAAAAGTGGCCTGTATGTGTGTTGAGTCTAGGCCTAGGTATGTGTGATGCAGTTGAAAATGAAGCCATGTGGGCCCCTGAAATGGCAGCTGCCTGACCTGTAAAATCGGACAATGGAATGTGAGATAACTGCGCTGGCGTTGTACACCGTCATGGTAGGCGGTCGAAGACCGCGGCGCAATGCTGCATTGGTTAACATTGGACCCTATGGGTCCCATGAGCCAATGACGATGTACGCCGGCGGTGACGGTACGCACCGCCGCGGACGTGACCGCCATTTTCTATCTGTTCAATCACTCGATACCTGATCTTCGACAGGAGAGAACCTACCCTGCAATTGCTGCTGTGACCTCGGTCTGGAAGAAACAATGGCCCGAGTGTCTGGGGAAAGGCCCCCTGCCTTCACATCGGAGGAGTTGGAGAAACTCGTGGACGGCCGCTTCCCCCAGTACACTCTACTCTATGGCCCAACAGACAAACAGGTAAGTACACTGGGAGCATGGTGTATGGGCTATGCCTGTGTTGAGTGGGGTGGATGTAAGAAGGGGGGGGAGATTGCGGCGTGCATGAAACAACGGTGAGTGCATGTGTCACATGGCAAGGGTAGGGATGGGGGCCAATGACTGTGACGGTGCAGTTGGTAATAAGTTTCTCTTCCCCCGGTACAATTCATGTAGATCAGCGCCCACCAGAAAAAATATATTTGGTGTGCAATCGCCAAGAACGTCTGGACCCTGGGGGTCTACCACAGACAGAGCACCCACTGCCGGAAAAGATGGGAGGACTTTCGGCGCTGGAGCAAGAAGACAGCAGAGGCTCAGCTGGGGATGGCCTCCCAACGTGGGAGGGGTGCCCGTCGCACCAAGACCCCCCTGATGTTCAGGATCCTGGCGGTGGCGTACCCGGAGTTGGATGCGCGCTTGGGTGAGTACACTCTCATTCTGCTGATTTTGAGCGCAGTGGAGGGGTCTGGGTGAGGGAGGTGGGCTGTGGGTTTCCCTAGGCCAGGGTGAGTTCCGTAGGCAATGTCCCTCCGTAAGACAGGCCATGTGGCACCCCACCGCACCTCTGTAGAGTGCCAAGTACACCTAGTCCTGCCCCTGTGTCATCCATGTGTGCACATGTCGTCCATAGCCTAGTAGGCCATGTCCCAGGAATTGAACAGTGGAGCCCATGAGCGCGGGGTAGTGCAGGGGGCTTGTGTGTCTGTCGTGTCCGTCAACGGTAGCGGTAATGCATGCACTCAACATGTCTTTCTTCTATCGTCCCCCCCCTTTTGTGGTCTCCCTCTTCTTGTGTGCGTAAGCATCATCAGGCGGAGGAGCAGTGGCACGGAGCACGAGGGGGCTGCATCCCACATGACCATGGAGGGCCACACAACGGAATCGGACTTCACCAGTGGGACGGAGGGTGAAGGGAGCTCCACTGGTGGGGACAGGAGCTGAGACCAGTGACACGGACTCGTCCTCTGATGGGAGCTCCCTTGTGGTGGTGGCAACATCTGTGCCCCCCCATCTACAGGTACAGCCGCCACCCCCCCTTCCAGCACCGCCCTCCCAGCAGCCCCTCAGCCTTCGCCCCGTGCCTGCTCACCCGGGAGTGTGGGCATCACCTTCGCCCCAGGCACCTCAGGCCCTGCCCTAGTCACCCCTGCTGCCCTCAGTGAGGAGGCCATTGACCTCCTCAGGTCCCTCACTGTTGGGCAGTCTACCATTTTGAATGCCGTCCAGGGTGTAGAGAGGCAGTTGCAACAAACAAATGCATTCCTGGAGGGCATTCATTCTAGTCAGGCGGCCCTTCAGAGAGCTTTTCAGACTCTGGCCTCAGCACTGATGGCAGCCATTGTCCCTGTCTCTAGCCTCCCCCCTCCAACTTCCTCCACCCAGACCCAATCCCCTGTACCCCAGCCTATCACAAGCACACCTACAGACCAGCATGCATACACGTAAACACACAAGGGAAGCTCAGGCAAACATAAGCACCACACATCCCACAGGCACTCACGCAAGCATCACACACATGCAGACACACCAACATCCACTGCCTCCACTGTGTCCCCCTCCTCCTTATCTGCCTCCTCCATCCCAGTCTCGTCTGCACTCACACCTGCATGCACTACCTCTACAGCCACTACTACCATCACCAGCACACCCACCACCACACCCCGCTCACGTGCAGTCACCACCCCCACTACCATTCACACGTCCCCTGTGTCCTCTCCCAGTGTGTCTGTGACACCCCCTCCGAAGATACACAAACGCAGGCACACACCCACCCAATACCCATCCACCTCACGACAGCCTCCAGCGCATGCACCTTCACCCAAAGTCAGCAAACGAACACCTCCTACAACCACAACCTCTTCCTCCACTCCCAAACCCCCTCCAGCTACCCGTCCCAGTGTCTCCAAAAAACTTTTCCTGTCCAACCTTGACCTCTTTCCCACTCCTCCCCCACCCGTTCATCTCCTAGGTCCCAAACTAGCACCTCAGCCACAACATCTCTGGGACCAGTGGTGCCTGTAGTCACCGGATCTGGAGTGCACCGGCCACCAGGGCAGCCAGTGTGGCACGGAGACACAGCACAGACAGTCCCCCACCTGTGAAGCATCAGAAGTTGGCCAGTGCCCGGCGGGAGAGGGGAAAGACTCCAGCCACCAAAGCGGCTCCCAAGGGTACAGGTGGGAGTGTGGAGTCAGCTGCGACACCTTCCAAGGTGGGGAAGGGGCACAAGAAACTCAGCAAGTCTGAGAAGAGCAGCACGGCGGAGAAGACCGCCATCATCCCCGCTGCCCAGGAGGCCACCACCAGCACCAGCCCAGCTGCCCAGGAGGCCACCGCCAGCACCAGCCCAGCTGCCCAGGAGGCCACCGCCACCAGCCCTGCTGCCCAGGAGGCCTCCACCAGCAAAAGCCCTGCTGGGACAGAGAGGACCGCCAGCACAAGCCTCGCTGAGCCATGAAGGACCGCGAGCAAAAGCCCCACTGGGACAGAGAGGACCGCCAGCACAAGCCCCGCTGGGCCATGAAGGACCGCCAGCAGCTGAGTCACTGCAAAGGAGACCGCCACTCCAAGCACCGCTGAACAGGGCACCGTCGCCTCAAGCACCGCTGAACAGGGCACCTCCCTATCAAGCACCGCTGAACAGTGCACCGCCGTATCAAGCACCGCTGAACAGGGCACCGCCGTCTCAAGCACCGCTGAACAGGGCACCGCCGTATCAAGCACCGCTGAACAGGGCACCGCCGAATCAAGCACCGCTGAACAGGGCACCGCCTTATCAAGCACCGCTGAACAGGGCACCGCCGTCTCAAGCACTGCTAAACAGGGCACCGCCGCCTCAAGCACCGCTGAACTGGGCACCGCCGTCTCAAGCAACGTTGGCCCATGAGCGTCAAGGGCACTAACACTACTGAGTCTGTGACGGGCAGAATGCAGCACTCTGGGCACCATGCCCCCTCCAGAACCAGTGGAGACTGTCATCCACTACCTCTGTCCTTAGCAGGATGAAGCACTCTGGGCACCATGCCCCCTCCAGAACCAGTGGAGATTGTTATCCACTTGAGAGACTGTGGCTTTGCACTCCCCAGGATGGAACAGTGGGCAACCCACCCACTGTAGAGACTTGAGAGACTGTGGCTTTGCACTCCCCAGGATGTGGCAGTGGGCAACCCACCCACTGTAGAGACTTGAGAGACTGTGGCTTTGCACTCCCCAGGATGGAACAGTGGGCAACCCGCCCACTGTAGAGACTTGAGAGACTGTGGCTTTGCACTCCCCAGGATATGGCTGTGGGCATCCCGCCCACTGTAGAGACTTGAGAGACTGTGGCTTTGCACTCCCCAGGATGGAACAGTGGGCAACCCACCCACTGTAGAGACTTGTGAGATTGTGGCTTTGCATTCCCCAGGATATGGCAGTCGGCAACCCACCCACTGTCGAGACTTGAGAGACTGTGGCTTTGCACTCCCCAGGATTGAACAGTGGGCATGTGGCCCTCTCGTGGATTTGGCGTTGTGCACTCAACTGGCTGAGGTGCCCCCCCTTTGCCTCCCCCTGAGGTGCCTGTTTTCTTGCTCTCTGATGCCCCTGCAGTGTTCTCTCCGTCATGGTTGGGGATCTTGTGTGGGCCTCGCCCATACCGTGTGTGCCCACTGTTCCTCTGACTTAATTGGAGCACTACCTGGACTACTATGCTTGGTATATATTTTGTACATGGTATATATATATATATTTTTGCGTACTTGATTTTAATATATTACAATGGTTACACTCATTTCCTTTTGTCTTTGCATTCTTCCGGTGGGGTTGGGCGGTGTAACTGTGATGTATCATGCTGTATTAGTGTGTGTGTTGTAGTGGGTGAGGGTGGGGGTGTGGGTGTTGCGTGTTGCGTGTCCCTGTTTTTTCCCTCCCCCCTCCCATGTGTCATAGGTGCAGTACTCACCATGGTCTTCGCCGCCGGCGTTCGTGCTCCTGGTAGAAGAGCAGGAAGACTATCGCAGGGAGAATTTGGAGTTCCGTGTCCATGGTGTCCTCGTTCCTCGTGGAGGGTGTAGAGGTGAGCGTTTTCACTCCGAAAACCTGTTTCCGCCGTGTTTTTATCCACAGTGAATCCACCCCGGAAAAGGTGGCAGATTGGCCTGGTGTGATACTGTGGGTGGTACATTGTCCTCCGCCTGTCTGTTGGCGGTGACCGCCGTGCTGTTTGTTTGTACCGCCGTGGCGGTCGGAGTGTTAAAGTGGCTATCTTTGTTGCCGGTTTCCGCCACGGTCGGAATTGCAAAATGTTTACCGCCGGCCTGTTGGCGGTCTTACCGCCGCTTTAACACCGACCGCCAGGGTTGTAATGACCACCGATATCTCTCCAGAGCTGGTGTCAGCGGAATCAGATGTGGAGCCATACAGCTCCCTAAAGTGAGTTAGCCAGATGTCAGCGGCAATATGGCATTCTGGAATGGGTGAAAGATTTGAATCACTACGTGTAACCAAAAGCCAAAAAAGTTTGGCATCATGGGCCCTAGCAGCCTCAGTCAATTCACCCCATAATCTCTCCTCATGCTCGAATTTGCACTTCTTGCATGTGGAGACATAAGTTCTTCTTGCCCTCACTACAGCTTCCCAATCCTTGGATCTTAACTCTTTGGTCTTGAAACTCTTTGCCTCTCGGCACCTCTTGTCAAACCACTTGCGACTGGATGGAGGGGAGGAGTTACTTCGATTCATGACAGTTTTAGTAAACAGCTCCTTAAGGGCCACAAAAAGGTCCACATGAGAGGACATAACTTTCAGTGGAGTTAATAAAAGATAATCGTCAAAAAGCTGGTGTTTGGAGACTAAGGCGCACAGTTGGTCCCATAGCTTATTAGACTTCTGGAACGAATCCCATCTCACAGCATGCCTGTTGCTGGATAGCTTCAGGGGTCCATGAGCTTTAGAAACAGGAAAAGACACAGCCCCTGATAAAAGAGATCTGTCATATACAATTTGAAGAGGCGCATGATCACTGGTGTGCCGTGGACCCACCTTCACATCTATTATGGAATGCCAAACCCTTAAATCGAAAATGACATAATCCAGGATGCTACTATATGACCCCCTAAAAAAAGTTGGTCTAGTGGGGATGTCAGCTAAAAAGCGACCATTGCCAAGGCGAAGACCATAAGTTATGATAAGATCTATTATCTGCAGCACTCTACTACAAACAATGGATGACACTGACTGAATTGAAAGAGGGGGGATATTCCACACTTCATCTTCAATCTGCGTGACCTCAATAAAAGCTGAATTTAATTCAATTGGGGCATTGAAATCGCCCGCAATAATAATACGATATTTCTAAAATCTAAAATTAGGTTTTACAGGATATCAATGGTAGAAGACCAATGGTTGGCAGGGCCTGGTCTGTTATGTATATTGATACACAAGACTGGGTTACCTGAATTAGGCAATATTGCTATTGCCAAAATGACAGGGGAATCTACAAAAATCTCCTTTACTTCTCCCACCTCAGTCATCTTAACCCAGGTACACAATCCCCCTATTGCCCTGCCTATAGGAGACTACGTAGCATTTTTAATATAAGAACAAAACCCTTGCCTATACAGACTTTCCGTCGCCCACGTTTCCTGGAACATTCAGATACAAAATGTTTCTAAATAAGCCCCCCAATCAGAGTCGACTAATTTACTCTTAATACCAGCCACATTCCAATACAAGAGCTTCCCTGTTGAGTGTACAGTGTGACAAATAGGTTGACTAGTTGGAGCAACAGAAAAAAAGGTGTTAATGTGCTCAGTATACAGTACAGAATTGGAATTCCCAAGGGAAGCAATTTGAGGATCCTGTTGAGTATGAACTCCTAAAATTTACAAGAATCTGGAATATAGTGGAGACTGTGAGCCAGATCTGATACTAGAATTACAAAAGCTAGAAGGACATAGTCAATCACCATCTGAGGTAACCCCCTGTAGTTCAGAATCACATACAATAATACGTTTAGGAACGGGACCCATATCAGTCGCAACAACTGGGCAGGATGTCGGGCCAATAAGAGTATGATAGCCTGTGGCGTTGTTTAATGCCAACATTGTCATGTATGAAGAAGAAGGCAACCTCATGCTTCCAAATGCAGGGCAGCTGGCACTGAAGAATATGTCAGAATCCTTCCTTGTGTGATTGCGTGCTTCCATCTGCAATAGGCCCATGACCAAATGGGGACTTGAAAGATTACGTTTTATAGTATCCCACCTGCCAGATCGTCCACTTAGCCGTTTGGCCGATACAATGTCAGGATGAATAATTGAGCCACAGCCTCTGACATGACGGATCCAATGTAAGACCTTATTAATTAAGGAAAATGTATCTTCCCGCAAATGTGCTGAAAGTGGAGGGACATTGCACATATAAATGCAGTTTTCATTGGGCATATATGCGGACTGGCCAGATACTAGTATAGTATCCTGGATCCGATCAAGATTGGAAAGAGAAGGTATCAACTATAGTATTTACACAAAGGGGAACAGGGAACATGCATGTCGGACAAGGATTGCAGTCTGCTTGGCCCAGGAGGCCACACAAACACCTGCTGGCATACAAGTTGTACGTTATTGCCTTTGCTGGGAGTGAGACATAGCTAAAGTGGTGCTGGCAGCATGCTGTGTTATGAACAGTAGTAGTGTAAGTTACCATTCTACACTGGTTCACTACAGTGAGGCCTACTGACTCACACATCCCTTCAAAAGTTGTGTTGCTGTGTGTTATACTCACCCCTGCCCAACATTAGGTTGATCATGATTAATCCATGTGCTGGTGCAAGACATACACAGCACATGGTTTGAAATGTGCAACATTATGCGTACGGGTAATGTGTGTGTTCTGGTAGTGTGTGTTCTACATGACATACTCTAGTCTAGTTCAAAGTATTGTTGAACTAAAAAGGAAGGTAGATTTACACATTTTGTCAGGCAGTGCAGCAAGTCACCTTGCTGCATTGCACTGGGTTACAGGGAAAGTCGAGGAATGTGCTGTATTGAAAACAATATGGGGCATTCCTGCCTTTTCCCCTTTGCTGGTGTCATTTTGGCGGGTAGTGTCAATGTAAGCACCCTTGCACCACTGTGCTAGGGTGTTTATTTTGCATGCTGGACTGTTTTTGTGAATGAAGAGGCACCTTCTTGCACAAAAAACAAATCCTCAAACCTTGAGAGTGCTGTGCAGAATGCAGCACATTTTAAAAGCTTAAGTAACGAGAATGATTGAAGATATCACTCTTTGTTACACCTCTCCTGTAAGGTGTATCTTTCTGGCATATTTCCAGGTCTGGTATGTCTGGAAATGTGTCTAAAACAATGGGAGTTGCATGGGAACAACCATGCAATGGCCATGAAATGCCTCCCTAGCACAGAGTAAGGGAATGGAGCAATTTGTGACGCATTGCTTAGCTTGAGATTTATGAAGTTACTAAGGGCGATGCAAGGTGGACTTACGTGGTTTCACATATATCATATTTGGGTAGGCTTGCGCATATATTACATTGTGTGGTCCAAGCTCCATGTAACAGGACCACACAGATGCCCCTGAGTGCCGAAGAGGCTGCGCCTTACATTACATGAATGCACTGACTACCTTTGTTGTGAGACATGGCTGCCTGGTCAAAACATAACGATTATTACAATTACGCCAGATGGAATTTGACAGTCCTGAAAACCTGCAAGTTTGGGTGGGACATATAGTGGAGTATGGGGGAGCCAGCCTGTCTCTGTGCTTCCGTAGGTGTGTGTTGCATCTGTGTTGAATCACCAGGAAGGTTTCTTGACATATCACTGTAAGAGAGAGATTGGACTGGTTGGGGAATCAAAAATAGTGGGCCATAGGTCCCCAGGATCAATCTTTATATGCACATATGACTATGGGGAATATCCAGGAGTTTACCCTGGTAACACATGTGAAAACTGATGTGTTAGCATTTGACTCATTTCCTGTCTTGCTGTGCTGCCATACTGCCTGCTTGTCAGAAAAATCAACACTAATGTTAGAAAAGTACTGGACACCCCAAGGCAATGATGCAATGGGTGTGGCAGGCTGCATACTAGGAAGAGTGCAATTTAGTTTCACTTTCTCTTACAGTCTGGTAGTTTGTGCTGGAGGTTGGCAGTGTTTTGAGAGTGTCTGGAGGTTTTGTTGTATTTCTGGTCTAGTCGGTGTCTGATGTGTCCCCATCTTGTGGTAAATTTGTCCCTTGTGTGTCTTTTTGTACTATTTTGTATTAGTATTTGGCATTGCATTGATGGGTGTTTGTCTATTTTAGGGGTTTTACATATTAGGGGTAGGAATTTGTTTAAGGTGTGTTTGTTTTGGGTGCAGTAGGTCTGAGAAAGATTGGGTCATGTAGGGAAAGGATGGCTTAAGTTTTGTTGAGGAAGAGGTTTGGGACCTCATTTAGCTTAATATACACTACCTGCCTCACATGGTGGCTTCTAGGGGAAGGGTCAGTCAGGGCTACCCTCCCAAGGACAGGAAGGATAGGTGGGGGCATGTGCATTGGCAAATGTCAAGAATCCTTGGAGGGGATTGCACCATCTCCCAACTTAAAAATGCTGGGCTGACGTAGTGGCATGTGAGGCTGATCTGGTGGACCTGCTGGGACTGGATATCAGAGGCCTGTAGGTATATATGTACCATCTGCATGTAGTAATGTTGCTGTAGCAGTCATGCAAAACCTAAACATCAAATGGAGATATGTTTAAATGTGGTAGTTTGAAATTGCAACATACAACTTGTTTCATGTGCATTACAATAATTAAAGTGACATTATTCAAGCAGCACAAGGCTAATTTGTGTGCCTCAGAGTGGATACTAAAAGCCAGTGTGAAGCAACACAGGGCCAATAGATGTTTTGCCATCCCCTGTCCCAGGGGGCTGTTCTATGGTTTGTGGGTGTGTGACAGTAATGACGAGACTGCAGCAGCAGCTATCTCTGCGGGGAGCACCAAGGTGTATTGTGAAAGCAATGGTGGGTGCTCTAGTGTTCCCTGCTGATTTTGATGTACATTCCACCAATCCCCATATGAGGCCACAAAGGGACGAAGACACACACGTATGCCATATTGAGAATGGAGAGGGTGATTGACAATGAACACAGCACCGAATGGGGAGGACGAAGTGGGGCCCCACCGGACCACACTGAAGGACTTCACGAGGCCTATTATCCTGCCACAGTGAAAGCTGAAGGTGGCAAAACTCTGCATGAAGACAGGGAGAAGGAGACCTGGAAGCAGGAGAGATCACACAGGGAGAGAGACTATCAGCAGCCAACTGTATCTGGAGGCCTGGGAAACCTGGGGAAAAGCGACATGGACAAAGCCACTGCGATTCTCAAGCAGAGTCGTTGCCTCAGGTAATTGGCCACTGTGTGTGTTTCTAGGGTGGAGTGTGACACAGGGATATGACATGGGTTTTAAGAACACCATATAAAAATGTCATCCACAGACAAGCAAGTACACAAAGGGGCGGGAGGCACAAGGGAGATGTTTGTGGTCAAAGGTTCGAGCATTATCACAAAAGAATTCACTCAGTGAAAGTGCACTTGAGCTAAAAACTCACAGTGGTCCTTATGTGAAATATTGCCCCAGGTGAGGTGGTGGTAGTTCCTCATCAGCCATTGCCTAGATACTAAAGCTAGTCCCCCTGTAATCTTTCCCCAAGGTTAGCCAGCTCAGGGCCACTCCAGAATCTCTATGGATTGGAATCTATCCTTGGAAGTGAAAATAACTGACCATTCCCACTTTACTTATTACTATATTCCTCAATAAACTCTTAAAATCTGATCCCCGAGTCAGAGTCATTCTTCATTTTCTATTGCAAGGTAGTTGTTCACATTGAAAACCCATGGTATCAGAAGCATTCTCTGATTTAGCACACATGATTGACCAGGGAATGCTCCAAAAATTGTCAGACCTCCACAGGTGATGAGTAAGGAAAAAATATATGTTCAATCTGGATTCAATGTTATATGTGTGTTACATTGTGCAGCACACATGGACACATTAATATGCCTCAGGCAAATGTTAGTGTGCAGGAATGTAGCCCTTACAGGACAAAACAATACAAACCTGTTTACAAGACGGTAACCCTTGCACCAAGGTAGCATGCATTGCCTTTATTCCACACTCTGCCCACCACCCCACCTCATGTCCTTACAATGCTGCATAAGGTATACCTGCCCTTTTTAATTGCAGCACTACTTTGGTTTGCCTAGGGCCAATGGTTTCACCTTTGAGTAATGGTGCAAGGGGGCCTGAGATGATGCTGACGTGCAATACTGAAAACATCACATGCTTAAAGCTTGGTTCAAACATGTGCTGCTAGAAACCTCTGAGTCTGGACATCCAGGCAGCTCAGCCCTGCATGGTGACTAGCTGCATTGTTCATTCATACAACGAGTACATATATGTGACAAGAGTGTTGAATATTTTATATACACTGGGATTACATAGTATTTATAATGGAATTTGGACTGTGTATGGCTGCACTATTTGTAATGTAATGTTCACATTTTTGTCTTGTAGGTAGACATGTCCCATTCAACCAGGGTGAGGTCGACAGCTTCCGGACCCTAATGCAACTGGTAAGTTGAATGACTACATTAATGTAGGTCTATGACCTCTGTGTGATATGCATGTGAGTTGTAACACTGTGATGTGTATGGAGAGGTATCAATCAACTTCTGCCAAATTACAGTCAGCATGTCAACACAACAAAAGTTGGTCACAGATTCATATAGAATTGACAAAAAGGCATGTAATTGTGATTGAAGGGGTAAGGCATGCAGGCCCACAGGATACATGTATGTTCACATCTTTGGTGATGTTAGCATATGTGTAGTCTTAAGGCATTTGGCACATACACATCATCTGGTGCATAATCTACAGATGTTCAACACAAACAAATGTGGTCATACTACAAATGTCACAAACATTACAAACCATGTTTTGACAGATTTAACAGCAAAGTGGAATGAATGTTGCTAAACTTATCTGGTTAGGTTTATGTTGCCCATGCACATATTTGTGTGTGAAACAGGTGCTGAAGAGGTGCAAAAAGATTACCCAGACACTGTTACCAAGTGTTAGTAGTAATAGTACAAAATCTTTATTCGACTTTCACCAAGTCATAAAAGACATAACAGTCATAAAAAAGATCTCTGGTTATGATACCTGTGTTTCAATAAGGAATAAAAGTCAAATAGATAAAACGATAAAAATTTAGTAAAAAAAAAAAAAAAAAAAAAACACAACAATAAAAGAAACCTATCACAGTAGATTATATTTTGAACACCTCCCCCATGGATTTTCTTATCTTTAATACTGAACATAAAAAATTTGCGAAAATTCCACACGTCTCTAAGGAGGATAGTGACTGGAGACAAGCGTAGGCTGTGTGACATTGGGGTAGATTAATTTTCCTTAAAAGTGGAACAACTAGGCGTTTCCTCTGGTAGGCGTAAAAATTACAAAATAAAACCACGTGAATTGTGGATTGCGGTGTTTTTCATCACAGGGGCATGGTTTTAACAAGATGGACCAATCATTCATAGTTGGAAATGAAACTAGGCGATGAAACGTATCTAGCCTAAATCTAGTAAGGACATAACAGTGGCGAGGGAGTACCATATTTGCCAAGTAAGGCTGCATGCCCTCCGCCGTCAAAATTATTTGGTTATGAATGACTGAAGATTTTTTTGATTCCACACCCCAGCGTATGTCTTCTAGGTGTTTTAATGCCAGTTTACTCAGGTCTTTCCTAGATATCTTCTGCAACGAGGCTGGATTTGAGTAGTAGTCTTTGTTGCCCAATTTTTCAAAAAAGGTCGTGATGTATTTTAACCATGGTACCCTTGATGTGTATAGTGATTTCGTACAGTCGGTAAGAATGGCCTTATTAAAACTGGTGTGCTCCGAGGTCCAGACTTTATGCCATAATAGCAATGGCTGTATCTTTATCAGGTCTGCAATAAAAGGAACCCCAAGTTCCGAATGCGTGACGTACGATGAAGTGCCTTTTGGTACCCTCAACAGATGTCGTAGGAAATCATTCTCCACAGTCTGAACTAGATCACAGTTTGTATGACCCCAAATTCCTGCCCCGTACGTAACAGCTGGAATACACTTGGCTTTGTAGATCTTTACCATGTTAGGTGGTGTAATCCCCCCAAGCCTTTTGGAGAAGAGTCGTATTGCCATCGTTGTTTTGATCAAGTGCAGTCTCTTCATCTTCCTGCAGTTGGCCCAGGAACCCAGCTTATCAAGTGTTATGCCCAGGTATGAAAAAGATTGCGCGGTTTCGACCTTGCTATCTGCAATAGTGATGTTATAAGACTTGCCGCGCTTCCCACCGCAGTTCATGATAAAAGTTTTGGAGCGGTTGACAGTAAGACCCAGCTGTGTCATGTATGTAATGCAGGTTGTTAAGAGTTTCTGGAGAGCTATTGGGGTCCTGGCCATTAGTACTGCGTCGTCTGCATAAAGTAATGCTGGGACAGGTCGATTATCTATTTGGGGTAGATCCTTACATTTAGTTGCCAGTTCTTTGTCTAGGTTGTTTATGTACATTGAGAACAGGAACGGAGCAAGAACGCAGCCTTGGCGCACTCCTCTGTATAGACCAAAGGGGCGAGTGCATTCCCCTTTTAGGCCGTACCTCACTCTTGCTCTGCTCCCTGTGTACATTTCGCGAATAAATTGAGTTATGGCCGGTTCCACCCCCATGCTGTTTAAAATATCCCATAATTTATCATACCAAGGCCCTCATTCTGACCCTGGCGGTCTTTGACCGCCAGGGCGGAGGACCGCGGGAGCACCGCCGACAAGCCGGCGGTGCTTCAATGGGGATTCCGACCGCGGCGGTAAAGCCGCGGTCGGACCGGCACCACTGGCGGGGTCCCGCCAGTGTACCGCGGCCCCATTGAATCCTCCGCGGCGGCGCAGCTTGCTGCACCGCCGCGGGGATTCTGACCCCCCCTACCGCCATCCAGATCCCGGCGGTCGGACCGCCGAGATCCGGATGGCGGTAGGGGGGGTCGCGGGGCCCCTGGGGGCCCCTGCAGTGCCCATGCCACTGGCATGGGCATTGCAGGGGCCCCCGTAAGAGGTCCCCTAAATGTATTTCACTGTCTGCTGCGCAGACAGTGAAATACGCGACGGGTGCAACTGCACCCGTCGCACAGCTTCCACTCCGCCGGCTCGATTCCGAGCCGGCTTCATCGTGGAAGCCTCTTTCCCGCTGGGCTGGCTGGCGGTCTGAAGGAGACCGCCCGCCAGCCCAGCGGGAAAGTCAGAATTACCGCCGCGGTCTTTCGACCGCGGAACGGTAACCTGACGGCGGGACTTTGGCGGGCGGCCTCCGCCGCCCGCCAAGGTCAGAATGAGGGCCCAAGTGTTAACCTGAAGGATCATGAAATCAGATCAATACAAAATGTGTGTTAATATGCAAGATACATTGCTTCATCCTGCAGCATACTATCCTCATAAATGCTGCATATGTTTTGCCACTCCTGCTACTTAATTCCAGTGTGGCAGACCATAGGTGTGGCTAAATATTCCTGCTGATCAACACTTATTTGATGACATATACATTTCCCTATCCTTGTGTGTCAAGTCATAGGGCAAATTGATTAGACCTGGAGGACAGGAGCAGCAGGGTAGCCTTCACTAACTATTTTGCCAATGATAGATTCTGGGAATGTGGTACTGACATCCCCAAGTGTATCCACTATACGATTTTGAGCCATGAAAGTGTACAAAGACATCTGAACAAGTGTTCTAGTAAGGGTGTTGGTACATTTTCGTTAGTATTGGTAAATACGAAATTTAGCTACATTGACCTGAGGTATGGCTGTTGTAATCCAATATCAGGGGTGCCTGAGCCTCCCTCAAAGTAGTACATGTCAGAACTATGTGAAATGGAGTGTCAGAGATACAATTAAACTGATGCCCTGGAGGCTGAAGGGATATAGACCTGCTACTCTGTTGATCCATGGTGTTGTACAAATCATTACCAGACTGACTGACTGCTGCACATTCTAAGTGTAGATGTCCAACTGGCAGGGTTCTGGTCATATGGCTTTGCAAGTGTAAACTGAATGTCAGGCTTCATATGTCAGTTCAATGCATAATTCTGGAGCACAGTGTGCAAATGTCATTGGTGTTACACATATCGAGCTCCAGTAGGCCTCAATGCATGGATACAGTGGCATTGGCATGATGTGGCTAGGTGGACAAACGCACTAGTCAGGACACGGATTGGCAATGAAAAGCCAGACTCATACCTTGTATCTCCCTTATGCGCCTTTTTTGTGAGGCATTCATGCAATACACAGTATAAATTCATGTTGCACCACTGTCTATAAGTTCACATGCAAGAATGTATAGTGTTAGTAGCACACAGCGATTACACTGCTCACCTGCTAGCGGGGAAAATTAGACTGGCCCGCACCAACGTAGGCACTATTTTATCATGGTGCAAAAGGGACCCTGTTTTATGCCCAACAAAACTCTTGTACAGATGTGTACTCCTGCACGCATACACATACTCCTGAGATTTACATATGCTGTATATGCTCTAATCAATGCAGTCCAGGGAGAATTAGTGTATATGAGAGTGACTATATTAAGACGATCATGGCATTGTTAGAAATGTTTACAATATATATAATGTCAGATTACAATGTATTTGCCTGAGGCAAAGTTGAAGAAGTGTACCTCATTAAAGTCTTGCAGGAGGGAACGACCCACCCTCTATGCATGGATTGGCTACCTGACACAGAGCAAGGCAAAGCAGCAATGTGTGCTGCCTTGTACAAATCCAGATGAGTAATGCAATGCAGTAGCACACTATCTGTACCTGCTTACCTTTATATCTTTGTTGCCAACTTTGCCCCACCTTACATAATACTAGACCAACACCCTAAAAAGGTAAATATCTGGACCATGTGTAAAATTACCTCCTCAGGATAGGGATTCACTGTTATAAGTGATCTGCTTGTTACCATGTTGTGATAAAATTCACATATCGTACACTTACATTGTCCTCATTTGAGTCAGTTTCACATGTTGTATTAGGAGATATCTTTGGAATGATGGTGTGTTGTCCATATCCGTATCTCATATTTTTTTATTTTTCAGGATTTGCATTTATGAAAACATGACAACATCAAATAAAAATAAAAATGATTTATAGAGCGCAACTACTCACCGTAATGGTCTTAAGGCGAGGAGCGGGTTTGTCCTCTGTGTTTCAGTTGAAGAGACAGGTTTTAAGGTCATTCCTTAATTGAGGTAACAATGGTGACAGCCTGAGGTGAGGGGGCAGGGTGTTCTAGCTTTTTGTCGCAAGGTGGGCAAAGGATCTTGCTCCAGATGAGGTCCTCCATATGCAGGGTACGGTGGCTAGTGCTTGTTGAGCGGAACAGAGAGTTCTGGTGGGGGAGTAGAAGGAAATGTCATGGTTGAGGTAGGGTACTCGGTCATGGAGGGCCTTGTATGCGTGAATGAGGAGTTTGAAGTTAATAAGTTTCTCTATAGGAAGCCATTAGAGGTCTCTTAGGTGATTGGTGATATGCTTGAAGTGAGGAATGTCCAGGATGAGTCTGAAGGAAGCGTTTTAGATGTGCTGTAGTTTCTTCAGGTTCTTCTGGGTGGTGTCGGACAAATTTTGGGTGGTGCCAGCCAACTGGAAACATGACACTGAACGTGGCCAGAACCTATGAAGTCAGGTGTGACCGCGACAGGCACAACCGTAAGATTGCCAAGACCTACAAGAGGATGGCTGCCAAATACCTACAAGAAAAGGCCAGTGGGACCTTGACGAATGGGAGCAGGTCCCAAGCCATAACATCAGAAGCCCCAACAGGATCACAGAGTGCTGGTCAGCAGGTACTTAAAAGTACCCAGGCAACAGCAGGACCCCCTACTGTGCAGGCCCAGTGAAGGTTGCCCAGGCATGCCAGAACGATGACGTCATTCAACTATCGGATGATGCAACAGATGAGGAGGCTCAACAACAGAATGGCTGGCGTGGAGAGGGAGCAGGCCAGCATTAGAGAGGCATTACTGTCTATACAGGATGCTGTGGAGCAGATTGCTGGGCAGAGCTGAAACTCTATGCCTCTTCCCATTGACCTTCCTATCATTTTTTGCAGAAGGATTAGTTATAGTCAGTTAGCATAGCGTTAGTTAGGTTTTAGTATAGTGTAGGTAAGTGTTAGTTTTTAGATATTTTTGTAGGTAGTTCTTTTTAAGTTTGTTTTTATGCTGTTAGGTTTTTAAGTGGGTGGGTGGGGGGGTGATGTTTAGTTTGTTTATAAAACAAAACAAAATAAAAATAAAAAAAGCAAAAATACCAAAAAATATATCTATTTGTTTAGGTTTACATACATAGGTAGTATATGTTCAGGTATAAATGTTGTTTGTATTGTACTGATCTATCTCTTTTAAAGGGGTGGGTGGTTGATGGTTAACTTGTCATGTGTGCATAATACTTATCTATATATCTATAGTATAGATAAGTTAAGATAGTTAAGGCTAGTGTTAAGGTTAGTTAGCATAGGCTAGGTAGGTGTGGGTATTTCAATATACTTTAAGACAGTGAAAGCTAGTGTTATGGTTTGTTGGTTTGTTAGTGTAGACTTCGTAGGTATAGGTAGATTAGATTTTATAGAATAATATTTTTTCGACTTTCACTAGTTCATCATCACTTCATATTTAAGAGATGGTACCATTGAGTACGTTGAGATGAGTACAAGATGTAGCTATTGACCTGTAGTCTTTAAAGGTATATGTTGCTCTGTCAGGGGCCTAGAGACAACTGTCACTTTAACTCACATTTGGGTCAAGTATGGACCCTTTTCCATACATTAGGCCGTGTAAGTGGGCCTCACTCAGTGATTTTGTACACAGCACAAAACAGGTAGTCTCCTACTGTAGCCCTCTGTCCGAAAGTAATAGGGCAGGTTTAGGTTGGATAGTCTTGTCACTATAGATTACAGATCCCTGGCTTCGCTGGAACACACACTGGTGTTTGGCACTACTGACACACACTTGCACCATTGCACAAGTGGGCCTTTGTGGTTGGCTGGTTACAAATTACGAATGTGTCCACACCTGCCTGGAGAACCTCCATCATCATTTGCATTGACTACTTGCTAAGTGTATCACTTCTTGCACCTCTCCGTGGTTAACTACTTTAATGCCCATAAATCTCTCATGTTCTCTTCCCCTGGTGAGCAGTTTCATTGCTTCTGGTTCTCTGGTCTGGCTCTTATGAAAAAATATGTATGTGCATTATATAATAGATGTAATGTGTGGTTGCACTTACACTCTCACATATGAGGCTTTCAGGGGTAGGTGGACACATTTCCCATTTTTATCACAGTGTAGCATTATTCACAATTTATCTGTTAACATAATGCACCAACAAGGATCCTGGCATTTCTTGCATACTGACATTAAAGGTAGTGGTTTGGCCTTATGCATCCTTGTGTGGCATAGGCATGATGTTAATTCCTGAGGACTATGAACATGAGACCTGGCTATTATCAGTTCAACCACACAAATTTATGCACTGTAGAATATCTTCAGTGTAATCATTGATATTATCGTATTAGGATGACCAGGTTGCCATGTTCACTGAGCAATGTATATGTGGATAAATGGAACAGTGTGATGGCCTGAAATGCCTCATACAACCCACTTACAGCTGGTAAGTATTTGTGTGATTCTAAACAGATTATCACTTTGTGTCAATCAAGTAACTGCAGCTTCTCGTTACACTATGACGTTCCTTTGGGAGACAACACATTCCTCACAATACAATTGCAGTGGATGAACTTGGTGTTGGTATATATGCAATGACAGCTTGTGCAATTGACTTAAGCTCACTATTCTTGAGATATAAATAAGAGGGTTAGGATTTTAGACTTCCCACAGGGGTATATGTGGCCCTTTCTGCAAAAAACTAAACAAAAACAATATTCTTTGTGGTTTTGAAAAAACTGGTGTATTTGAGTTATTTTCATTCAAGATTGTAGGTCACTCACAATATTTCTTAGGGATTCTAATTGTAGATTTTTGGGTAACACAATAGTAATTGAGAGCTTAGATTACCAGACAGAGGCTATTTTAGAGACGTGTCACGTGACATGAGATGAGGAGTATTTCAGTGAGTAGGTACAAATTGCCCTTAAGGAAGGTAGAGTTGTTTAAAAGTCAACAAGTGGATAAGATCAGCAAGTACACAAATTAACAGTACAGTATTGGATGACAAAGGAGGTGGCATGATGTTAAACAGAGGACCACTAGGAAACTGGTCAGAAGTCCCTGACAAACTTTATATGGCAGTTTGCCAATAGAAACTGGGATACTCCCCATCTTCACCCCCTGATGGGTGTTGTACCTCTCCTGCAGTTGGTGGTGTTTGTGTGGGTGGCATCTGAGACACACACATTAGAGACAGAAGATTTGACTCCCCTGTCCCCTCCAGTATGTATGTGTGCCACTAAGGCAGCCAGCAAATCCCTGACAAGGCTCTGGTGGCTTGCTAACAAAGCAATGGTGTTGCTATTGGGGTCACCTTTTGTTGTAATGTAGAAGTCCAACTTGTACTCCAAGGATACTGTGATGTTACATGTGGCCTCCAGCTGCGAGGTAACTTCACTGGTGTCATAAAAAGAGAGCTGATGTTGTTCCCTCTGCATCATGACACCAGATATGTCAGCTAGGGACTCATCAATCCCATGGAGCCAAGTATAGGTGTATGTATTAGCCTTTATCATACCCTTTTTAGGCCTCAGACACCTACTGACTCCTTGCAGGGTGTTCGCTTTGGTCTCCATCCCCACCTGCATCTCATCAGTCATTCAATGCTGGACTTCTACCACTCGCCATTGAAAATCAACTTAGGGATCCTCAGAGTCCTCAGTTGGGATTGTATAGTTAGGTGGGTCATGTCCTGTGGAAAGGGGTTCCTCTGGAGAACCTGCAAGGTCGTCTTCACTTGCCAAGACCAGAGGAGGTGAATCAATGGACGTTTCGTTTTGGTTTGTGCTAAACTGATATTTAATTATCTTCTTAATACTGCTGTTGAGCCAATTGCACCAAGTCAACAGGGTAACTACCTTCCCTCTAGCCATCAGTTAACTCCCCAGCACTGACCAAGTCATGGTATTTGTTTATGTCTTACAAATAATCCTTCACTCTTACTTTCAAACAGTAAAACACACCAATCTGCCTTGCTGTACTGTCTTGCATGCAATTGCTCGAACAATGTGGCCTAGGGGCCTATTTTACCTCCACAGAACTCTAAACAGCAAGCTACCTTACACCACTGCAGGAATAAGTAAGGACATGTATATTCCATACTTATTTTTTATTATTTGGAATCCGGTAGTTTCCTAGCACTCACAAATTAATCTCCAGAGTCCAGAACAGTAGACCGATCTCTGAAGGGGATAGCCACTGTCACACTTGGAATGTGCAACATCTTAAGCTCACTCCATTCCCTCAGAACAAAAGATGATCATCTGCAAAGTCCTGCTCTTTACTCAGACCCACTTAGTTGTACTTGTACATGACTACCCTGGCACTCATCTTTCCGACTCAGGGACTCTAAGTATTCTCATGCACTAATGACACCCAGTTCATACATTGCCTTTCAGGAGACATGAACTCCACCAACATTTGTTACATTATGCTGTTGACCACCATGCCTACCAGTTATGGAGAAGTAAAGGGTCATACTGAACCTCACAATATGTTAGTGAGGATATTCTATGGCATGCAGCTATCCTTGTTGCCCACACATCTAGGCCCAAACCCCTCACCCTCCAACCATTGCAGAAACCTGCCCATCATCCTGATCACCTAGCTCACCCTGACTCTTCACAATTCCCTGTTTCACCTCCACCTGCTTTCACATATGTTACATAATCAGACTCCTCCTCTTTTGCCTTCTTCTTTCCACCTATGACACCATCACCCAAGCCCTAATCACATGTGGACTATTGTACACCGATGCACTGTACCACAGCATCTCTGCACAGCTGCAACACAAGTGGCAAACTATCATGCACAGCAGTGCCTGACTATTATTCAGATTATGCTGCAGCACACACATCACCCCATATCTCCTCGAGATATAATGGCACCCCACTCAGACTCACTGCCAGTTCAATATGCTCCGCCACACCAACCAGGTACTACACTATGTGGCCCCACCTAGCTCACACACCATCTATGCTTCCAAAAAACAATCATGGACCTCTGCTTTCAAATACACACAGTGCAGTACAGCACAGCAAGGTGTCATGCAGCACTGCGCTGAATGACAGTTGCAAGAATATAGGGCCACATTTAATGGAAAATGATGGTGCATGGTGCTTTGACAAATTTGGCAGCATCGTGTGCCTTCATTTTCAAAACTTAGGGATGGGCTATATTTACTAGAGTAGCACCCCTGTGTTTCCCCCTGAGATAAATTTGCTGCCATGTACCAACACAGCCACCCTTGCATCGTAGTGCAAGGATGGCTGCGTTGAGGAGGAGATTGTTTTTGTGCAGGAAGGAATACCGTGGGGTGGCATTGGATTTTGGCACTATCTTAAAGTACAAGATACAAAAACTCATAAATCTGAGGCAGTGCCAAAATGAAATGGGTGTTGCAACACCCATTGCATGCCCCTTCCACACAAAGTGCTGCATGTGAAGGGGTCATATTTACAAGGTGGCGTTGAGTCACAAAAAGTGGCTTAACGCCACCTTGTTAATACTGTGCAGGGCATAGCGCCACGGAGCTTTAAATATGCACACCGTCACCTATTTAGCGCCACAGAGCTTTAAATATGCCCATCGTCCCCTGTTTTCACTTTCCCTATAGTGCTTCCTGGTGCTTCCTGGTCCTCTGTGCCGTATTGGCAATGACCCCCATCAATTATAGTATTCGTTAACAATTAAAAATGAATTTGCATTTAAATAAAATTATTCATACATTAGTTTATACTTTAATTACCTTTGCACCCTATTGCAATAAAAACCAACAACCTGCTACAAAAACAGAAATTACCAACAAAAATATAAAATATTTGAGTATACTGAAAAAAAAAAAATATATAACTTTTTTACAATTAATACATTAAAAAAATGTAAACATTTAATTAGCAATTACACAATTGAGAAACACTAATAAAGATTTAGCATTAATTTGAAATTATTAATAATTTTAAAAACGTCTCTCCCTATTCTCCATCAAAAAACAACATGCAACTACAATAAACATAGTTTTTCATAAATATAAAAATGAAATAGACATTACAAACAACAAATTAGAAGTAAATGCATAAAATAACAAAAAAACTATTCAATCAACTGTAATTAATTATTCATTCTAAAATAATAAATTAACAATAAATTAAATTCATTATAATTTAAAATACTTCCCACCCTTATTTCCCAAAAAGCCCCAAAACCTGCTACTACATTATAAAATACGGACTTAACTAAAAATATAAACTTTATAAAATTGTATCTGTACTACAAAAAATATCAATTAAACTAACAATTGCTAACACCTAAAATTAATATTTTAACTAATACATGTTCAATTAAAAAAAAAACATATAGGAGCTCATTTAGCGTCATTTTATTTGATGCTATGGCAGCGCAAAACACCCCCACACACCACAGCGTATTTACAAACACTGCAATGTCACCATTGCACCAGTTTGTAAACCCTTGTGCCACATCATACCTGTGGCAGGTATAATTTATGCAAGGGAGCAATCCCCCCGAAGGTTGGCGCAAATAAATGGCACAGTGAAATCTAAAAGATTTCACTGCACCATCTTACTGTCATTTTTTGACGTCTGCCTAAGGCTAGCATTAAACTGAGACTTGGCTCTTTTTAATGGGCTTTCCCGAACTTTGCTGGACTAGCATCAACATTATTTATGCTGGTCCAACAATGAACTACAACTGTGTCAAAACCTTTAATGCAGTGGTGCTAACAAGTGCCATGGTGCACTTTATTATAAATATAGAGCTTCCATGGTGTTCTTAGGGGTGTAGGGTGATGAAAGGAAAATGGCACATTGGAGCCGATGTACTATTTCCTTGTCAATGAGTCCCATAGTCTTACAGCTATATTTTGTCTGCAGTAGCAATATTTATGACACAATATTACGTATCATGATATTAAAAAGTCAAAGTTTTGCCCAAGCACCAAACAGTGTAGGAATACTTTCATAGTAAAGTGCTGTCAGGTGAAATATATGTTATTCCCATTTATAGCCTTTGGTACTACTGACTGCCTTTTTGGGACCTGGAGGCACCCAGGTCTTCTCTGGCTTTTTATCATCATGTTTTCCAGCCTGACCACAATAGAGATACAAAATGCTCAAACGTCTTTTTTCTTTCTTTTGCTGGGTCAAGGGTGGACAAATATTCCCTGTCTGCCGTGTTTGTTTCCGCTGAAGGTTCACTTATTATCTTAGAATTTTTACTCTTTGAATTGGGTATCCACACTTCAGATCATTTCCTTTCTACTTACTTCTTGCATAGGTGATGATCTAACTGTAAGACCAGATTGATTAAAGCCTTGCAGTCAACCTTTTGTGCCAACATATTCTTAATGGTATCTTGAAGTCATTGATAAAACAATGAGACTTTGTATCCTCTGGTCATTATGTCTCAATGGCCAACCTATTAAAATGTGAAAGGTAATTTAATACGTTTTTGTTACCCTGGCATATGCCAAGTGACTCACTGTATGCTGTTTGAGAAACTGTCTTTCTACAGTAAATTTTAACATGCCATATCCTCAAATAGATCAGTTTATACAAAATGGGATTATCTTCAGAATCTAATGGCCGTCAGCAAGAAGCAGAATCCCCAAACAGAGCATGATAAAGACATGAGATTTATGCATGAGGAATGCTGCAGGGCTCCACAAAAGTGTAAGCAGTAATGAGTTGGGGATGTTTTTCAGCCCAGATTTAAGAAAAGTTAGCACCGTCTTTGCTCCATTTTTTTTTACGCAAAAGCAGAGCTAACTCAACAGCATGTGTATATTTTGTCACTAGACCAGCCTAGCGTCAAAATATTTTGGCTTAACGTAAATGTTTGGGAGAGCCACCGCACCTTGCGTTATTTAATGACAATGATCTGCAAGATAAGCATTCCCTCCTAAAAAATGACACTAGGTAGCTTACACCATTTTTAGAACCCAACGGAAAAATGATATACGCAAAGGTCTGGGTCCAAAAAATGACACTAATTTTGATTAGCATCAAAATTTTAACGCCTGGTCACACCAGGTGTTAAAATGAGGCCCACACACTATTGCATAAGGGAAACACACAGAAGGAGCATTGCAAAGCAACTGGACAAATGAACCTGTTACTCCTACAGCTCGGCACCCTTAGACGATTACGGCGATGACGCCAAGTTCCATCAGCATCACCACAGCAACCGCAAACACCACCACATCAGCCAAAAATGCAGCTTAGAAGACGGGAGAGGATCTTTCACCAGTGTGCAACCATCCTGGTCCTCAGGGAAGAAGAACTGATCAGACTCCACCATCTGAGGCGGAAGTCCATTGTGTGCCTGCTCCACCACATTGCACCAGAGATCACAGCAAGAGTTCAGAGTCACACAGCAATTCCACCCATGACCAAACTCCTGGCTGTCCTCCACTTGCTGGTATCAGGTTCATTCCAGATGACTGCGGCACAAGTGTGTGGTATCTCCCAACCATTCCTCTCTGCCTTCCTTACAACTGTACTGGAAGCCATCATCAGACTCACACCCCACCCCATCTGGTTCCCAAACACCTACCAACTGCAGCAGGAGACCAAGCAAGGTTTCTCCCAAACTGCTGGGTTCCAGCATGTGCTTGGTACAAAGGACTGCACCAATGTGCAACTTGTCAGTTCTGGAACCACCAAACACACATAGGAATCGCAAACATACCCACTCCGTAAACGTACAGCTATCGTGGTCCACCATGGAATTATCTCAAACATCTTTGCAAAATATCCCAGAAGCGTCAATGATGATTACATTTTCAGGCACTCCACTATAAACTAACAAATTCCATGATGGACAATATGGCAATGGCCTACTTGTAGGTAAGAAACATACAAATCATAGCACACACAACACACTAAACTTGTAGTACAAACAATAAAACACCCCACAAAACACACATGGACAGGGAAACACAGCTGTAGAGACCACTCCACACACGCAACATGCCACACTACACCACGTGCAATGCACATCACCCTAACATATGCCCATATCCACAAGTCCCTGGCACCACCTGACTGACACATCACTGGACGGACAGGTGGAGCAACGTCCCTATGAATACAAACGCTAGCCTCAAACAACTACATGTGTCCACAGGTTGACAACAAAAGACAGATCCTTCACACAAAACACTCACAAAGGAATCTTTCTGCTATGTAAATTCCATTGGCCATTTAACCGTCAAACAACTCACATATTGGCACTGCCTCACATTCACTATGCTGTAGAAATCTCAGACAGCACTGGTATCAATTGCCACCCAAGTGGTCCCATCACCATCTACATATCAGCAAAACATAATAGATATACTCATTGTGGTAAACATCCACTTCTGTGGTGCATAATGCAACACACATTAAAATACAACATCACCTTCAATGAAAGATCATGTGCAGGTATGGACACCTCACAATACACCAACAAACGTACCTGTAAATCCCACATCTTCATAGCATGATATAGATGAACTACTGACAATGTAGGGTGAGAGGTTAAAAATGCATATGAATGAAGACACATGGAACTTAGCAGGGCTGGACTCCTGATGCAGGGCAGTGCTGAAAAGCACAGCATGCCCTGCCCCACAGCTGTCTGAAAAATCTTGCATACATCACACTACATCCCATATAGCTGTCCTATACACTATACACCTATACACTGGGCATATGAACCTCATGCACCTACGTCTGCCAGCCAGCAACTGACAACAACAACACTATATGCAAGGGAGGTATTTCAAGGGAAAAGGGCAACACACAAGGCCCTACACTTCTTACATGGCACACAACACAGAAAATTGGTACACATGTCTACAACATCACTCTTCTGCGGGTCTAAAGTGAAGGCACTAAGAACCACATGTCAGAAAAGTTGGGCAGCATCTAAAGCAGCGCTACTTTACTTGTGCACCACCGTGCCCCCTACCCCCAACATGTGTGTGCCGTATTTAATATATGGTGCACCATGGCACAGAGTAGGTGTTATAGTGTCAACATGATGGATGCCAAATTAATAGTGCTAATCCTTCACAGTACATAGGGGCACATTGAAAAAAATGGTGTGTCCAATACTTACGCATGCTCTGTGCAGGCGTCAAAAGTAGCAGATAAAAATGACTCTTTGGAATCTCTTACATTCCTCTGCACCATTTTTGCATTTGCCTAATGGGGTGACACACCCCTTGCATACATGATGCCTTGCATGGGTATAATGTGGTGCAAAGGGTCACTAAGTGTTGCACTGCATGGATAGTGTCACTTTGTAAACAGAGCGCTGTGTTTTTTGCCTTGTTGGCCCACAATAGTGTCTATAAAAATTTGACTAATGTATTGGAAGGAGGTGCAAAGGGCTTGTAAATTTGGGCCCCAGGCTCAAATATAGACAACACTGCACATATTTGGAATGGGAGAACTATCAGACAAAAAGTTCGATTACAATCACCATGTACCTAAGGCACAACCCATGATAGGAACATGCACCACTACAGACCAATGCAACCATCCATCCAAACATGAGCACAAACAATACCAGATGTAAGTCTGATTCACCACTCCACTCAAAACAAATACAGGTCATGGCACCTCGCAATTAACTTATATTCATGATTGACACATGTTCTCACATTCCTTTGCAGGTGACCAAGGTTACAGCATCCAGCCATGGGTCGTGACACATTTTGGAAATTCTACAACAGATGCAGAGCAGGCATACAATGAATGCCAAATAAGGACCAGAAATTTAATGGAATGGACATTTGACCTCCTTAAATCAAGGTTCAGGTGCTTACATCTTACAGGAGGAGGACGGTTATATGCACCACCCCTTGTCTGCAAAATGATCCTTGTGTGTGCCATTTTGCATAACATTTGTCTCCGCACACATGTCCCCTGGGATGAGCAAGTAGATGCCCCCAATGAGGGGGATGACAACAATGGTGTACAACTTGAAGACGGGGAAGAACAAAACTCTGCTGCTGGAGTACGCAGAAGAGAACTAATTGTGCAAAACATTTTCACATAGAACTGTACTCCAAGAATCATCATGTAAATAATTCAATGTAATCACGTAAACTCAGAATGTTCAAGGCATGCTCATTTACACCATCACATACTATTTGTAACTTGCCCATATCTGAGAGAGCATGAGTACACCACACCAATTGTAAACCATTTTGGAACACTGGCCCTGATTAAGAGGGCCTAGAGTACCCTTGTGCAACATAAGCGTCAAACATCTTATGCTAAAGTGGCCCAACGATGCCAAAATCTAAGCAGCAATAACTCATAGTGGCTCAATGAATGCATTCCCCATTTTGTAACACCTTATGCCACAAAATGCCTGCGACAGGCATGAAGTATGCAAGGGGGGGTGTACAGCTGGTAAGGGGGGGTGCCAAAATGGTGCAGTAAAATCTAACAAAAAGAACTGTGCCATATTTTGCTGCTACTTTTAACAGCTGCTCAGAGCAGCTGTTTAAAGGGGGCACACCACTGGTATCAATGTTCAGGGTTAGGGACAAAATGTTAGCTCTAACCCTGAACAATATGTCAATTGCATCAAATACCTTCACGCTATTGCCCCCTATCTTGTGCCATGGAGCACAGCCATTAAAATACGGCGCACACATGGTTGCGATGGGGGGCGCAATGGGGGAAAGAAAAGTCGTCCTGCACTGGTTGCTGCACCACTTTTCCTTAATCTGCCCCATAGTCCGGAACAAAAAACATTTTAAAAGATTTCACTACCACATGAATGTGCTGGTGGAATGTAGGCATTGTCTGTAGCAAATACATTTTACATTGTCACACACATATAAACACAAGTGTGTTGACTTGACATATGCCTGCAGCAATCCTGGAAATATACGTGAATCCTGCTGTACAGATGTATGGGTTAGGCAGGAAAAGTCTTGCAATTACCTACAATGATAGGTTTTTGTCTGCTAGGTAACCTAGCAAAGTCTGAATAATAATATCACACATGAGTATTGGGAACATACTTCTCAGTTCCACTCACATGTATTAGCAAGAGAGTGACATACAGGGACCAATGCACATAACTGTCTAGGTGTATCACACCCAATCATTTAGGAATGTGCATGTAAGTCCATTAATGTACTAACAAGTCACAGACCCTTGGCAAATCATATGTGTGAAGAATGGCATAAAAAGGTTGTCATTCCCACCATTCATAGCTGACATGAGTAATGACAGTACCAAAATACACTCATTAGGAATGTGACACAGGTTGTGGAATACAAATGTGAGCATGTGGCCATGTTTAATAAATGATGTGAAGTTACAGAAGAACAGTTGTGAGAGAAGTTGGAAGACTTGGAGGGCTGGTCCTGCTGAAATAATTTATGGATACTAGAGGTACCTCTAAATGCCAAAGGTCCGGCCATGGACCTGTTTGCAGAGGATCTCATCCTGAAACAGCTGCAAAGATGTGGACTTTACAAAATCTTTTAGGGGGAGCGAGCCCATTGCATTCCAGGTGCACCATGAAAGCTTGGAGCACACCCTTGTCCCATCATATCAAGACTCCTAAACGTCTGATACCGGATCGTGATTCTCCAAGCACCTCGCAGTGCCCTTCCATTGCATATAGGTAACACTTGGGTTGCCTTCTTACCCAATTTCAGTCTTTGGGTCCAGAGGCTGTGCCACAGTTTCCTCTAGGTGAAGAGGGCTCTCAGGGAACTGGACCACAAGTATTCGATGACTTATCCGGCGCAGCTTTGATTGGTTGTAGCATGGAAAACTCACTTTTTATCATGCCCAGAAGCTGGTCATGATTGGCTGGATGGAATATCAGGTGGCAGGAGGGTCAAGACACTGCGACTGCACTAAAAGCGATGGGGTGGCGGCATGGCAATGGAGAACTGTGATACACTTGAATTGATGGTGAGGGGCAAAAACAAATCACCTAGCATGGGGCAGCATACTGGTCACCTGAACAGATCTTGAGACCCATGAGGAGATGAGAGGGGCTTGTGGGATTGTAAATGTGGCACTGAAGATGCACCTGGAGTGTCTTGTGTATGAGCTGGGAGCAGCCCTCAGTAGTCCTCAATTGGCGATTGGGGGCAAGAATGAGACTGAGTATATGAGACACCAACTCGGTAAAGATATTCCAGTAAAGGGCTGGGTGGGGGCCAGAAGGCGGTAGAAGGCGGTAGTGACATTTCCTATGTAGCAGTATGCTTGGTTGGGGCAACAGGTGATATATGCAGTTGGGGAGGTGAGACGTTTGGATTCTGAAGTGCAGTATAGCAGGTAGGGGGATTCATGTTTGAAGAAGGCTTATTGGATAATTGTTGTAGTAAAATTTTGGGAAAGATACATGCGGCCAGTCAACATAGCTGGGGCACATAGGATATTCACTCTCACAGTCTGAAGCCCATCTAGTGTAGGTAGGCCCCGCACTCTCCGGATGTGGTCCATCAAACATACAGTGGGATGTCCAAAGTTAGTATGTCAACCATAAGGATACTATCCTGGAATGTCAATGGCCTACGTGACAAATTCAAATGGGGAGTGTTGCTCCAGTACCTCAAAGCAGACTCCCCTGATATAGTTCTCCTACAAGATACTCACCTCCTAGACAATAGGTGTCAAGCCCTTGACCATTGGGGATAGAAAAAGGCTGCTAATGTGGGCCATACCATCTCCTCTAGAGAAGTAGTAATCTTGGTGAGGAGAACGCTGCCCCTGGTCATTTGACAAATATAGCCCGATCCACTGGGTCCCTATGTAGTGCTCTCTGGGACCTGGGGGGAGCATCTTAAACATACTTTGTGTAAATATCACAATATGACTTTGCGACTACCAGCCCTGACCTCTCTGCTACACAGCCTTCTATATGGGGAATTGATCAAGTGAATGGACTTTAACATAACGCTGAGTGATAGCATTCACAGACATCCCCCTGGCCCCTGGACTCAGTTAGACAACCATTTGCAGACTTCCTCACTGCGCAGGGACTGGCAGATGTATGATGTACCATTAACCCAGCAACCCAGCACTTCATCCTTTTACTTGGGGTGCATGGTAGTCTCTCCTGAATTGATCACTTTTTCATGCCAACTACCCAGCTGTTAAAAGTCAGGGAGACCATTCATTTAGCAGGGGTATTTCTGACTATTCTCCCCTGTGTCTGGTGTGTGGTTGGGGTGAGAGGCCAAACACTAGCTGCATCATGTTAAGCTCTTGGTACCTTAAAGTGCCAAAAATTAGAGAAGGGACGTTAGCTGCAAAATACCATCATTATTAGTGAAACAGTCCTAAAGTTGAGTCTCCAATCCTATTGTGGGCGGCCTATGAGACAGTAGTCAAAGGGGTGGGTTTGTCCATGATGGTACAAGGGAAAAAATGGAAAAGGGCCACATTGAAGACTCTTGAATGTGAGTGATTGTCCCTTGAGGATGGCTTACCAGATGAGGAGGGATCAGAGGGAGCCTACATCCTGGCCCTTAAGCAAAAAGAATAGTGAGACGTGGCCCAGGAACCTGCTAAAATGAACAATAGGGCAACACAGCACCACAGCAAAGTAATGGGGACAAGACACAAAAATTATTGTCCTGGCTGGACAAATAGGAAGCAGTGGATAGATGGGTTCCTGGGATATAGAAGGAGTCAGGAGAACTTGCTAGTAGTCGACAAACCATAGCCCAAACGTTTGCCCACTACTATGGGAAAATCGAATATACAAGGTGTTTCACCACAAAAAGCAAAGCAGAGGAGCTCCTGGGTGACATCCCCCTCCGAAGCCTCACTACAGGGGATGGGGAAGCCTTAGAAGACATGCTTTCCCTTGAGAAAATTGTGCGAGCCATGAGGGATGTGAAGCCTGGCAGAGCATCAGGGCACAACAGGGTACCAATAGAACCCTAAAAGTTGACAGCCACTAAACGTGTCTCACATCTGCAGCAGATGTATGAGGAGAGCCAGAAGGGGGAAGTACTCCTATTAGACCAGTGTAAGGCTTCCATAGCTTTCATCCACAAAGAAGGGAAGCCCAGGGAGGACAGTATCTGCACCCTAGGTCTACAGACAAGACGCAGTTCCACAACCCATCAATGACCTAAGCAAGTATCCTAGGAATAATCTCACCTATTTAAGACAAATCATGTAAAACTATGGGAATTGATGAGAAATGCCTTAGACAATCAAGCTGCCAGTCCCCAGTATATGACAAGGCAAGCCTGACATCAAGAACCTCAACGGTAACAAAACATACTTGGCCATGGGATCACAACTGTACATGTGTATGTCTGCAGGGAACTGTGCATCGCAGTGCTGATGGTCCATCATGAGGATGGCAGATCACCACCCAATGCCACCCTCAAATCCCAGAGGAGGCTACATTGACCCTTGACACTGTCAGGGGCCTGCTGATTGTGCACAGTGAAATGAGCTGAGGGGACCACAATCAACCTGTGTTGATATATGCAACAGTGGACCTGTGTGGCCATTCAAAGTACCACAGAAGCACTGATGACTAGGGTGCCATCACTGCATTAGAGCACCCCTGACATACAGATTGTATTAAATTTTATCAATCTGCCACTAACAATAGAGTTTGAGTCATTGAACATTGAAAATGTATGTTGTTGACACTAAGGGCCAGATGTACGAAACCGTTTGCATGGTGCAAACTGCGATACCGACTCGCAATTTGTGAATGCGACTCGCAAATAGGAAGGGGTGTTCCCTTCCTATTTGCGACTCGCATCGCAATTCAGAATTGCTGTGTGACCGGGACCACTGCCTACTCTGAAAAAATAAAACCAAATGGTTTCGGAAGTTTTTTCATTTTGCAACTCGTTTTCCTTTAAGGAAAATGGGCTGCAAAATGAAAAAAAAAACTGCTTTATTTAAGAAGCAGTCACAGACATGGAGGTCTGCTGACTTCAGCAGGCCACCATCACTGTGAGTGCAGGGAATCGCTATGGGGTCGCAAAATGCGACCCACCTCATTAATATTAATGAGGTGGGTCTTTGCGACCCCATAGCGATTCGCAGAAGGTGTCTGAGACACCATTCTGCATATTCTTTTGCGATTCTGAAATTGCGAGTCGCCCCGACTCGCAATTTTAGAATCGCAAAAGCATATCTTGCTACATCTGGCCCTTAATACCTAAATGTTTCCACACATGTCCAAGCTATGTGGACCAGGCTTGGTGTTGTCTATTTGTGGACAAATGAGTACAGTGTACATGATAAAATGTGGTGATCAGTACAGCCATGTGTAATGACAAGTGTCTGGACAGGAAGTTTTGTGTCTCAACCAACCTGTATTTATGAGAGCTCAGCAATGCACCAGTTGCAGACAAATTCCACATTCCTCTCTGTGTACCTTGTGTATTACATATACATATTAAAGTGCCAAATATCGGACGCACATGTGCAAGGGTACATGTTTCCCAGGCATACAAGTACGTGTCCATTATGGTGTTTACAACTGTGGAAATGTGCCAAGGAATGTTCAGGTGATGAGAAACATGAACCAGGAGTATTGTTAGTCATGGGTGTGTGTGTGCCTTGAGTCACATATGTGCAGAGTGACATGACAAGAACACAAATGTAAGAAGGAGAGATTGCCTCATAATGCAACATCTGTGTCTATGTTTTTGAAGGTAATGTTGCTAATAGAGGCAACTACAATCTAACCATGTGTCAAAATTTGGCCAGTGCAAGTATTGTAGCAGTTTGAAAGCCTGGTGCCACATGATGGCAGCACCAGGCCTGAAGAATGCAAGGTGTGTATTGTTGCCGTAGGTAGCACACAAAAAATAGCCTTTAAATAATCTTACACAGTGCCTTTTTTGGAGTCAACGTGTATTTGTGCCAAAGGCAGGTTGGCTACATGACTATTCCATTGTTATCAAAAATGACAATTTTTACTTTGCACGTATATCACCTGCCTGTATGGAGCTAAGAGCAATCATAATATACATAGGTGTTTATTATAATATTGGCGGTCTATACCTAAGGCTGACGTGCTGTCGGCCACCACAAAAACTGCTGCGGAGGCAGTAAATCTACCGCTGTATAATGAGTCACAAACACAAAACCGCCACAAAGCAGCAACAAATTTGACACCGCCAGGCAGAAATACAGCGGGAAAGAGGCTGTCCCACCACCAACACAGCCACGCCAAGAAGAGACCGGCCTCCAAATTACGACCCACAAATTTAGCATAGCAGTCATTCAACAGTGGTAAGCCATTGGCGGTGTGGACCATTGCGGTCCTAATACTGACTTTCCAACAAAACCACCCCACATATCCCATTTCAAATACATCACACCTGATACACACACACCCACACTCACAAGTATAAAACACCCACCCACATATCCCACATATCCTACAATCCTTTGCAACAGAAAATATTTGCCACACAACTCCTGGACACTCACAACAAGGAACTGCACATACACCACAAAGCCTCCTGTATACCCCAAACACACATCACACACCACACAACAGCATGCACACAAACACGCACTGTACTATTGCACAATAGACCACTAGCACTCAATCCCACATAACCACACACCCACTACCTCCCACAAAACAAACCACCCTCTGCACAACCCATCCACCACACACAAATCAACATCGCCATCCCCGCAAAAGCACCCTGTTTCACAGATGATGAGTTGCGTGCCATGGTTGTTGAAATCATGAGGGTGAAGTCACAGGTGTTCGGTGCACAGGTACAGCAGACATCCATATCCAGGAAAATGGAGTAATGGCTGAGGATCGTCAACAAGGTGAGCACAAGGGAAGACATAAGGAAGAGGTGGTACGACCTATGGTGGAAGGTGTGATCTATGGCATCACAAAACCTAATTGCCATCCACAAGACGGGCAGTGGACACCCACGTCCTCTCCCAATGTTAACATCATGGGAGGAGAAGGTCAGGGCTATCCTGCATCCAGAGGGCCTGACTGGAATCACCAAAGGAATTGAAAGTGGGAAGTCACCTATACTCCCCTACCACTATGAACACCTGTGTTGCATGTGTCCCGGTCAACCTATCACTCACCAACCCGCCCAAACCCACATTGAAACCTACCACCCTAACCCCCATGCCCATTACCCCTGCATGTCCACACCACTTAACAAACACCTTCACAACGTCTGCGCTCACAAAAATTGGTAAAGCATGTTCAGCATGAAGCACTACCAATCCCGCAAAGCATCACCCTTCACTGACATAAAAATGCACAACACCCATACCATAGGCACACCTACATAGGAAAGGATGACATTTACCACTGAATAAGCCGGTCCCAAGAGCAAATCAAGAAATGACAATGTCAGTAATGCAAAAAAATGAATGAAACTCCATTTGCCACAAAGCAAATAATAAACTGCCTACTGGCAATGCCATACATGTGGAGCAACCATCCAGCACCATTTCTCAGGTTAGGCAATGTGTACATGTGAGGCAGATCAGAATGTCTCTTGTTCCTGTCCACAGGTACCACTGCTAATGTCAGCAGGCAGCAGGTGCCATTAAAACCCAGTCCTCCACTAGAAGAAGGCCACAGTGATGACAGCAACTCCAGATGGTTGGATCAGGAAGATCTCCCTTGCCCATCTGGCACCTCTGGTCAGTCACACTCCACAAGCCTCATTCAGGCCACGCTAGACCCCCCCACTACTGAGGCAGCTACAACACCAGTCGCCCAACTCCCCCAGACCTGTTTCCCCAGGGCACGTCAATCAACAGTGTGCCCACCTATACTGGGACCAGAGTCAACACCTATCAGGCAAGACGATGAACGACCTGGTGCAAGTGGGAGTGGGCACACAATTCTGGGGACACATTCACAGGGGGCGAGGGCCAGTGGGAGGTCTTCTGTGGATCAAGGGGTGGGCAACCCAGGGAACCGACTGCCCAGGAGGCACTATCACAAATCCTGGGAGCCTACCAAAAATCCCTGGACAGGATGAGCCTGGTACTCACCACTTTGCAGGAGACACAGAAGCTGCAGAGGGAACATCACCAGGAGGCCGTGCAGCAATGGCAGGCCCACAATGCCACCATGGTCTCCATTGAAGGGGGGTTTAGGGGTATAGCCACCAGTCTCTGTGTGTCCTCCACCTGTCAGCATGCCCCTTTCACTAGCCAGAGTCATGGCCAGCCCTCTACATTTGCTGCAGCCAATGGACTGAGGGCCCTGGCAAGGAACTTACAGGCCACCAGCACCCTTCCGTCTGTAGCTGAGGAACCCCCGCAAAAGTTCCCTGCAAGCCAGATTTCCAACAGAGACTGTAGCCAAGATCAAAACCACTGCCTGGAAGTGGCCCTCTCCTAATATGTATCCCTTGTGTGCCACTGACACCCCTTGTTGACTTTGGACTGCCATTGATCCATTTTCCTATGGCCCCATGCATACTGAACCTGTGCTACCAACTGCTTGGGCCACTACACTGAAGACTTTGGGGGTCATTTTGACCTCGGCGGTCTTTTTCCAAGACCACCGAGGGACCGCCGTGCGGAAGACCGCCAGTGGTGGCGGTTTGCCGCTCGGCCTATTATGACCGTTGGCAGCTCTCCGTCCTTTTACGGACGGAGAGCCGCCAACAGCCATACTGGCAGGCGGCGGGGAAGTGGAGGTTGCTCCACCTCCACCGCCACGGCAACAGAACACCGTCCAGCGAATCACGTCCTGTGATTCGGCGTGGCGGTGTTCTGTTGACGGTGTGGTGTCGGCGGAGCAGCCCCCATGGCTCCCGTCCCCTCCCGGAGGATCGTCGGACCAGGTAAGTCGATCGTCCGTGAGGGGAGGGGGGTGGCGTGTTGTGTGTTGTGTGCGTGCATGGGGGTGTGCGTGTGTGTATGTAGAGGGGGTGTGTGAGTGCGTGTATTCTTGCCGGGGTGTTGTGTGTTTGGGAATGAGTGTGTGTATGTCTGTAGGTATGTCTGTATGGATGTGTGCGTGTATGTTTGAATGTGGGTGTGCGTGTCTGACTGTGTGTGTGGATGTTGGCATGTATGTCGGTGTGTGTGCGTGTATGTGTGTTGGTGGTGCCTGCATGCGTGTCGTGTGTGCATGAGTGCTGTGATGTTGGGGGTCGGGGTGGGGAGGGGGGTCCTGCCACATTCGGGGGGTGGCAGGGGTGGTGGGGGGGTGGGGAGGGAGTCGGGGTGGGGGTGGTGGATGGGGGAGACCCCTATCAGTGCCAGGGAAGGAATTCCCTGGCACTGATAGTGCTTACCGCCATGGATTTCATGGCGGTTTCAAACCGCATGAAATCCATGGCGGTCAGCCGGGTCCAAATACCCCCGGCGGTATAGTGACGGCCGCCGAGCTGGAGACCCTGGTCTCCAGCCCGGCGGGCGGAACGGAGAACCGGCGGATGACCATGGCGGTAACTGCCATGGTCATAATACAAAAAAAAAGACTGTCAGCCTGTTGGTGGTCTTACCGCCGCTTCTCGGCCTTCCGCCAGGGTCATAATGACCCCCTTTGTCCACTATCAGCCCACTCTTTTGCACTATCTTTTTCCTTTTTGTAATGAGAAAAAACACACTTAAACACAACTGATGTATTTCTGCTTTTATTCAATCACTATGCAATGTCTGTACTACAATGTGACAGTGTAAATGTCACAGGACATCAGTTTCCATCCAAAGTATTGTCAGCGTATTGCAATGTTTCTCAGTATAAGTGCATTTTACCATTCACCATCTACCAATCTAGGTGATAGCAGTCAGCAGCTGTTCTATGGTTACACAGTAGTGGCCATTGCAAGATCTGTTAAAAGGGTAAAATATCCATGATATACACATTGGAAATAGATGATTGTCAAACAACATGATCCAGTGTCAAATACCATACTAGATTCACAGGCCTCATGTCCTACAAATACAGCACTGTAATGAACTGAAACATCACTACACACATGACATACTGGCCTTAGAACACACACCAAGAATAGACCCATGCATTGTTGCCTGTATGGCACACTCCCTTGCATGGCATCCAGGGCTGGGGAAAGTGTCAGGGAGACCCATTCACAGATGTGAAAAGTGAGGTGATCAGTACAGCCATTACACTACCAACAGCACTTCCCAACTACAGAGGCATTCTGATTCGAAAATGTGGGTTGGCCAAACCAATCTGAGCAAACATACAGTCGAAACATAGCAAAAGTAGGATAACAGTAACCCAATAAATCCTTCCTGTACCACTAACCACACTGAGATGACTGAGGCAGAGCAACCCATATACTACTGAAATGAATATGAGAGCTGTCACACTGCACCTCACAAGGTGATTACAAGATACTCAACCACAAACCTGCCTGACTGTCATTGGAAGTACTGCTGAATTAGCTGAGTCCTGGTGTCTACATCATCCTCCTCCCCATCTTCTTTACTGTCTTCCATTCCCTCTGCTGCCAGCGGTGTATTAGTACCCCCCTCTACTTCCAGTAATGCCACATGCCTTCTGAGGACCAAATTGTGCAGCATTTAGCAGGACATGACTATCTGGCAGACCTTATCAGGGGAGTTGACCAGGGATCCACTGGAAATGTTCAGAAACCGAAATCTTGCTTTCAGAAGGCCAAAGGTCCTTTCTATCACTCTTCTGGTCTTTCCATGTGCGTCATTGTAGCGATTCTCCTCGGATTCCTCACGGATGTCAACAGCCAGGATATGTTTGGGTAGCCTGAGTCACCTGGGAATAGTGGAATGATACAGAACATAAATACAAAAATAATATAGAGGAGAAGGAAAAGGATAGATGCTGTGAAAGGCAGTGAATATAAACTTCCTACCCACCTTTGAACCAGCCCCGCTTTGTCTGTAGTTGTGCCATCAGGTGTGGGACAATGCTGTTCCTCATAATGTAGGCGTCATGCACAGATCCAAGGAACTTGGTAGTCACTTGTGAGATATACTGATGAGCGATGCACACCATCTGCACATTAATGGAATTATAACTTTTTCTGTTTCTGAATACCTGCTCATTTATCCTGGGAGGCACCAAAGCTATATGTGTACCATCAGTGGCCCCACTCATATGTGGGATGTGACCCATTGCATAAAAATCTGCCTTAACTGTGGCCAAATCTGTACCATGTGGGAATTTGATATAACTATCAATGTGTTTTAGCAAGGCCGACAGAACATCCTTCAACACTAAACTGAACATTGGTTGAGACATACCTGCTGCCAAGGCCACTGTCACCTGAAATGAGCCAGTGGCCAAAAAGTGTAGCACTAAAAGCACCTGTACAGTAGTAGGAATAGCATTTGGATGACGATTAGCAGGCATGGAATCGGGCTCCAATTGTGCACACTGTTCTTTGGTTGCCACACTATTCAGAGGAAAGGTGAGCAGTATATATCGTTCTTCCATTGTAGACAGGTCACCTAGGGGCCGGTAAACGTGGGGCATTCCTCCACTACCGCATTGGTCGGTATCTACACATAGCAGACAATACAAGTGGAACAAAAAGTATACATATTGAGCACCCATGTAATCAATCAATGCTGAAATATCAACCTCACAGACAACCTATTTGCCATCTCTTCACTGGTTGCTCCTACATACTGACTGCCATAAGATACAGCCCCTTTCATTATATTGCATGTCTACAGTTCAAATTTACAATGAATGGAGACATGTGAAGATATGAGTCATGAAACCATATAGTACACCACAGTTCCCTAGATCAGACAGTTTTGAGCAGAGCATCAACTACAATAATATTTCAGATGAGTAACTTCACAATGTGTAGGGGCTGGCATGTAGTATGCTAGATCGTGCTATGACGCACATATTCTTGGGTACAATGAGAAATTACAGTGTAAAATGGCAGCCACCTGTCATGCATGCAGAGGACAGATGAGAGTGACCTCCCTCCCCCGGCGTTATTTGTCGCGGCAGTGGGCGATCGGAACCGCTGTGCAACTCCTCATTGGATAACATTGATGTCAGTGGGGAACAGGGGCCAATGAAGATCACCACTGGTGGTGACGGTGAACAGTGCAGCGGCCGTGACCGCCATTTTCTAGATGCCAATTCACTTGACTTCTGACTGTCCTGCTATCAAGACCTCCACTGCATGTGCTGCTGTGCCCTGTATCTGGAAGCCACAATGGCACATTCTACATGGGATAGGGCCCCAGCCTTCACACCAGAAAAACTTTGGAAACTTTTGGGTGGAGTCTTACACCTGTATAGTTGAATGGGGCTCCAGATAAACAGGTAAGCAGGTTTTCTATATAGTAGATGCAACATGGATGTCTGTAGTTGCATGTGTGTGTATACAGTATGTCCTTTCAAGACTGTTGTGTTGTGCAACCTTAATTTTGCATATAGGTGCGTGTAATGTGTAGCATAACTGTGATATGTATACAGTATGTAGTTCAATGCTGTAACTAATTTAGGAGTCTACATAAATGTGTCCTTATCTCTGTGACTCCCATGCAGGTCGGCGCCCATCAAAAGAAGGGTTTGGGGTGAGCCATCGCCAAGGAAGTGCAGACCCTAGGGGTCCATAGCCGGCAGAGCACCCACTGCAGAAAGCAGTGGGAAGACCTGAGATGCTGGGCCCGGAAGACCACAGCAGCCCAGCTGGGGACGTCCTCCCAATGAGGGATGGATGCCTGTCGGACCCTGAAACCCCTAATGGCTCACATCCTGGCGTGGCCTACCCAGAGTTGGATTGGCGCTTGAGGGTAAGCACAGCAACCACAAGGGGTGAGTAATCACAGTGTTCTTCATGTTGGTATTGAGTTGCATAGCGATTGTTTGGTTAGCTAATAGCTAGTGGATGCCCAAGTAACCTCAGGTTGGGTTTGTAGCTGAGGTCCTCATTGTAATGCTAATTGGTCTGTCTAATAGGTAGTTGTAAGCATCAGACATGGCCACATATGTAGAGGGGTACATCCTGGGACTAATGTGAAGATTAGTGACTCTCATGTACTGCTTTTTGAACTAGCTATGTGGTATATCCATGCAAATGCAAGCTGCGCACATACTATAATGGGGTAAGTGTAGATGTCCCTCAGTTGACTCCCACACATGGTATGTTGAGTAGTCACAGTCTGCTGCTGTATCAGTGTAGTGTGGTCAATGGAGGATTGTAGGTGCTTCAAATTGCAAGGTCTCTTGTCAGTAGCCATTCCTTTGGTCTGGTGTTTGGCACAGCATACTGTATATTGCTTGTGTATTGTTGTAAAGTGTGTCTCATATGTGACATACGTGTGGTTATTGACCCTAGGCTCCCTTTCTTTCTCCCCCACCCTACCTCCTTGTCTTCTTCTGTCCTTGTGTGCATTAGCATCATCAGGCAAATCAGTAGGGGTACCGGTAAGTGGGGAGGCTGCAGCCCACGGGACCCAGGAGGCAGAGTCCCCCAACACCAAGGGGACCAGTGGGTTGGAGGGTGTGGAGAGCACCACGGGGTAGACATGAACTGCTACATCTAATTCTGATTCCTCCTCCGATGGAAGCTTTCTGGTCTTGGCGTACCCCTCTGGGACTATCCCAGCAACTACATTGTCCGCCACCCCCATTACCAGCACTTCCCACCCAGTAGCTTCCCACCAATTTGCCCGTGCCCGCTCACCTAAGAGGGTGGGCATCTCCTTTGCTGCAGGCACCTCTGCCCCTGCTCCAGTCAGCCATGCCGCCCTCAATGAGGAGGCTATTTACCTCCTGAGATCCATCTCTGTGGGGCAGTCAACCATGGTGAATGCCTTCCAGGGGCTGGCATCCCAGATGCACCAAAGCAATACCTATCTGGAAGGCATTCACAGTGCATTGGCTGGCCTACAGAGATCATTTCAGGCTCTGGCCTCATCTTTGACAGCAGCCAGTGTCCCTACTTTATCCGTCCCCCCTCCAGCTACCTTTGCACAGTCCCAAAGCCCTCTCCCGAACCCATCCCAAGCACACTATCAAACCTACATGTACCGCAGACAACAGGCAAGACGCGCAAAGACAACACAAGTACCACAGGTCACACCACAAGCATGCACACACCCAACACACACCAGCAAACAAAACAACAGCCACTGCCTCCACTGTCTCCCCTCCACCTCCTCCCTCACAGTCACATCACTACTCACACCTGCCAGCACTGCTTCCTCACTCCCAGATCCCACCACAAGTTCAGCCTTGCCAATATTCACCATCACAGAAGACACACAGACATGCACCCTGTGCACCACATCCGCATTGACCACCACCACCATCACACCCACATGCAGACCCCACCTCAACATACATTCACATAGCCCGCCTGTTTTCTACCAGCCTCTCTTCCCCCTGCTCTCAAAACTCATAAATACAGCAACTGACCTACCCAACAGTCATCCACCTCACAAATGCACACTTTGCATGCACCAACATCCAAGTGCAGCGCACCTACATGTCCTACAACCACTCCCTCTACCTCAACTCCCAAACCTGTTCCCACAATCCACCCCACTGTTCCTAAAGAACATTTCTTTGCCTGCCTTGACCTGTTCCCTCCTCCAGCCCAACTCCGTATTATCCCTAAGCGTCACGTTCCCCTCCCCACACCCAGTCCCTCTAGCTCCCAGTCCTCCCATGGCCCCCTTAATGTTTACCATGTCCATCTCCCAGCCAAAAAGCTTCCCTCTAAGGCAATGACTATAGCCACCTCCCCCACTCCAAGACCTCTCCCCGCCATCTATGGCTAAGGCCAAAACCTTACCCCCTCCCAAACCAAAGTCCAAGGAGCCCCTTCCAAAACATAATCCCTCCTGACCACCCCACCCTCTGACCCCTGAGGTGCCTGCCTGCCCCATTGATGTCCCTGCCCAGTGGAGGCCATGAGGGTGTCAGGAGTCAAGTTGGGTGACATCATGCCCATGTGTGCATTTAGCACTAGTTGGACTGGCCAATGGCCCATTCTTGCATATAGTTTTTAAGTGGAACATTTCCGAAGACTACATCTCCCCAACGGATGACGTTGGAGTCAATTTCAGTGATTTGCCTGGCCTTTAATTTAGTGTGCTAATGTTATTTCTGTATATTTGTGGACTTTTTTTAACCCCGTGTAGGCTATGTATGTGCCATGTGTCTTGGGAGTGGTGTGTGAATTTTGGTTGTGTCTGCGTGTGATTTGTGAGTGCTTTTGTGTTTGTGGCTTTGTATGTGGATCGGGACAGCTCTGTATGTGTGTATATGTGTGTGGCAGACCTTGGCGGGTGTGTGTTTTGCATGTGGGTGTGTAACCCTCCCCTTACCTCCCATGTGTGCTGGACGGTTGTCGATGTTCCTGTACTTAGATTGCGTGGTAGAGCATTGGGAAGACTTTCAGTTCTGGTTCATTGGCAGCCACTGACTCGTCTGTGTCCCTGGAGGTGAGTGTCACCTTATATACTGATTGGTCTACCCCAGAAATCATGGCATTCTGCTGACTCGTAATATGGTGGGTGGGGATATGCCTTCCGCCAGCCTGTGGATGGCAACCGCCATTGTCCACGGTCGGACCGCACTGGCGGTACTGGCGTTGTTGTGGCTATGTTTGGGTCGGTTCACTGCTACAGTTGTAATGTGGCGGTCTTGACCGCCGACCTAGTGGTGGACCGACCACCTCTGCCGCCATGGCAGTCAAGTGACCACCAATATCATAATGACCACCATAGTTTCCAACATCAGTATCCTGACATCTGCCATAGTGTGCCATATGTTACATACGGCACACACATGAAGGAGTTATATGGTGGTGCTATGGGTTTGAAAACAGTGAAGCATCTGAGTGGTTGCAGTTTTTTCACATAGATTAACTACCATATTCTAAGTTTCTGTCAAAGGACAATATCCTAGCCCCCAAAAATGTGAAATGTATATATCTAAAACCTGTATGCATGTCTACCACCCGCAGCAGTACATTTTACTGTGGGTTAACTGCAGGCCAGATATGAAAGAAAATGGTGCAGCGCGGTGCTGTGCCAACATCTGCAGCGCCATGCTGCACCAGTTTTTAAACACAAGGCTGCACCATATTTCCAAGAGTACAGCGCAGCCCTGCATCTGCGTCTGCGCCTGCATCGGCACATAATTCAGCTGGCTGCACCAATGCAGGTAGAATTGCGCCATAGTGCAAGTGTGACTGTGTTGAGCAGAGTGTTTGTTTATGTGCAGAAAGGTATCCCTTCCTGCACATGAACAATCTACAATGGCGATTGGCCACTTCTATGTGTGCTGCAGAATGCAGCACACATAGTAGTGCCAAAGTGCCATTTATAAAAGATTGTTAATGTGTAGGAAGGAACCCATTCCCACGCGAAAGCAATCATCCATGGCATTTTTCTTCTTCTGTGTGTGCCGCCGAATGATGCATATATAGAAAAAGCAGGAAACAAGGAGTAATAAAATCATTCCTCATTGTTTTGCCATGCTAAAATCACCCCTGGGGTGTTGTTTGTTTTTGACACAGCCATTAATTTACGATATCTCGGAAATCTGGGGCAGCATCAAAAGCTATGGGTGTTGCTATGGGATGCACACTGCAATACCCATTGCACGCCCTCTGACGCAGAAAACTGCATCATACTGAGAGTGATGCTTCAGTGGTGCTAGGGCCTTTTGAATCTGGCCATTTGACTTTCTGACAGACATGTAATAGTTAGTAATTTGTTCATTCCTAAGACTATGATGGCTAGCTTCCTCAGCTAAACAAGTTGAATGTGTAACAGTTGCCCATGTTTTTATTTGTTCAACAATCACAAATCTATGTTTTCTTGTCATGTCTTGCAGGCGGACCTCCACCTTACACTGTTGGAGAGGTTTCCTGGTTTCAAAACCCTGATGCAGCCAGTAAGTGTCACCTTGTGTGTCACATGTTAAGATCCATGGTTGTGTGTGAGAGGGTATGATGTGTGCAATGCCATGTTAAAATGGCAGGTGTGACAGTTAAGATACTATCATCTAAGCTTTAATATTAACATCATGTCTACTAGACTCATCCCCATGAT
Source organism: Pleurodeles waltl (assembly GCF_031143425.1). NCBI lineage: Eukaryota > Metazoa > Chordata > Amphibia > Caudata > Salamandridae > Pleurodeles > Pleurodeles waltl. The sequence continues at coordinate 318,724,233 of NC_090451.1, read as the reverse complement.
CCCAACCAAAGCCCTTTAGCTGGTACAGCATGCCCTGGATGCAGTAGCAATAGCATGCCTGAATACACATCTTACCTCTCCATAACGCTTTCACCCATTGGATGTGCAGCTGACTAGACACAACACATCTGGTCTCTGCAGCACACAACACATATATCACTACCCAGCATACTGCCAAGTGCATCTACAATGGGCCAAGTACCACATGTAAAACACCTAAACACATCCACTCAGTGCACTGGCACAACAGGTATACCTCTGGAACACACATTCCACGTTTTGGACCACTTCCAATGGCACCACACAGGCAGGTACACCAGTTGGACTACACACCATGACAACTCCACCCTCACACACACCATTCAACAAATGGTAAAACCAGTCTATGAGCCCAGACAACACACATCTCAGGGGGTATATATTTACATGTATTAGGTATACATGAACAAACACCACTGCCAGTACACAAAATACACATACCACTACCACATTAGCCACCTGAGGAGACTGAATACAAACTTTTCTTCACATCAGCATGCCATGTGTCATGCAGTACCCAAACAACTCCTAACCTGCCACTGCCTAATAGCCAATCCAAGCTGAATATAGTAACAGGCCATCAGCTATGCTCTCACTATCAATGACAACATAATGTAGGGAGTTAGTCAGAAATGCAGCATAGGACTTGCTAGGACTTTGTCCTACATGCCATGTACACACCATGGTGAAAATAAGTGATCTCCAGGGCACTTACCACCTCCAGTAAAACCCAAAGGTTGGAAGGCCACATTCCTACAAGTATAGCTCATAGAAATGCGTTATCTGTGCTGTTAGACCTCATCAATTTTACATGTTACAGTATTCCAAGTTGACTACCTTCCTAGTCAGCAGATCACCTATATACGTGCCTAGTCAGCTATCAGGCCAATACTCATGTCCCATGAAGGCCAGTTCTGTGGTGAAACTGTAATGGTAGCCCCACAATTTGTCAATTCCATAATCAGTACATGATTAATTTAGTCCCAGTGATATCAAGAGAGTGACACAGTTGCATATACAGGATAGGCTACACAGATGAGAGTGGATTGACACTTCAGAGCCACTAATGCAGTTGGCCGGAACTGGTCATACACAATGCTTAGGGTAATACAAAACTCACATCCATTGTATGGCGAGGATGGCGTCATACATGAGCCTATGACATTAGTGCATCTCCACATTAGAGACATGGAGAGGTATGGAAATAGGTGATGTACATTCACTGACAGAAGAGCATGGAGACACATCTACAAACTATACTCGGCCAGGCTTTCTAGAACCCATTTACAATTGTTGATACAAATCCAGCATTAATGTTAATGTCACTTTGCCTGCAGTGAGGCACCTAATCCCATTTAAGGCCAGCCAAGTCCCAGGATGCATGCAGTCAGTACTCAAGCCCTTGTGGCTGCTGTGTTGCCCTCAAATACCCATCCACCTCAGGGAAGGCCACCACCAAAATGCGGGCCATTAGAGGGTCAGGGTTCGATGGGCACCCCTTCCTTGTTGGGAGGAGATCCCCAGCTGTGCCTCAGCAGTCTTCCAGGCCCGCACCTCAGGTCCTCCAAATGCTTGTGACAATGGGTGCTCCACCGGCTATGGACCCCCGGTGCCTAGACTTGCTTGGTGATGGCATGCCAGGTCCTCTTCTTCTGATGGGCGTTGACCTGCATGGGGGATACAGACAGAAGGAAAAAGTTAGGTAGACTGGCACCATTCCAACAGCAGTGGACTATAAATATCAGACCCACCAAATGTACAGACATACCCATCCTCATGCTTCACAAGCCTAAAGATCATGCCCCCTACATGCATGTACTCCCTGACTAGAACAAGTACTCCATTCACCATCACAACATGCTTATCACACATGACTATAACATTGGGCTCACCTGTTCCTCTGGTGCCCCATACAGCTGTCCATACAGAGGTTGGACCCTTTCCACCAGCTTCTTCAGCTCTTCTTGGGTGAAGACTGGGGCCCTATCACCTGCAGGACGTGGCATGATGGCTCGCAGAGACAATACACAGCAGCTCAGAGTGTGGAAGTCTTGCGTGCCAGAGTGTCAGGAGTCAAGGGAGCAAGACTGCAGAAAATTGTGGTCACGGCCACTGAGTACAGGACCTTCACCACTGGCAGTGATTGCCATTGGCTCCAGTCCCCCATAGGCATCAATGTTACCCAATGAGAAGTTGCAGGGAGGCTGTGACCGCCTACTGCCATGACGACAGATACCGGCGGACTTAGGTCACTTCTACCTGTCCAGTGCTGCAAGCCATTTTATACTCATATCATGCCGTGATGCATGAAAATAAGTGTGCTATACACTTTTTTCATCTGAATGTGGTGTAGACTTATGTTGTGGCATCATGGTTTGGCTTATACATGTGACATGCATGACACAGTGGTCTTATATTGCTGGTTTTATATGACCTGCATGTCCAGATACTCGTCATCTCAGAGGCAGTGTAACCATATAGGTAATTGGCTTGACTACATACATGTTCAGTGCAGGACAGCTCAGTGTACTACAAACAGAACCTGACACATGCGATGTATGTCAGAAACTATTGATCAGGGGCAGCAATGTGCAACAAGGATGGAGTCCATACTGCTTCAGCATGCCCAAAAGAGTATGTGTCAGCAGTGTGCAACATGTACAGTGTTAGGTGTGTGCGATAATGATACGTTCTGCTAACATGTGTGGAGTGCATATCACATTGTACATTCTCTCTTCTCTATCCTAGATACCCTGTCATGATGATATTGTGACATGCACCAGTGTACGGTACGCTAGTGGATCTTGCAACCCTGAAGGAGAGGCATATCATTGAGACCTATCGTCTGAATCATCAGAACATCATGGATCTATGTACCTAGTTGGACCCAGATCTATTGCCTGTCTATGTCATCCCTTCCACAGTTCAAGTTTTGTCAGTGCTACACTTTCAGGCCACAGGCTCCATTCAGATTACAATGGGCTTGGCAGCAGGGATGTCACAGCCCATGTTCAGTCTTGTGTTGAAGGATGCTTTATTAAAGCATCTGGACAGCTACATCAGGTTCCCCCAACGAGGGGATTCGGTCTATGTGAAGGCAGACTTCTATGATTTGGGACACATCCCTCATGTGATAGGGGCCATAGATGGCACCCATGTAGCCTTGGTCCCTCCCAGTGCCAATGATCAGGTGTTGAGGAACAAGCAAAACTACCACTCCATCAATGTTCAGGTGGTGTGTCTGGCAGACCAATACATCTCCCAAGTGACAGCCACATTTCCTGGATCTGTGCATGACTCCGACATTCTATGTCCCCACATGATGGCACGACTACAGAGAGAGATGGCTTGGCTCATTGGTATGTATGCATTGAGATGTGCGTCTCTGTTATGGCACCTGTCCTCACATTATTCCCTGTGGCGGTACCTGTATTATAACAGGTACTACCTCTGCCCACACATGTGACTGTGGCTATCCTAACCTTCCCTGGCCGTTGGCACCAGTGAGGTACCCTGCCACTGAAGGGGAACTTTGTTTCAATGAGGCCCACAGCAGGACAAGGTATGTAATAAAAAGGACATTTGGCCTCCTGAAGGCCAGATTCAGGTGCCTGCATGTCTCTGGAGGTGCCCTCCTCTAAACTCCCCAAAAGGTATGCCAGATCATAGTTGCTTACTGCAACCAACACAATCTGGCACTTAGACGTCAGATAATCTTACTAGCTGGACCAGTGGCTGGTGATGAAGAAGTGGAAAGTGATGAGGAGGCAGATGAGAAAGGTGCAGCTGACTATAGGGCTGAGCTCATCAATCAATACTTCCAGTATCATACAGGTATGCTGTGTGTGTGTTTGCTTGTGTACTATTTCAACATAGTTTGCTGTCAATGGTCATCCTGATTTGGATTATCAGTGGTGGTGTAATGTGTTCCTATCCCTATGTGTGTGTTGTGGGAGGTGCCTGAATGCATGTAAGGTGCTGACTGAAAATGTATCATCTCTACGATGTGTTCTCTCTGCAGGTTACAAGATTCACATCTCCTATGGACAGGCCTGTATTGTGCTATGTGTCCTGCATTTTCCTGTTCTCATGTTATTCCAGTGAGTGACTGTGTACTGTTAATCTTTGGCTCTCCTACCTATTGCTTGAGCCATTCATGTTCATTAGCCTTTGGTTACGGTTCACTGAGTACAGTTAGCACATGGCAGATACCAGCTACAGTGTTTTGTGATGTATTACTGGAGACTGGTGATGTAGAAGTGATATATGTTGTGTCCTGTTTAGATGGGTATCTACACTGGGCATGACAACTATGAACTGTATATGTACTTTGTATGGCACCATGCCTACTATCCTGATGGTAGTCTCTATCATAGTCTTTTTTCAGGTTGGATAAGTGGATATACTCTGGTGTGTGCCTGGACTAGTGACTCCGTTACATCTACCCAGGGACATATCTGTTGTACTGTGTCTCCTGCAGAGGGTGCCTCCCTCTGCAGTCCATTACAATGTCTGTTGCATTAGGGAGCCATACCCACATAACATTTTGAAGACCAAACATTTGTATATGTACAAATAAAGACACAAAAGCAGTAGCTGTGATCTATAGTGTTTATTGTGCATTCAGTGGCAAACAGGTGATGAGTGGGGTCATTGTAGATGGAATCCTCAGCGTATGTGGCATAGCTGTAGGTAGCACAGGTCCAGTGTCCGTGGGCCATTGAAAAATAGAGTAATGTCATGGAACAGTCAACAGGGTGTCTCAGTGGCATACAAGGGAAAGTAATCAGGAGAGGGTCACTTTGTGGCAGTGGGTTTGGTCTAGGGATCTGCTGCAGCCTGATGTCTGGGTATATGTCCATGTTTGTGGGTAGGTTATTCACCTACAGAGTGAGGGGTGCCTTAGGCCTGTAGTTCCCCTGGCAAAGCCTCCATTCAACTAGCAGCTGCAGAAGTAGAAGTAGAAGGCTCTGATGTGATATGGCTAGTGGAAGGGGCCTGCTGGTGAGTGGCAGAAGCACACAGGGTGGTGGTGAAGTGCCTGAGCATCCCTGCCATGGTGGCATTGTGGGCCTACCACTGCTGCATGACCTCCTGGTGGTATTCCATCTACCGCCTCTGGTTTTCCCCCAACATGGTTATGATCTGGCCCATCCTGTCCTGGGATACTGGATAGTCTTCCAGGACTTGGGAGATGACTTCCTGGTCAGATGACTCCCTTAGCTGCTCCGTCCTCTGGCCCACAGGTCCCGCCCACACACCCTGCCCCCAAGTGCCTATGCCACTGGCACCATGTGCCCACTCCCAGTGTCAGCAGGACCTTCATTGTCTTGGGCGTGAGGGGAGAATTCAGGTCCCTGTACTGTGGGGCACACAATTGATTGTATAGTCCTTGGTGCACAGGTTTGGGGATGAAGGATTGGCTTAGATATTGGTGCCACAGGGTGGAGGGGGTTTGATGTGGGCAGGGAGAGGCAGGGAGCGGTAGACTGACTAGGGGTCCCAGATGAGCCAGGTAGGTTGTCATTGACCAGACATCCAGCATCATTGATGTCAGTGGGGCCTTCATCCTGAGAAGGGCTGGTTGTCTCTGGTATCCTTTCTGTGGTGGCAGTGGCAGGGGTACCTGTGGATGGAGTGAGAGAGGGTTAAATGGTGGATGTGTGATTGGTTGTCTGTTTGTCTGATGAATACAGGGCTTGACTTGATTCCCAGCAGGCAATGACAGGCGCTTAGTGGGTGGGTTCTTTTCCTGTGTGATGGTTCACATGACAGGTGTGGCCTCTTAGCTGGTGGCCATTCGGGCTTGCTTGATGTGACTGGAAATGGCTGCACATTGCAGCATGGTGTCCAGGGAGGAGGAGGGTATATGTGTATGCAAGGTTGCTCATCCTGTGTGTGCATGTTGTGCATGGAGTGTACCTTCTTAGTTTCATGTCCATGATCGGTCCATTTTAGGGTTGCTGATCTAGATGAGTGGCCCTTAGGTTTGGTGACAGTGCTGTGTCTGTGTTTGGCGTTGTTTGGCATTGTGTTGTGCCATTGCATTGCTGTCATTGTCATTTAGTGATCCTTAGTCAAAGCATCCAGTTGTTGTAGCTAGTGCAATAGTCCTACATGCAAGAGATGTGATGTGAAGTACACATTGCATGTTTTGAAGTAGATGGGCTTGTGCATTGTGGGAGTCATAGTGATGGTAATTGGCTGTGCTATTTGTGCACTTAGGGGGGTGGGCATTTGGACAGGGTAGTGGTGTGGCATGCAGGAGAGGGGCATTAGGTGATTAGGTGTGTGGTGTAGTGGGAGATGGGGTGAATTGGGGATTGTTTTTGTGGTGAGGAACATCCAGGACATGTTGAATTAGTGACAGCAGAGTGGTAGTTACCCACCAAAGTCCAGTCCTATGGGTATTCCAGTTAGGCCCTCAGGATGCAGGATGCCCTAGACCTTCTCCTCCCACAATATGATCTCTGGGGGAGGAAGTGGGGACCCACCACCAGTCTTGTGCACGGCTATCTGGTGTTGTGAAGCCATGAAAAGCACCTTCTCCCGTAGGTCATTCCACCTCTTCCTGATTTCCTCCCCTGTGCATGGATGGGTGCCCATTAAGTTGACCCTGTTGACTATTCTCTGCCATAATTCCATTTTCCTGGCCGTGGAGGTTTGCTGTACCTGTACTCCAAAGTGTTGTGACTGTACGCTGAGGATTTCATCGACCATGTACCTCAGCTCATCGTCACTGAAGCATGGGTGATTCTGATGTGGCATGGCGGTTGTGTTGTGGCTGGGGGTGGGTGTTGTGTGTGCAGGGTGCAGTGTAGGGTGCTTGGTGGGATTGAGGTGTTTGGTTGTTATTGCTGGTAGGGTGTGGTGTGTGTATGTAGTTGTGATGTATGTATAGTGTTGTTTGTGTATTTGTGTGGTGTGTGGTGAGTGTGAAGTGTAAATGTGCCTATGGTGTATGAGTGTTAAGTAATAAGATTATGATTTCTCAGTGTATGTGGTGGTCGTTTACATCACAAAGGATTGTGGGTTGTGTGTGAATGTGTTATAGAGTGCAGTGAGTAGGTGTGCCTGGTGTATGTATGTGTGTCAGATGTGGGGTATTCGAACTGTCCAATGAGAGTTCTGAGTGCTGCGGTCCGGACTGCCAATGGTTTTCAGCCATGGAAAAACTGATGTGCTGATTTGTGGGTCATAATGGTGGGTGGAAGGTTGTTAGTGTGGCGGTGGAGGAACCGCCTCTTTCCCACCCTTGAGTCCTGGGGTGTCGGGTTTGTGGTGGTTTTCTGGCGGTCTTCATAGTGTGACTCTTAATATAGTGGTCGGATTACCGCCAACATGCCGCTCTTTTGGCTGCCGCCATTGCAGCATCCTTGACAAAAGACTGTCAAAGTCGTAATGAGGGCCAAATTCTTTTATGTATCTTGAATAGTCTACTCCAAGAAAAGAGTGTAGCATGGGAACATCTTCTGGGGGGTCAGTATGTGTTAAAGTTTGTACTTTTGCAGGCTCATTTGTCATGCCTCAATCTGAAAAGATATGGCTACAGAACTTCAGCTTGTTTTGTTGAACTCACACTTTTGTGTGAAGGTTCTATCATGCTCCTTCTGTGCAGCTCCAAAAACCAATAGGCAATCACCATAGTTAAAGCATTCACAACAGGTCGCATGATGCATTGTATGACATCTTGTAAAAGTTCTGCAGCCAATGACATACCAAAACTAAGGGCCGGATTCCAACTTTGGTGGTCTGATCGTAGGACTTCCAAAACCGCACGGAGGAGATCGCTGTCAAGGCAACAGCCTCACCCCTGTTATATTATGATGTTTCCACCGGACTGACTTGCGGAAACATCACAATTACGATGTTTCTACTGGTCAGCCCAGTGGAAACAGTGCAGCAGTCTTCGCTTTTGCTCCCTTAGGGGTCTGAGGCCAATGTCGTCACACACAGCACCCTTGGAATGCGCACTGTCTGCTGTAGCGCACAGTGCACATTCCAAGGGTGCTGAAAGGGGGGCCCCCCTCATTGTCCAGGACATGGTTGTTGGCAGTGGAGGGGTCCACCTGTGGCCCCCAGCACTACCCTTCTGCCAGCCTTTCCATGGTGGGGACCCAGCCATCAAAAGACTGGCAGTAAACGAAGTTGTGATCAGCACAACAGTGCCGAACTTGGTGCCTCAGTGGCTGACCATGACTTTGACTGCCACCAACCCATCAGGATCCCTGATCCTGGCGTGGAGTGGGTCTTCTGGCAGTTCAGCTGCCAGGTTTGTAGTCTGGTGGTTGGCAGCCAGGATTGCGGCAGTCTGTCCACCACCGTGAGTTTGGCAGTCTAAGGACTACCAAACTCATAATCAGGCCCTATGTCTTGTGTATCTAAACACACCAACATGTATAGCAAAGGTTGTAATGTATCTGTAGTTTGTTTTCTTCAACTTCTAACTGATGGTGACACTTATTCAAATGAAGTCGAGAGAAGACTGGTACCATTCAAATGCATGATCATGTCAGCAAAGTGCGGCCCTGGATGTAGTTCTCGTTTTATCGCTTTGTTTGCCTGGCACATAACAAAGCAAATGAGCACAGCTCCTTTATGGTCCTTTCTAGGCAGTACTGCTAGGGGAGAAACGCATGGTGTTGGACCAGTGAAACATTAAAAATTCTCCTGCTTAATTAATAATTCAAGTTCTTTTTCAACAGCATCTTCTAAACGAAAAGCAACTTGTGTATGTCACTAAGCAACAGGATGGATATCCTTCTTAATATTTTCTTTCATAGTCTTTAACTTTCCTAAACTATGAAACTATGAAGGGAATTTACTTACTATTTCTTGATGAGCATTCATGTTATAATACACTAAGATCAGTCCCATGTCAGCAGCTCTGTTGAAACTGAGCAAGCAGACATTGGCCACTGTACCTTGAAGTACATGGATCGGTGCATGTACTTTGTTTTTCTTCTTTTACTGTCCCCACAAACAAACCTCGACTCTCTTCATAGGCATCAATGCAGCCCAAGTGTACAGTTTGGTCACGATGGTATCAGCTGCAGTAATGGAAACAGTTCACTGTACTTTTCTTCAGGCATTATATTTATCAAGGCACCACTATCGATAATAAAAGGTATTGAACATCCATTTATTTTCAATGTATTCTTTGGACAGTTTTTGTGTCATTCTGTTACTTTGACATGTTGACTTTCTTTGACTTTTTTCACCTCACAGGTGACCAGTCTGATGTGCACATTTTTCTGAGGTAAGCATTGACGTGGCACAATCACTTTCTTCACTTTTATTTATTATCAAAAGTGAAGAACTGTTTGACGATCATTCGGATGATGATCCACTTTGTTTAGCATCTATTTGCCTCAACTGATGTTGTCACTTGACATCGTGCATTGCGCAACAAACTTTTCTTCTGAAATCTTTTGGCAGCCAAGTTGTCTTTGCGCTTACCTTTTCATTTGCTCTGCAAATGGTCAGAAAATGGTTCTCTCTACTGCAACCTTTGCATATCTGACCAGTGGTGGGATACGCATCCATTGATCTGTCAGTACTGCTCGAACTTAGGTTTCCAGGCGTGTGGTTCCTTTAAGAGGTGGAGCACATAGCATTTAAGGATGTGCTATGCACCACTGGAAACCACTCATCGTTGAAGATTTCCTGTCCTGTGGCAGCCGAACACTTACCTGATTCCAGCGTTCTTTTTGTTTTTTCCCCAACTTTTGGTCTTCCTGTGATTCTGAGGAGATTTTGTTGCATCCATCTCATTTCCAGCATCGGGTTACATCGGGCTTCATTTTTTGCATAGTCTCTGTGGAATCCTCCGCTACCTAAAAAGAAAACCCCAAGAGGTAACAATGTAAAGCCTGCAACGTTTCTTCTAGGGAAAACGTGCTGCTAGAGCAAAAGTATATTTAATAGTTAGTCATTTGATATAGGCATTCCTGAAGTTGTTTAATTGAATGTACTGATGAACTGTAAACCCCAAAAGATACAAAAGATGTTCATTGATTAATTTCTTGCACTTTGTTACTCAGCCTAAAACAATTAAATTGTTCTTTATTTTCTGAAAGCGTTGATTAGAGATTACGCTTATTAATTAAGTTTGAGATTGTAAAGGCTGCTAAGGCAATTGTTTATGTTATTTAAGGCATAAACCTATGGATTTATTTACAGGATTGTGGATGTATTTACATAATTGGATACCTGCATGTTCCATAAAGCAGTTAATGATACAGCGCACCAAACAACATGCCAATAGAAAAACAGTACAGAATTTGCACTTAGGATTACTCAGGCATACCAAGAATCACAAGGGTCTGTTTTTATGTTTCAGATAGTGTGAATACATGTTTTGAGCACTCACCCACACCAGACAGACGGAGGAGGAGATACAATGCACTTAAAGTACATTAATGTACAGCATAGGTCACAGACTTATTCATAGTATCATTTTTTTACTAAACACTGTTGTTTAATTCTAGGAGGAGAGAGTGCAAGGAAATTCAGGACCCAGAATTAGCATCCTAGAGACAATACCTATCTCCTTCTATCCTCTCTTCCCAGCTGATCAAGTTTGACTTAGTTGGGACTTCTTGTCCTGCAGAGAAGTTGGGAATTGTCATCATGGTCATTTCACTCCTGCAAAAAGATTACATGTGAGACCTTACACGATTACTCTAAGCCGCATGGCTTCTTCATCATGAAATTCAATGAACTTACAGTGTTTGATGAGTGTGTTAACTCTTTCCATGAATTGATCAGTTGTTTCGCCGAACGCTTTGACGTTCTTGACTGAGTACATATGGTTCGTAGTCAACATTTGGGACTTGATTAAACATGAGATTCAACGCATTCTTATCTTAATCTGATGGTATGTAACTTCTTTCTCAGTTCTTGGCATTTTATCTATGACTTCTTTCCTCTCCATCACCGACAGGATTTTTAACATCTTTGATAATCTTCCTGTTATCAGCCTATTCAAGTGCATTTATGAAATCTTCAAATGTCTCTCTCCATGCAGTCCATCTATCACCCATATTTTGCTTATTGGCTGTATCAAATAATGGTGGTGGCTTTAGGAAGGTAGCAGCATTATAGTTATTCATGGGAATGGCTGAAGTTCAGGGTGGAGCTCTGTCAAGTGCTGTTGACTGCCCCTGGGAATATGCATCATCACTGAGGCTGAATGATGTTTCAGCTTCAAGGTCATCCAGCGTAGTCTTTGAAGTTTTCTCCTACTTGGTCTCCATCAAAGCCCTGTCACTCATGGAGACCTCTGGAGTTGTTCTGAGCCACCACCCAGAAGCTTTGATGTTGTTTAGGTATTGGATTGCTCAGCAAGCACAACCCCTGTGCTTCTTCTTGGGTATTCCCACCTGGTGCTGACGTTGTAATTCTCCACTGATCAAGATTCAGGAAAGAGTAATTGCATTTTGCTTCTTTTCTGCTTATTCTGTCAGCCAGAATGATTACTCGTAGTAACATATGCCAAATTTTGATTGTCTTTATCGATACTGTATAAGCCTGTTTGTATCCGCTTTCAGCGATAACGCTTTGCATAACTTTATTTTGGCATGGCAGTGCGGTTCCTTTTTGTAAGATCTTGGTCATAGTTTCTTGTCCAATGGTGTGTAGACTTTTCCATGACACTCTCTTTACATTCACACACTTAACACTGGCTGGAGTTGCACTTTGACTCCACATATGTCAACTGTCGACTCAGAACTTTGCCGAAGATACACACGGCATGCACAAGCTGTTTGCTTGGACCAATACAAACTGTCCAGGAGAGCACTTTCTTCTTCGGGTTATTTATCTCCTATCCCATAGCCAGTAGCAGTGTGTTCCTCAGCCTGGTACCCACTGAATGACTAGGCCACACACAGTGCTGTAAATCACACATCTTTATTCCTCTGCGTTCTTGGGGAGCCAGAAGGGTTCTGCTCTAAATCATGAAACACATTACAATATGGTTAATCTGCAAAGGTGGGCTAACATTTCTTTCCATGGATAGTAAACAATTAGTACTTTTAATCACAGTGTTCATCTATGGAACAAAGATCATCTCACTATCAAACTCTATTACTATAACTTTAATGTTTAATGTTGGGATGGGAGTTTATTGCAGCAGGAACTATTCAAAAGTAAGAGTACAAAGATACCACTCACAATAATGAGCACCTCTATTTTTCATTAGTCAGACAGAGAAAACTTTCCTTCTCCCACAGATTTACATATAATTTACCAGGTTGTTATCAGATCTGTTGTTTCCAATATATACCATAAACTTAGAGTAGGATTTAGGTTAGCCTCTTACTCATGATTGAATGGCTTTGTTTTAAACCTCAGGACTATGCTCTTGATTTGGGGGGTCATTACGACCCCGGCAGACGGCAGCAGTATGGCAGTAGCACCGCCAACAGGCTGGCGGTGTCCACCAGGCGTATTATGACCGTGGTGCATTCGCCACGGTCATAATGCTAGTACCGCCAGGATACCGCCAGACTGCAGCCGGGCAGTCTTAATACGCCAGAGCAGTCCTGCAAGCAGCGCAATGTTGATGTGACTTTTCTGCTGGGCCCAGTCGAAAAGTCGTAATAGGGCTCCAAGCATTCCGCCAGCACTGGTGGTATGTTGGCGCCCGCGGCTTCGGCGGTCTTTTGACAAGACCGCTGAACTCGTAATGACCCCCTTGATGTCTTTCCTCCCTATTATTGTGTTTGTCTCACACAGGAGCATTTTGGTCTTCCAGTGTTCTGAATGGATTCCACTTCCACCTTGAGAGTACTCCTTTTTTTCTTCAGGGGTCAGGAGAGTGCATGTTTCTTTTGTGTCTCCCCCATTTGTTCCTTTGCTGCTTCTGGCATTCTTGGGGTGATTAGGAGTTTGGAGGATGGGATTATCTGTCTGCCAAACTCCAGGTGAGCAGACCGCCACGGTGCTGGCAGTCTCCCCATTGGCCCATCACAAATTTCCCATTGGACTGACCACTGAAGACCAAGGTTTTCGCTGGTCTGCCCAATGGGAACGGTGCAGCAGCATTGTTTGCGGCTCATAATTGAGCCGGCGGCCATGCTATCACAAGCAGGGTGCACCAGCACCCTTGAAATGTGCACTGCACAGCATTTCAAGGGTGCTAGGCAGGGGGACCCCTGCACTGCCCATGCTATGTGCATGGGCAGTGCAGGGACCCACCTGTGGCCCCCTGCACTTGTTCTCCACCAGCCTTTTCATGGTGGTGAAATCACCATGAAAAGGCCAGACGGCGAACAAGGTTGTAACCAGCAGGGTGGTGCTAAGTGCTGCCCTGGTTGATTACAGCCAGGACTGCTGTCAGCCCGTCGGGATCTTGGATCCTGGCAGGGATGGTGGTAGTTTGACGGGTCAGCCGCAGCAGTCCAACTGCCACCGCGAATCTGGAGATCTTGTGACTGCCAGACTCTACATCGGCCCCTCTATATTTACTTCTCTACCCTGCTCCCAAACACACATTGTACACATTGTGCTATTTCCCCTCTTCAATTATGTTTTTCTTTTTCCTTTTGTTATGGAAGGGTCAGGCAGCTCGAAAGTGCCGTCATGCCAATTGATCCATTTTTTGCACTGGCATGCACTTTCTTATTTAACTTTTTACTTTTAATTTAGTTTTGTTTATGAATTCGATTTGAAGTCTGCTGCTACATTTTTGGGTAGCCCTTTGGAAGCTGCATGGATGCTTTTACATGACCTCAAATTGTATTGTTTCTGTTTTACTAATAAAATAATACAAAGGTCTTATAGATGCTTCATTATATTTCAATTGGGTTTTAGTGACACACACACACTCTCGCAAACATTGCACATTCTAAAAGCATAAAAAAGAAAAAGGTTACACATTCTAGTACTAGTCTGCCAACTAAGCAAAAGCCGTGTAGCTGAAACTGTTTTAAAACAAACAAGCTAGAAAAATGTCTTCACTGTGCCGAACACGCGAAAGAGTAATTGATATATCGATCGGGCATGTTCTCTATTTTCAAAAGAAGATTTTGCCTGCAAGCACAATGCAGGCAACCAAACAATTAAACATGTTTCCATGTTCTCTATCTTGGAGCACAGATCTTAAAAGGCTCAAGGAACAACCTATTAATATTGCTACCGCATTGATTTACTGCAGTAATGGTAGATACCGTAAAAATAATAAAATGATGGAAAGACAGAAGCTCGCATCACAGTACGTAAGTGTAAAAATGAATTCCAGGAAATTGCTTGTAAAAGAAAATAAAGTGAAGAAGCAGCTCCTAGTTTCTCAGCCGTGCATTGTTAGGTTGAGTACAGTACACATTAAATACAATTCCATTCTTTACATTTGATCCATGCAATTTATTCTGACAGTTCCCCCCTTCATTCAGCATAAAATAATATTTGAATGTAATGTCTTATTCTTCACCTATACGATTTATTCACGAACAGCTGAAAACGCTTTATTTTGGATGCTGTTTTTTGTGCATGAATAACTATGCAAATATATCACGAAAGTCAATACCAAGACTGATGTGGTTTTGTCAGCATTTGAATAAGTATCCAACCTGAGAAACCAAAACATTCAATTTCTCCTTTTCATAATATTTTTCAGGAATGTAACACTTGGAACTACACATAAAAAGTGACCTTTAAACATGTTTTTGTTCCTGTAATCTACTCAGTCTGAACTGGAAATTCATTTATAAAACAATCTCAATGGCCTCTGCAAAGAAAATGTATCAAAGCAAAAACTTTGTTTTATAGCTTTTCAATATGTTCGTGTCCAGTACACAATATGAAGGAGAACAATTAGCATTTTATTTTAAATACCATTTAAAGCTAACTAAGGACTTGAATTACATTATATTTTAAAGTTAAAACATATTATATTCGTTTTTTATAAATACATGCACACTGCGCTGTGGATAAAATACCATTAAAAGCTAAATAAGGACTTATTTGAATTACATTATATTTTAAATATAAAACATATTATATTCGTTTTTTTAATACATGCACACTGCTCTGTAGATAGAATACCATTAAAAGCTAAATAAGGACTTTTTGAATTACATTATATTTTAAATTTAAAACATATTATATTCGATTTTTTTTTCAGAATGGAGGACGAGCTCGAGACAATACAGGAAGGAATTACACTGATTTATGTACTTTTTATCTTCAAGTGTTCTTTTGGTTTAGAAAATAGTACATTTAAATAATTTTATTGATTGTGGCTTTCTTTTGTGCGGAATGTATAACTCTTGCACCATGATAATAGTAAGGCTAAGTGGTTCATGCTGTTGCAATATGAATATCAGTTTTAGGGAAACCAAATGGAAGACGCAAAAACATGTTTTACATGAATCATCAATAAAATATTGGAAATGTTTTAGGGAAAAAAAACTGCCCTTAATTCTGAAATTGAACAGGGTTCGGATGGAATTTTTTTAGGATTTCAAAATGACATGTCTGCCATCACAGACTCATGCTAACCTAGTCAATAGGACTAAGGGCCTCATTGAGAGTTTGGCAGTCAGACTACCAGACCGCCATAGTGGCGGCTGCAAAAGACCACCATGCTGGCAGACAGACTGCTGTATTCCGAGTTACACAGCCAGGACTTCCAAAACCCAGCCCAAAAAATGACTCCGCCAGGACTCTGGAGGACGGCAAATAGGCGGTCTGACTACCAGCACTGCCAGCCCGTCAACCAACCACCGACTGCGTTACTAGTCAAAAATCACAATGGCAGTCCTCCGATGGCGGTCTTCCAATGGCAGTCTGAAATGTTACAGTTGGCGGTCACCACAATAATACAATACACTACATTGGATGCCTTTGAAAAGAACACAGCTGATACACATTCACACACCTGACACACCTGCAAACCACACTATAAAACACATCCTTTCACACACCCCAATCCTTTGCATTTCCCACAAAAAGACCTATCAAGACAGCACAAAAAAGAGATATTCTGAACGAATTGATAAGGCACATCTGAACCTAGCACAACCGTAAATCTCACATCCTCAACACATACCCATCAAATTCAGTTGCACCTCCCCACTCTAATTACTCCCCGTCAACTCTTAGAGCCCAGCACCCACCCGTTTTTGTCCATCACCACCATGTCACCCAAGAAGAATCCCTGTTTCACCGGAGACGAGTTAAGCGTCATGGTGGATGAAATCATTAGAGTAGAGCCTCAATTATTTGGAGCCCAAGTCCAGCAAACTACTATTGCCACAAAAATGGAAATGTGGTAAAAGATCAACGACAGAGTGAATTCTGCAGGCAGCTCCCCGCGCACAAAGGAAGAGGTGTAACAACCTCAGGGCCAAAATGTGTTCCATGGAGTCCAGGCACCAGCTTGCGGTCCTGAAGACTGGCGGTGGTCCCCCACCTCCTCCCCTGCAGCTCACATCATGGGAGAAAAAGGTCTTGGCTATTCTGCATCCTGAGGGCTTGACAGGAATGCCTGGGGAGTTGAGCCATGTAAGTCACAGCAATTTAAATTACACCAAAATGCTATGTCATGCATGCTCACTGATCACTTTTGCCAAACTTCTCTGTCAACCCACTCACCAGCCCAGTCACCAACTGTCCAAAGACCACTGTCTGCCATCCCACATGGGAACTAGACTCACCTGGGGGAACCACATCTCTGTATACTGTGTGTAGCACAAGGAAATGACAGCACCACAATTCCCAACAGATACTGTTCTACCATTACCAAAACCAGAACATTGTACCACACTCAAAATGACCTTGTCCTCCAATTCCCTTGTGAACGATATTTACCTGAAAGGAGTACAAGTGTACAGTGTGTCTGTGAGTAGATCAGGCACTGACAGGAATGCCAAGGCCAGTTGGCAATACCAGTGACACCTCCCACACCATATAGTGTACCCCGATACAAAACAACCTTCCCCCTCCGCTCACCTATTGAACTGTACTCACTTTACAGGAGGAAAACTGTACAGTGTGTGGGAGTAGGTCAGGCACTGGCAGGAATGCCAAGGCCAGGGGGCAATACTAGTGTTGTCCCCAAAGCAAACACAGTGTACCCTGATACAAAACACCCTTCTCCCTCTACTCACCCATTGAATTGTGCTCACCTGACAGGAGGACAACTGTACAGTGAGTGGGAGTAGGTCAGGCAATGACAGGAATGCCAAGTACAGGGGGGAATACTATTGTCACCCTCCCAGCCAACACAGTGTACCCTGATACAAAACACCCTTCTTCCTCTACTCACCCATTGAACTGTACTCACCTGACAGGAGGACAACTCTACAGTGTGTGTGATACAGGGAGAGAATTTGCTAGAAATCGTTGGAGGATTGTTAAATCTCACTCCAAGCAACAGTCCACTGTACACCTGCCAAAATACCTTTTCTCGGGAATACACACATGAGGTGCACTCACCTGGGAGAGTCACATTGAACAAATGCATGTAGTACAGGGAGTCAAGTGACTGGGAAGCGCGTATTGCCGGAGGCGGCGAGGAGGTGGCGGCCAGGAGAGCAAAGGCAGGAGCCCTTTAAATTTGAACTCGCGCTCCCGTTCCGTGGGACGCACGCGGGCAAAGCCCGGGCCAAGGGCGGGCCCGTCCTGCGCCCATCAGCGCCTGGCAGAGGCTGGGCTGGGCCACCCCCCTGACATCTTTTCTGCAATTACTGGTTTGGGCACCTATACAAGTATTTTGTTTATCCTTCTTTCCTGATTTATTGAAGCAGTGCTTTAATTTTGCCTCTCTGACTTCGCAAAACAGCCCCTTGGCACTGTGGAACACTGTATTTCCAGCGAGAATGGGTAAAAGGAAGCAATCCAGCTTAAAAGATACTTCCTCCCAGAAAGATCACTCAACAATATTAAAATATATTTCAGGAGCCATGGGGACAATAGATAAACAAATTATTAATGCTGAGGAAAGGATTTTAATTCAATCTTCGGACCTTCCCCATTTTTCCCCACCACTAAATTTAACTAATCCACCGGTAACTGGACCTCAAATTAGAGGTAAGAATGGATGCATTCAGGATATAACTGACTTTATTTCAGATGATGGTGACCATCCACCTCCTCTTAAACGTTTAAGGAAACCCAAATTACCTAGTAAGGATAAAACCCCCAGTCAAGAGTCACTTGATAAGAATAGACGAGATAATCCTGGACCCTTACTCATTGAACCTTCTCAACACGCACATTCTCGCTGCGAGAATCCAAAACATGGTGATAGGGACGCACAACCTATAGCGAATATGGGAATCAATCTCTCAGAGATTATTAACTCTCTGGAACAACTAGTCAGGCCCCTCTTTGACCAAATGATTGAACGTTTAACACGATTGGAGGGAAATGTGGAGACAATGCATAATCTAATGAAGGCTCACTTTGTAAGTGTTAGTACAACAGCAGTCACCTCTCAACATTGTGACGAACTAGGCTCAAACAGCAACCCCCTACCAGTGTACAAACAGCCACTACATACGCATCAGCCCATCCAAAGACGCGTAGACTTATGCCCTCCACCAGTTAGTACCAGCAGTTCACCACATCAAAAAGCACGGCTAAATAGAGGGGAAACATTGACAAGCCTAAAACCCCCCTGAGATCCTTCCTTAACATCAAGCGATACGTTAGATCGGCCACCTGCAGCATCTCCCTATGTGATAGTCCTGGCAAATGTCCCCATTCTGTCTGGGGATCACAGGGAATCATGGACAGCGTTGAGGAATAAATCCTTGAACTGGATTGGAACCCGCATGAAATCCGGCTTGACAGAAGTTCTCTTTGAGGATATTAAAATGGTTAGGAGGGTAAAATGGGTGGGAAAGAATCAGAAGTTATTTAGGGGTGACTGCGTGGTACTCTTTTTTAAATCTCTGAAATTTGTCGAAGACATTTTGAGCCACTTAAGTCCGCAGCGGATCACGGACTATGGCACCATATTGTTGCCTTTGGGTTTCTTCTATACGTACAACTCTGACCAAGGCTGTTTTGGCCCTAATTTTGACAAACAAACAACTAGGCCGGAAAGACATTATTCGATCCCAACCAAAAATAGATTTCAAGCCCTCTCTTTGGAAGGTGTCGATTGACTATCATTTGACCAGGAAGTGGGTGGGTCTATGACTTCTACACTAACCCCAGTCTCCAACCCATCAAAGAGTCTGCATGGTTTGGTGGAGAGTAACGAAGATGGACAGATGGAGATGGAGGTTGAACTGAGTTGACTTGCTAATGACGCAGTGCCAACAAGTGGATTCTCCATCCAGTCAAAAGACACAACAACTAATCAGTCTTCTGTGGGGCAAGGGACTAGAACTGGGAGGAAGGACTATACATTTTTATTTTGGAATGTGGCGGGCCTGTGCTCGAAAAGTAAGAATGAAGACTGGTTAGAATATATTCGATCCTTTCATTGGGTGAGATTACAAGAGACTTGGTCCATGGACCCTATCAAAATAAATGGTTTCAGGACATTTCATACCCCGCCGTCCCTTGCTTACGGGGCAGGGCAAAAGGTGGTTTGTGCACTTTCATTTCCAACAAGTTCAACTTAATTAAGGATGTAAGATTAATTTCAAACACATTTTATCAACTGATCTCATGTAAACTAAGAACCATTGCACAAATGGTGATTGTTAACTTCTACAATAATGTGCCTCAACAAAGTTTTCTTTCTGTTCTCAAGTTGCTGCAGGAAGACCTGGACCGATTATGTAACTCAGAGTACAATGACACTTTTATTGTGTGGGGGGGGACTTTAATATACATCTGTGACCTCAATCTGTAGAAAAATCTTGCCTTTTTGGCACAGGTGGAGATGACGACTCATACCATTTTACACATAATCATTATGGTAATTTGCTGAATGAAATGGTGTTTAAATTCGATCTCCTTTTGTGCAATAGTTTAAACCAATGTAAACCACAGTTAAAACCCACATTCAATGGTAGACATGCTAACACAACAATTGATTTCATATTATTATCGAATAATGTTATTACTTATGTGTCTGAATATAAAATTCAAGATGTTTTGTTTAGTGATCACTACCCTCAAAGTTTAAGCATTGTACTTCCCCAGCTATCACCAAACACAAGGAACCAACGGAGCAGGTAGAGAACATAGAATTCGGAACAAGAAATGGGTACACTATCCGCTGGTCACAGCTTGAGCCTACGCAGTTTATGAAACAATTAATGAGCAAACTCTCCAAAGAGTTTGAAACTTGTCTTTCAGACAACACTTGTCCACAGGCCTGTATTAATGCTTTCATTGCAATAACTACTGAAATTAAAAACTCCCTTACGGTTAGCTTTGGTAAATCTAGACCTTGTGCAGGTAAAAGATGTTTTGACAGTGAATGTACTCAAGCCTATAAAAATCTTAAACAGCGCTTACACAGACAAAACCCTGTTAGACATGACATCAGACTTCAGAGGAAGGAGTACAAAAAAGCGATAAGAAGAAGAAAACAGAATTTAAAAAATGAGGCTTGGCATTCTCTCCATTAAGCAAGCCTCAGGAATGACAACGTTAAATTTTGGAAAATTGTAAACTCTCCTCTCCTGTGTGATGGAACATTACCATCAATTGAGATAGCCATTACTGAAGAGGATTGGGTATTTTTTTTCTCTAGCATATATTCCACTAAAGATTTGGCCCTGGAATCAAACTCTTTGAGACCAGTTCCTCAAGCTATCTCTCCACCATTTAGCCTTAATGAGGTTATAGAGGCAATTAACGCTAGCAAAAGCGGGAAGGCGCCGGGCCCAGATGGAGTCCCAATTGATATATACAAGTCAAATGTTTCACTTTGGGGCCCACTATTAACTCAAGTCTCACGTGCCTGCTGCACCGCAGTCTTTATATCAACCTGGGATGAGTCCATCATTGTTCCTATCTTCAAAAAGGGAGATCGTCATAACCTGCATGCTACCGCCCAATCTCTCTGCTTGATACCCTTGCAAAGATTGCTGGACGAATTGTTTTAAAGAGACTACGTGACTGGATGGAAGAAAATAACATTCTTTCGGACTTACAATATGGTTTTAGAGCTGGAACAGGGACTGTGGAGCAGGCACTGAACCTAGATATCATACTTGGTAAATATATGAGGGCCAAGGCCGGAGCCTTATATTTAGTGTTTGTTGATTTGACTTCAGCATTCGACTGCGTGGTCCACAATAAGTTATGGCCTATTTTACTGGACACGGGGGTAGACCTAAATATAGTTCATTTTATAAGGGAACTATATGCCGGAGCTAAAGCCAAGGTGCGTTATGGGCTTCGGGGTGAATGCATCTCAGCCTTTCCTATTGAACGGGGGGTACGACAAGGCTGCATATTAGCGCCACTTCTGTTTGCCTTATATATTTATAAATCAGAGGGGGTATTATCTGATGCCTGCAACGACCTCCCACAAGTTGGTTCTAGAAAAATCCCAGCACTCCTGTACGCAGATGATGCCGTTTTGATGGCCCGCACCCCAGTAGCACTGCAGAGGCTACTTACAACCTTTGATAAGTACATGGAAGCCCTGGGTCTTAGAATCAACCATTCTAAAACTTTCTTGATGACATGTGGTAGAAATTCTATTAAGAAACCCCAGAATATGCTAAAAGGTACGAAACTAGACGATACTGCAACCTTTTCATATTTAGGCATTACGTTCGATAATGATGGGACATGGTCAAAAGCAATAAAATCAACGAAGCTGTCATTCACTAAAATTATCATGGCTGTAAAAAATTTCTCGAAAAAGGTTGGCAGACCGACTCCCAGGGACATGATGACATTGTACAATGCAAGATGTGTTCCTCTTGCATTGTACGGGGCAGGACTTTGGGGACACAGGAACTGCAACAACCTACAGCCAGTTGAAAATGAGTTTTTAAAGTCCATTTTAAGTGCCCCAAAATCTACCCCTACACTGACATGTCATATGGAATTGGGGGTCCGGTACCTTATAGATTTAATTCGTATTCAACCGATCCTATTATGGCATAAGGTATGAATTCTGATTCCGCTAGGCTGAATAGGGTAATCATAGAAGACGCACTGGCATTATCCTACCCGCTGAAAATTCCATGGCTAAATTACATAAAGATCTTTTTTACGGAGCTGGGCTATCCTGAGTTATACTCCACTCCAGTAAAATTGGAAACAATTTCTAGGAAAGAACTGAAAAATATTTGTCTTACTCACCTGGCCGATTTAAGAAGGGCCATTGAGGCAAAGAAACCCAGCGTAATGAGGAATTTTATGTTGCAACAAACAGATGGCATGGAACCATACTTGAGTAATGTACTGAATTCAAGGCACTGGTTTGTCCTTATGCTTCTAATATTAGAGATTTTCCATCGTCTTGTTAGCTTCCCGTGTATTAATGATTGGACCCCTGTCCTGGCAAAATGTCCCTGCGACCTAGTGTCTGAGCAAAGCACAATACATATTCTTTTTTTTTGCAAATTCTATGCAGACTTAAGGAAAGCGTTTGTGATTCCATTCTTAAAATCAATGTATTTTAAACAATGTCGCCCTGCTTTCAATTATCTTTTGTCCTTACCATCAATCATGATTTGTAACGGAATAGCCTTATTTTTATGTGAAGTGATGAAGGCCAGGCCATATTATCAAACCACTTAGATAGGGTTTTCTTACTCGCATAAATCTTAAAATGTATTTTTAGCTTCTGTTTTAAAACATATTTTTATACCGTTGTGGTTTTTATGTGAATTTATTTAACGTCTTGTAATGTAAACTTCATAATATGGTTCTTCAGACACGGTTTGACTTACTATTTTTATAATACTTTTAATATTCAGTGATGTTTTTTAATATGAATTATCTGCTTTTATGATTGTTTACTCAATCGAATAAAGTACTTTTGATGATGATGACTACTAAGGTCAGGAGGCTCTGTTTACCTAATGCAATGACCCAGCCCACTCTGCATATGTTCAAATAACTTTGATGGTATACTTGCTTTGGAAGTCTACTCACCTCGAAGGACAGACTGTGAACTGTGATTTGTGACATGAGTAACGTCACTCTAAATCCCAGAAGTGTCAGGCCACGCAACCCAAAATACCAGGCCAGTGCCAATATGGCATTGTACCAATGACCATTAACCCACTAATGAACTTAACACACCCAGGAGGGATAAGGATACAGGTCATGACACACTCCTTGATGTGGCCAAACACCCAGATCCATCTTGAGATGCCATACCAAGATGAAAATAGTGTAGACAGGAAGGAAAGCTCAAAATGTCTGGAAAGAGCATCTAAGACAAATCTAGAGCCCCAAGATGTGTCATCTGAATGACATTGGCACTAGTCACATCCACAATGCACTGACCACAGGATGACAACTATCACTTTTTATCCAAGGTTCTGCCAATGCCTGCATGACAGGCAACAAGGTTTCAAGGTGACTCAAACAACATCCTGGGCAGCAACTGTTCTACCTGCACTGCTGGCAAGATATCCATTACCATCCCTCCAACAGCTAATAATTCCAGACAGTCTGAGGTTAAGTCACTGAATTGGAATTGGTATGTGACTCCAATGTCGGGTTATTACATATAAGAAGAAGTGTAGCTGTCACATAAGGGAAATCAGGAGATCCAATGTGAACATGGCCCTATCCCAATTTCACCCTCAACTATTGGAGGTAGATGTCACAATACAACCACTAACATTGTCTCTCTCACATCAACATGTCAAGCTGCCACTGCAACTACCAACACCACTGAGGAGACTGCCACTACCCCGTGGACAAAGTCCTCAGTGAGGACACCACCCCTGGACCGCTGGACATTTAGGATGGTCCTGACACATCCAGGCAAGCTGTTCAGATGACACTGGTCAACCTCAGCCCGAACCAATTGACTCCTCCCAGTCCTGTGGTTTCTACATTGTCTGCAGCCAGTCGCTCTCAAACCTGTGTCTCCAGGACAGTTATCAACATTGTGTGCCCCCAGTCCAGGTTCCTGAGTCACAGCCAGCCAACTCTGACAATGAAGGACCTGGAACCAGTGGAAGGGGGCAGGCTGCACCAAGGGCGTAGCCACGTGGGGTTAAGGTGCATGGGAGGAATGGTGTGGCATACCAGCAAGAGGCTGCTGGTGATGCCCCTGGCTGGGATACCATCAGCCAGGTCTTTGGAGCCTACCAACATTCCCAAGGTGTTATGGGCCTGGTACTAACCGAACTCAGGGAAATCAGGAGCTCCAGAGGGATTTCCATCAGGAAATGCTTGAACTGTGGGAGGCCCACAATACCAACATGCCCTTCCTAACAGGGGTGCTTATGGACATTAACAATACCCTGGGCAGGGATCGACAACAACATCCCACCCCTTCCTTTGGTGCATCTACATCAGGTTTGTCATCATTGCCAGCCAATGGAAGGTAGATTCTGCCAGGGGAAGCATCTGCCTCAGACACCCTTTCCTCTATAGTTAGTGAGCTCCACACAAGCGGCGGCATCCAGCCAAGCATCTAGGAGGTACGGATGGCAATACACCAACCAATGCAAGCAAGTGCCCACTTCCTAATGTCACTCCTTTGTGTGCCACAGCAACAAGAGGCTGCTGGTGATGCCCCTGGCCAGGATACCATCAGCCAGGTCTTTGGAGCCTACCACCATTCCCAAGGTGTTCACTCTGTTGACTGTTCCTTAACCACTTTCCATTTTGTATGCTAGTAGGGCACTGGACTTTGGACTTCAAATGTTGTGGGGTCTACTCTATTGATTGCATCCACCTTGACTGATCCCTTCAACGTACTTCTTTGTGTTTTATCCAGTATCATTATTGATTTCTGTAATAATGCAAATAAACACACCCATCACTAAAACACTGCCTACTACCTCTCTTTTTGAACTATTTGAAATGGTGAATGCTAAACACATGTGAAGCACTTATGTAAGACATAAGAAGGTAATGGATGACGGGAGATGCCTCAGATTGTGTCATGCTGAGGATGACTAGCAACACAATCTCACAATTGTATGGTCACACCAAACGTTTCATTGTACTGTATTTCACATAGGCTGTTAAAAGATTTGTGGATTGTCATAGCCAAGAATGTTTTAGCCATTTTGAGTCAGGTCAGATATCCTAAATGTACCATTCCCAGATGACACAAGAAAGGACTTTGTGAGACCTTGTCCCGCAGATGAGGTTAACAGAGTGTGGGATTTTGTCACTAGTTTGACCCTTATCACGTACCAAAACCAGGTCTGGCAACTTAACATACGCCATGGCACAGACAGAGGGCAGAACAACATACCCTGAGCCCAGGTCCTTCCCATTACAATGAACAAGCATCTGGTGGAATGTCACAAACCTGTGTTTTTGGAGTGGCATGGACACACTGACCTGCAATGAGGAAACACAATGTGAGCCACTAACTGATCATACAGGATCAATGTCAGTACAATGTGAAGGTTGAAGGCATGAATTGCACAGGCCACATGATCACACACATGAGACCATTGGACCAACACACCACAGCTAACAAGTCAATTGTGCATCACAGATTCCTGCCCACCCACTGTCCAGGCAGCTTGGGCAAATGACTCATTCACCCAAAATCTGTGACCGACATTACCTCGATCAATCCACTTCAAATGTCCACTTCACATGTCAGACCAGCAAAAGCTACCTGCCAATCACACAACTCTGAAATGCCCGCATGAGGATGGTATGTTGAAGGCAGCTGGAAAAAAGAATGATATACAAGGAGTTTAGGCAAGTAAAGACCCAAACCTCATTTATGACTTCAGTTGACCCAGTGCAATGTGACTGACCCAAACAAAGAAGATCAACAGGAGAGTCACATTTTCAAATATGACTTAGCCAGCAAACCTTAGCTCTATGATGCATAGCATGAGATTCCCTGTCTCTTGAAAATGGAGATACCCTTCTCTACACCTTCTGACCTCTACAGTTCCCCATACAGTCACAGTAATCATATAACATCACATCCTTACACTCAAGTGAAGTAGTGATTGATGAGATCTGCCCGCATGTCTCCACCTTCATTGTCATCACTGTTATGTTCACTTGGCATTTCAGGGGGCTTACCCGGTGGCACTGCTAGCTCCCCCTCATCTGTAATATATGGGATATGTCGCCCCAGGCCAATGTTGTGGAGCATGCAGCAGGCCACGATGATCTTACACACTTTTCCGGGTGAGCAGAAGACCTGCCTTGTCAATGCTATGAAATCTGGCTTTCAGGAGCCCAAAACCTGCTCCACAACACGCGGTGTCCTTCCATGAGCCTTGTTGAAGCAGACCTCCCCTGGCATAGTTAGGTTCCTCATTAGTGTCAGCAACCATGGAGTGTTTGGGTATGCAGAGTCCACTGTAAGGGAATGCAACGTATGCGCAACCATTAGATATAGCATACAAACAACCATGACATATGGGAATTAACAACCAGCTAGGCCCTCTCTGGATACAGCTGTGTCATCAGCTGTGGAATAGCACTGTTACGAATCATAAATGCGCTGTCGACTGAACCCTGTTAGTGGGCACAGACCTAAGAAATTTAGAGGAATGCCAGACAAACAACTTTAACATTAATCGAATGGTAGTTCTTCCTGTTCTGGTAGACTTGTTCATTGCCATGCAGTACATATGTACCATCAATGGCTATCATCACATGTGGGAAGTATGCCAAACCATAGAAGTCAGCCATCGCATGGGCAAAATCCTTATGGTGAGGAAACCGGATGTACCTGTCAGGTGTTTCAATATTGCTGAGAGTACATCCTTGAAGACCTGACTGAACATGGACCTGGGCATCCCAGCAGATAGGGCTACTGTATTTTGGATGGCCCCTCAGCCAGAAAGTGCAACACTGCCATGAATTAAGTGATGGGTGGTCTACTATTTCGATGATTGATGGCTGGCATCAGATCTGGCTTCAACTGACAACAAAGATCCACGATTGTCTGCCTCTCCAGGCACTATGGCAAGATGATTTGTCTGTCCTCCATGGTGTAAAGACCTGCGAGTGGACAGTACACAGTAGGTTGTCAGATCCTTCCCCTCCCAGGGTAACTATGTAGGACAAAAGTAGAGTGTAGCTGTCATTCAATGTGTCTCTTGCAAGATACATCATAGATCATTTAAGAACAGTGAATTGGCATGTGAATAGCAGAGGACATGATACACAATACACATCACCACTCACAATTACATGTAAGTGTAACATTTCCCTCTTGCCTTTTTCACATATGCGTACACATCATCTGTCTGTACAGCAACAATACCTGCATGTAACTGGCCAAGTGGACTGTGATTCAATGCCCCCAATCCTGAATTGCCTGTAGGGGAGTGGGGTGGGGTGGGTGATGTGTTTCTGATCAATGTCATGTTGCTAACTCATGTCCCACAAAAGTCACAGTTGGGCTACTTAGTCACTGCAGGGCCAGAGATGGGTGGTGTGTAGGGCAGCCTATTGGGGAGTGTATGTAGGCATGTCCCTGTGTCATGTCCCTGTGTCCAATGACAGCTGTGTGTCACAGGTGGGCAGGATGGTCAAGACTGGATGTTCGTAAATTGGCACACTGACATGTATGTGACTCAACTACTTTGAATGGGACATGAGGACATAATCTCCTGTCTTGTCTTTGGCATCATGCAGGGCAAAGCCTATCAGAAGAAGGGGGTGTGGAGAGCCATCGCGAAGAAGGTGCAGATCCTGGGGGTCCTTAGCCAGCAGAGCGCCCACTGACGGAAGAGGTAGAAGGATCTCAGATGCTGGGCCTGGAAGATTGCGAAAGCATAGCTGGGGCTGTTCTCCCAATGTGGACAGGGTGCCCATCAGTCAATGAGCCCTCCCAGTTGCCCACATTTTGGCAGTGGTCAACCCAGAGTTGGACGGGCATTTGAGGGCAGTGCAGCAACCAAAGGGGGTGAGTACAAGGCAAAGTCCTACTTCACCCTTTGCCAGGTGTTAGAATGAGGGCTTGACTGTTCCCCCTGACTATGAGGGATGTGTCATATGTCACAGATCATTTGTGAACTACTTTTTGTAGACCAGCCCTGTGTTTCCAACTGGTGTGCTCTGCCTTTTGGACCTAGGACAAAACTGTTGGGAATCCTCATTCCATTTGCTCAGCAGAGAGCACATTTGGCTGTGTTTAATGTACAAATATTCTACAATACCTTCTCTGGTGGGTTTTCCAACAACAGATCATTCCTCCCAAACGTTACAGCCCAAACGTTAGTAGAATGTGGGTCACTGTACTCTGCCATGTGTCTGGGGATATATGTAGGTTGACATCAGCCACCCAGGCACACTTTTTCTCATGTGTATGATGGGTGCTGGTGCCTCACTGCAGTCTATGATGCGTGGGTGTCCATCGTACATGTGACATGACTTACATGGCTAATTGTTGGCAGCTGCAACAAACTACTTTACCTTGGTAAGTGGAGAATGTGCATTGTCATGGTTGATGTGTCATCACTGTAGCCATCATTCCTTGTGCCTACATGTCTGCATGTGATCCATTCCCCTTAGGATACATATCTCTGTACTTGCTTTAGGCATTATGGGGTCATTATGACCCTGGCAGTCACCAGACCGTCAGGGTCAAGTTGGCGGTTGGACTGCCGAGGTCGTGGCGGTCCGACTGCCACATTATGACCATAGCAGAGCTGCCATGGTCCAACCGCTGACATCGCCAGGCTGCCACTAGCCTGCAGCCTGGCAGTGCCTGCGGTTGTAATCTGCCAAGGCAGCGCTGCCCTGGGGACTACAAGTCCCCATCTGCCTGCCTGTCCTTCGCGGTTTACGCCACCATGGAAAATCTGGCAGAATGGGGGACTTGGGAAGCCCCTGGGGGCCCCTGTACTGCCCATGCACTTGGCATGGGCAGTGCAGGGGCCCCCATGCACAGCCCCATCATGCATTCCAATGCCTGAATTATGGGCAGTGGAATACGCGACAGGTGCTGCTGCACTCGTTGCACCGCCATACGAGGGACATGACAGGTATAGTCAGAGTGTAGATCCACTTTATGTTCATATGTACCCTTGATGTGGAATCATGTTTGGAGGTGCACTGCACCTGTGTAAAGAGTAGGCATTGTAACCTGACTGTTGGGATGCATCATGGATTGACTTGCAGTGATGTTTACATCACGTGTGTTCGGCTCAGGGATTCATCTGTAGACAGATGTCATGCTAGCCATGTCAGAGATGTGAGAAGTGATAACGCTTCTTGTTGGACAACAAGTTGGAGTCCTTGTGTTAGTGTTTGCAAGGTATCTGTCTCTCCTTCCTGCACAGTACAGCTGTCTACTATTAAAACACTCAAATGATGTAATTATGATGGGTGTCAGACATTGGTGGTGGCTATCCTGGGCCTTGAAGATTCATTGTTGTGTGCATTCTGGAGGCATTTCCCCATGAGATCTAGGACCTGACTTCATTGCTTTGTCACATGTGGGGAATGTCTGAGTGACCTTGCTACTACCACCTTGGCTCATTTTGGGCAGGTGTCACTTGTGGAGCAGCACATTGTAGTGATGTGCCCATAGTGACATGGATATTTCCATGTCAGCTACTCCCGGTCTAAAACATTTGTACAAGTGTTGTCTGCATTTATCTGTACATTACATCAGTGCAAATTAGAGGTGTGCATAGGCTTGTGTCTGTGTAATTGGTAGGGCACCTTACAATGGGATCCAATTGTTGGTTACTGGTTCACTGGGGTCTGCTGCATGTGACACAGGTTTGAGGGTCGAGTGTTCAGCTAGTCATGGGATGGTTAGTGTGGTTGCTAGACTTCATCCATGCTATTGCAGTTGTCTGCGAGCCTTAATTTCTCATGTGTTACTTTTGCCATTCCATATGACATGCATGGTTTTGTATTGGCACATGATTGTGCCACTTAGCTGGCACTTTTTGTGGGGGGCTACTTGACATGATGGTATGGTTTGACTGTCAGAGTTGTGATTGAAGTGTTTACTGTCCATATTGTGACCCTATTCCTCTTTCTTTTGGTAGGATCAGCACAGGTAGGTGGAGGAGAAGGGGAAGCATCTGGCCACAGAAACTCGGGTCAAGACACCACTGACACAGAGGGACCTAGTGGCCTGGAGGGTTAGGAGAGTGCAGTGGGGGAGACCGCATCTAAATCAATATCCTCAGATTCCTCCTCAAGTGTTCACTCCTTAGTGATGTCACACCCATCAGGGACCCCCTCAGCACCATCCTTGTCCACCAACCCCGTTCTATCACTGTTGCTCCCCACCCAGTTGGCCATGACCGCTCACCCAAGAGGGTGGATGTCTCCTTTGCTGCAGGCACTTCTGCCCCAGCCTGTTAGCCTTGCTGCCCTCAGTGAGGAGGCTATTGACCTCCTGCAGTCGAACTTTGTGAGTCAGTCCGCCATCATAAACATCAGCCAGGGACTCACAACCCAAGTCCAGCAGATCAATGCATTCCTGGAGGGCATACATAGGTCTTTTCAGGCTCTGGCCCCCACACAGAAGGCAGCTAGTCACCCTGTGCCTTCTGTCCCCCTCTACCTTCCTCTTCCAAGCCCAAATCTCCCCTTCCCCGACCTAGCTAAAACACACAGACAGACTCTCATGCATCCACCTCAACAGACAAAGGTAACGTACACAAGTACCACAAGACACACTAGCACACACACAAACAACATCCACCTGCAGACACAGCAACTATCATGACTTATCCTGATATCCATGCCTCCCTAGCATCACAAACACAACATCTGGCATACTTACAGCCAAAACACCCATCTTACCCCCAGACACTACTCCAGCAGACCCTCAGAGATCCACCCCAGTCACCCCACTTGCAGACACCACAACTACGGATACACCTACATGCACCACATCAACCATACCTGCAGTCACAGCCCCAAACTGACTACACATCCTAGAGTTCCTCCACCCTCCTCAAACCAAGACACATAAATACCCTCACTCACCAACCCAACAGATACCCATCACACACAAGCATACACCCAAGACATCCACTACTACACATCAGACTACCACTCCCTCAAATTCCAAATCCCAATCCCTTCTGATTCCTGTCCTCATGTGTCGAAGAAACTTGTCCTGTGTGAACCTGACCTTACCCGTGTTTGCCCCGTACCATAACCAAAAGGACCATAACCCTCTTCAAGGCCATCACTTCCACCTCTAAGGCCTCCCCTGATCCCCCGGAAAGTACTAATGCCCCACCTCCCATTAAAAGGAAGCCCCCCTGCCAAGAAGTATCCCCCCTCCCAAGCCCGAGCCCAAACCCCGAAAGTCCTCCTCACCTCCCAGATAATCCTTGAGGTGCCTGTCTGCCCTCTTGATGTCCCTTCCTGTGGAGGTTCCATGGCAGTCAGAAGTCAAGTAGGGTCCAAACACCGTGCCATTTGGGCACCCGGAATGGACTGGCCTATGGCCTTGGACTTATGAACAGGTAATTTAATAAACCCAAACAGTTGTTGGTTTGTTGGTTACACCTTTGTCCTGCTATTCCTTCCCTAGCTTTCTGTTGTTCCTGAGTGACTTTGGTTGTGTGCCTCTAGTTGTGTGTGTTTGTGTCTGATGGCTGCTCTATGTGGTGTTGTTTGCATTATGTGAGTTTGTGTGCAGTGCTGTTGTCCCCCAAGAGAAGGGCTTCTGTTGTATGATGGGTATGTGTGTGTAGAAGCAATGTTGTTGTCATAGCACTGTGTAGTGTTTGTCATGGTAAGTATTTCTTTGTGTGGTGTGCCATGTGGAGATGTATGGTGTTGGACTTGCCCCACGGAATTGGCTATTGCATACATGTGACGTACATCATCTTGAGTGTTGTCAGTGCAGGCATGGAGTGGGTTCAGTTGTAATAAGTTGCTTTGCATTTGAGTGTGCATGTGTCCATTTAGGGGTGTGTCCCTTGCTGCTGGTTCATGTAGGGGTATGTCCCATGGAGTGGGAGTTGTGCATTCTTTGTTTACTTGCCGTTCCCCATTGTGTAGCTGGGCATGACAGTTGCTTTTGGTATTGCTTGACCCTGAGATCAATGTATAGCCATTTCCTGTGCGCGCATGGTTTGAGGGCCCTATTTAATGTGATATGTGTCCCAGTGCACCCTCCTTCCATGCATGGTCCTGATGCTCTTATCCCAGCTGTTCAGGTATTGTTGTTGTGGTGCACTTTGCCCATTTTGTGCAGTTGTCTCTCCATGTATTGTGAATGCCATTGTGTTTCCTTTGTGGTGTGATGTATGTGTCCATTGCAGAGTTGTTTCATATTTGTGTTGTATGTGTTCCATTGCACATCGATGGATATGTGTGTTGTTTGTGTGGACAGTCCCTGACCAGTGTTGGGGGTGAGTATGTGCATGCCATTTATATATATGCAGTAGCCGTGTTGTTGCGGTGTGTGAGACTGTTGTGTGGCCTTCAGTGCTGCTGGTCCTGAGCTATGTGGCTGTGTGTATTTGTGTAGTATTTCCTTGCACTGTGTTTGTGCTGGCCAAAGTGTGTGTATTGTGTGTGTATGTGTCTATGTTGATGTATGTCAGTGAGTGTGGATTGTATGAAATGTGTTGCTGCCTCCCATGGCGTACCCCCCATGAAGTATTTGCCAATGCAGAGTGCTGATTTTAAAGGGTTAATGTTACAGGTAGGTATATATACTTACGGTTGCTGTCGTCCATGGCCGTGTTGATTTTGTTGTCTTTAGGCGATCAGGAGCTGCAGCATGACATTTTTGAGTGGGCTCCTTGAGGTCTACAGATGTATATAGCTGTCTGCAGGTGAGAGTCTTCCTTTATTGTGCCCATTCCCGCAAACTTGTACATGGTGGTTAGACCACCACAGTCATATTGGTGGTGTGCAACCGCGTAATGGGGCTGGAGGAAACATTGGCTCCACCGGCCTGTTTGTGCTTCGGGTGACAATGGCGGTTTTTGCTGTCTGACAGTGGCGGCGGACCGCTGGAGGTGTTTTGTTTTTATGATCGCCAAACTCCTGAACTGGTTGTACACTCCGTCAGGGCCTTAGGGGACAGACTGCCAACATGGCGGTCCTTGGACAACCAAACACGTAATCAGCCCCTAAGTTGGGACTCAGACATGCTCTTTATTTATTATGTTCAGAGGGAAGAAAATCTCCTTGTTGGTACTTTGATAATCGATCTGCAGCTAGAAAGAATAAAGGTGATTTTTTACTTGTTTTAAATGAATGTTTAGTTCTTTTAAACCATACGTGATGTCAAAATAGTTCAGAAGGAATGCCTCTCTTTACACCAAAGAGCCCTTTAATTGATGATGTATGCCCATTATTGTTCTATGGTTACAGTTCTCCTTGAAAGCAAACACATTTATATATTGTTGGACTTTTGCTTTTGCAGGGTCATCCCCAGACTTTTTTGCCTCCTGCCTCCTATATTTTTCTGACATGTTGCTGTTGGCTTTTCAACTCTGAGCACTTTACCACTGCTAACCAGTGCTAAAGTGCATATGCTCTCCTGTTTAAATTGTATGTAAGTGGTTTATCCATGATTGGCATATTTGATTTACTAGTAAGTCCCTAGTAAGGGGCACTAGAGGTGCCAGGGCCTGTAAATCAAATGCTACTAGTGGGTCTGCAGCACTGGTTGTGCCACCCACATAAGTAGCTCTGTAATCATGTCTCAGACCTGCCACTGCAGTGTCTGTATGTGTATTCTTACACTGTAAATTCGACTTGGCAAGTGTACCCACTTGCCAGGCCTAAACCTTCCCTTTTCTTACATGTAAGGCACCCCTAAGGTAGGCCCTAGGTAGCCCCAAGGGCAGGGTGCAGTGTATGGATAAGGTAGGACATATAGTAATGTGGTTTATATGTCCTGACAGTGAAATACTGCCAATTTCGTTTTCACTGTTGCAAGGTCTGTCTCCCTCTCATAGGATAATATGGGGGCTACCTTTAAATATGATTAAAGTGTAGATTCCCCTAGAGAGTAGATGGACAGGTGGAGTTTGGGATCCCTGAACTCACAATTTAAAAATACATCTTTTAGTAAAGTTGATTTTGAGATTGTGCGTTTGAAAATGCCACTTTTAGAAAGTGAGCATTTTCTTGCTTAAACCATTCTGTGACTCTGCCTTGTTTGTGGATTCCCTGTCTGGGTCAGTTTGACAGTTGGGTTGTTTTTCACCTCACACCAGACAGTGACACAAAGGGAGCTGGGGTGTGATCTGCATTTCCTGATTAGCCATCTCTGCTAGGAGGGAGGGGTGGAGTGGTCACTCTCATCTGAAAGGACTGTGCCTGCCTCTGACAATGCTGTCTCCAGCCCCCTGGTGTGTGTCTGAGGCCTTGCCTGGGCAAGGCAGGATTTCACAAGAAGGTGTGAGTCCCCTTTGAAGGAAGGTGACTTCAAAGACTAAAATGGGTATAAGAAGGGCACCCAAACTTACAAACTTTAGAAACACTTCTGGAATCAAGGGGAACCTCTGCCTGGAGAAGAGCTGATCGCTGAGGAACAAGTGCTGCCCTGCCTGTGACTGTGCTTTGTGGAGCTTTCCTGCAGTGCTGCTTCTGCCTGAGTAAGAGGGCAAAGACTGGACTTTGTGTGCCTTCCATCTTGAAGAAGAAATCTCCAAGGGCTTGATGTAGAGCTTGCCTCCTGTTGTTGAAGTCTCAGGGATAGCAAAGACTTCTTCCTGCCAGCACCTGGAGTCTCTGGAGAGACCCCTACTCTGCTCTGTGGTGCCCTTCCAGTTCCTGGGACCCTGAAAGGAGAGGCTGGCAGCCTAAGGACAAAAATACACGCACCGAGCGCCGTGCGGGGAAAAGATCGACGCGAATCCGATCGCGGCTGAGAAAACGACACGACGCCGGCTCCGCAGCTGAGAAACGACGCCGCAGGAAACGCGACCGGAGAATCGACGCCCGGAGCAGGAGAAACGACGCGCAGCATCGCTGACGAAGGCTGAGAGATCGCAACCTGCGCCGCGGGACTTTCGGACCGTCGCGTGGCTGGCTTTTTCGACGCGCATCGCCGTGCCGAGCTGTTTTCGACGCATATAACCGTGCAGGGTTATTTTCGACGCACACCGCCCGTGCGGGGTTATTTTTGACGCAAACCAGGTACATTTACACGCTCGCAGCGCTAGTGTGTTGTTACAACTACCTAAAGACTCTTTTTATTTTAAACCTTTAAAAAAATCATAACTTGACTTGTGTATGTTGGATTTTTGTCGTTTTGGTCTTGTTTTGTCTAGATAAATATTTCCTATTTTTCTAAACTGGTGTTGTGTCATTTTGTAGTGTTTTCATTGAGTTGCTGTGTGTGTTGGTACAAATACTTTACGCCCAGCACTCTGAGGTTAAGCCTACTGCTCTGCCAAGCTACCAAGGGGGTAAGCAGGGGTTAGCTGAGGGTGATTCTCTTTTATCCTAACTAGAGTGAGGGTCCTTGCTTGAACAGGGGGTAACCTGACTGTCAACCAAAGACCCCATTTCTAACATTGGTGACCAGCGGTCGGGATTTGGACTTGTATTTGTACTTGACATACAGTAATTAAGTGTACACTACTGTTTTGATCTCAGACCACTACGTGACCACATACTACTTGTCTTGTGATTCTGCTTTTTGTTCTCTGATGTCCTCCTGGAAGTATTGATGATATTTTTGGACTTTGTTTTTTGGTTGTGAAGCCTTTGCAGAATGGAAGTCAATTTCTGGCACCTATTTATGTATAAAAAGTGGCAGCTTAAAGCATTTTGCATGGAAAGGGGACTGGCTGTGAACAAGAAATCCAGAAGGGAGGATCTTGAGTCAGCCCTGTTTCAGTATGAATTGAAACGTTGTCAGGCAACACCACCAAATGAGTCTGAGGAGGATGACTACTCCGAAGAGGAGGGAACAGAAAGAGATGAGTGGCTCCTAGCTCGAATCCGGAGTCTGGAAGAGCTAGATGCAGAGCTTGAGAGGGCTGAGGAGCAGAGAGCCTTAGTCCTGGAAAAAGAAAGGATTGCAGCTCAAGAGCTGAGCTGTGAAGAGCTGAAGCTGGAGGCCATGAGGGCTGAATCCAGTTCAGATGGTGGCAGCAAAAATCTTGTATCCAGTACTGCTGAAGAAGTGCACATGCCCAGAGAGGTGGTGCCCTACTTGAAGGAGGGAGTTAACACACGCCAGGAGGTTCAGGGGTATGAGGTAGCTCCAGTGATGCACAGGGTCCCTGAGGTGGATTGGGGAACTGGCATGGGGAGTCATATTCCTACTGGTGGGAGGGACACTCTACTGACTCTAGGTGAGAGTGACAGGGAGAGGGGTTCCCCCCAGGTAGAAGTCCTGGTTATGGAGTGTGAAAACATCCCAGAAGAGTGTGGGTTGAGTGTCAGGGACAGTCAGGTACTGTCTCACCAGTCTCAGGAGGGGGATGTGGGGTGCTTTTTCAAAGCAGAGTCACTGGATGGTTGGGTGAAGGGTACTTTGGTTAATTCATGTGAGGGGCTGAGTGATGTAATTGCTGGAGAGCATATGTCTAGTCCTTATTTTCCAGAGCTATGCCAACACCAGGTGGAGTGTGAGTTCTCTGACCCCAGGGAGCTTACAATGGAGGCAGACTTCTGGGTGAGTACCAGAGAGTCTGAAGAGGCATTTGGGGGTGCTCCTGAGAGGAGTGGTCTAGGTAGTTCCCAACCAGGTGAGGTAGGGAAGGATTGTAGTGTCCCAGGTAGGTCCCAGTGTAGTGGGATGGGTGAGGGACCCCATGTCCAGTCTCAGAGGAGAAGGAATGGGTTGAGGCCCAAGGTGCCCGAGATCCGGTCCCAGGTCCTGGAGGGTTCCCTGCGGGAACCCCAGGAGGGGAGCCTAGCCTGTACCATAGGGCCATCTGTTGAGGGAGACCCCACAGTGTCAGGAGAACTTGGGGGGGCGGCTGTAGCCAGCGTCCCACCAGTTCTGGTGTCTGGCAGTACCACTCCTAGTGAGGGGTTGCAGAAGTCCAGACAGAGGGTTGAGAGGGGGTTGCGGACCCCAGTGGAGAACCTGGAGGGTCAGGGGTCAGCTCTGAGAGCAGAGCCCCCCATGAATGACCTTGGTGAGACCATTTCTGGGTTGGGGGGAATCCAGACTCTGTCAGATGGGCAGAGGTCAGGAGACCTGCGCCAGCCAGACTCTTGTGTGGCCCTTCGGGACAGTGTGTCCCTTGAGGGGGGTAAGTGTGCCCCCCTGGAAGTCCTGGTGTGCCAGGCAATGATTCAACCGCAGGGTGGTGACTCTGGGTTGAATGATCAGGTTCAGGGGGTAAACTCTGACCTGATGGGGGGTAAATGTGCTCCCAAGGAAGTCCTGGTGTGCCAGGCAGTGGTTCAACCGCAGGGTGGTGACCCTGGGTTGGATGACCAGGTTCAGAGGGTAAACTCTGACCTGGTAGGGGGTAGGTATGCCCCCCAGGAAGTCCTGGGTTGCCAGGCAGTGATCCAGTCTGTGGGTACAGGCCCTGGATTGGGAGGCCAGGTTAAGGGTGTCCCCCCTGACCTGGAGGAAGGGGCTACTGCAAACAGTGCCCCTACCATGTTGTCTTCTGGGGGGGCCGCTCCTAGCTGGGTGGTTCAGGACCCCAGAAGAGAGGGCAGGGGGAGGGAAGCCTCACCCCTGGCCCTGGTCCAACCTGAAGGTACAGACCCCAGGTTGGAGGATCAGTTGCAGGTTAACATCCCTGCACTGATGG
The DNA here is from genome assembly GCF_031143425.1 of Pleurodeles waltl. NCBI lineage: Eukaryota > Metazoa > Chordata > Amphibia > Caudata > Salamandridae > Pleurodeles > Pleurodeles waltl. Next base: position 318,686,461 of record NC_090451.1, on the reverse strand, counting down.
AAGAATTGTGCAGGACTGCTTCTACAAGCACCCTGACAGTTTTTGACTCTGGGGGTGCCGCTTCTGCGGGGAGGGTACAGAGCCCCAGAGGGGAGGACCAGGGTCAGGTTAACATCCCTGACCTGGTGGAAGAGAGAGTGGTCAAAGGGTGCCAGGCACCTGGGGCTACCGCCCCCCACTCTCCACAGTCACAGTGGTTAGAGAGGCCTGAGGTCGGGCTCTCATCCCTGACAGTTGTCTGGGGCCACTGTGGCTTGCTGTCCTGGTGGACAGAGTTGCCCCTGGGGGGGGGAGGACGAGAGTCACACCCCGGGGGTGGAGTGGGCAACACCACTGTGTTGGCCCTGGTGGTACTATCTGCCCATTGCAATACATCTGTGAGCAAAGTAAAGTTAGGTGTTGCACAGATGGTGTCTGTAGATGTGGAGAAGGGTTCCCCATGGGTTAGCTTAGTGGGCCCTGAGAGTATGGACAGAGGGATCCAACTGGAGTCAGGAAGGCGTAGAACTGGAACATGCCCCTGCTGTTGTGGGCCTGGGTCCCTGTTCTATCGCCCCAATCAGGGAAGTACATCAAGGTATTGATTGTTCTCCCCTGGCTTTAGGCTGGTAGGGGGTCGTGTTGGACTTTTGCTTTTGCAGGGTCATCCCCAGACTTTTTTGCCTCCTGCCTCCTATATTTTTCTGACATGTTGCTGTTGGCTTTTCAACTCTGAGCACTTTACCACTGCTAACCAGTGCTAAAGTGCATATGCTCTCCTGTTTAAATTGTATGTAAGTGGTTTATCCATGATTGGCATATTTGATTTACTAGTAAGTCCCTAGTAAGGGGCACTAGAGGTGCCAGGGCCTGTAAATCAAATGCTACTAGTGGGTCTGCAGCACTGGTTGTGCCACCCACATAAGTAGCTCTGTAATCATGTCTCAGACCTGCCACTGCAGTGTCTGTATGTGTATTCTTACACTGTAAATTCGACTTGGCAAGTGTACCCACTTGCCAGGCCTAAACCTTCCCTTTTCTTACATGTAAGGCACCCCTAAGGTAGGCCCTAGGTAGCCCCAAGGGCAGGGTGCAGTGTATGGATAAGGTAGGACATATAGTAATGTGGTTTATATGTCCTGACAGTGAAATACTGCCAATTTCGTTTTCACTGTTGCAAGGTCTGTCTCCCTCTCATAGGATAATATGGGGGCTACCTTTAAATATGATTAAAGTGTAGATTCCCCTAGAGAGTAGATGGACAGGTGGAGTTTGGGATCCCTGAACTCACAATTTAAAAATACATCTTTTAGTAAAGTTGATTTTGAGATTGTGCGTTTGAAAATGCCACTTTTAGAAAGTGAGCATTTTCTTGCTTAAACCATTCTGTGACTCTGCCTTGTTTGTGGATTCCCTGTCTGGGTCAGTTTGACAGTTGGGTTGTTTTTCACCTCACACCAGACAGTGACACAAAGGGAGCTGGGGTGTGATCTGCATTTCCTGATTAGCCATCTCTGCTAGGAGGGAGGGGTGGAGTGGTCACTCTCATCTGAAAGGACTGTGCCTGCCTCTGACAATGCTGTCTCCAGCCCCCTGGTGTGTGTCTGAGGCCTTGCCTGGGCAAGGCAGGATTTCACAAGAAGGTGTGAGTCCCCTTTGAAGGAAGGTGACTTCAAAGACTAAAATGGGTATAAGAAGGGCACCCAAACTTACAAACTTTAGAAACACTTCTGGAATCAAGGGGAACCTCTGCCTGGAGAAGAGCTGATCGCTGAGGAACAAGTGCTGCCCTGCCTGTGACTGTGCTTTGTGGAGCTTTCCTGCAGTGCTGCTTCTGCCTGAGTAAGAGGGCAAAGACTGGACTTTGTGTGCCTTCCATCTTGAAGAAGAAATCTCCAAGGGCTTGATGTAGAGCTTGCCTCCTGTTGTTGAAGTCTCAGGGATAGCAAAGACTTCTTCCTGCCAGCACCTGGAGTCTCTGGAGAGACCCCTACTCTGCTCTGTGGTGCCCTTCCAGTTCCTGGGACCCTGAAAGGAGAGGCTGGCAGCCTAAGGACAAAAATACACGCACCGAGCGCCGTGCGGGGAAAAGATCGACGCGAATCCGATCGCGGCTGAGAAAACGACGCGACGCCGGCTCCGCAGCTGAGAAACGACGCCGCAGGAAACGCGACCGGAGAATCGACGCCCGGAGCAGGAGAAACGACGCGCAGCATCGCTGACGAAGGCTGAGAGATCGCAACCTGCGCCGCGGGACTTTCGGACCGTCGCGTGGCTGGCTTTTTCGACGCGCATCGCCGTGCCGAGCTGTTTTCGACGCATATAACCGTGCAGGGTTATTTTCGACGCACACCGCCCGTGCGGGGTTATTTTTAACGCAAACCAGGTACATTTACACGCTAGCAGCGCTAGTGTGTTGTTACAACTACCTAAAGACTCTTTTTATTTTAAACCTTTAAAAAAATCATAACTTGACTTGTGTATGTTGGATTTTTGTCGTTTTGGTCTTGTTTTGTCTAGATAAATATTTCCTATTTTTCTAAACTGGTGTTGTGTCATTTTGTAGTGTTTTCATTGAGTTGCTGTGTGTGTTGGTACAAATACTTTACGCCCAGCACTCTGAGGTTAAGCCTACTGCTCTGCCAAGCTACCAAGGGGGTAAGCAGGGGTTAGCTGAGGGTGATTCTCTTTTATCCTAACTAGAGTGAGGGTCCTTGCTTGAACAGGGGGTAACCTGACTGTCAACCAAAGACCCCATTTCTAACATATATACTCTGGTATTGTGATAGGAATCAGAAACTGGTTTTATTGTTTTAGTTTATCTAGAGAGGTTTAGCACTTACCACAGCAATGTCATCAACACAAAGAATATGCAGATGGCTTTGGGATAGTTCCCTTCAGTCATAGGTTGCTTTTGGTCAGTCTCCCTCAATCACTGCAAGTGTCATTCACATCATAGGTCCACCTATAAAGGCATTTGTTTTTCAACCGCCTACATCTATACCATTAGACTATGGGGTACATGAATCAGTCTCGGGTGTGCGACTTTCTCAATGCATGGACTGTCAAAGGTACATGGGGTGAAAAAGTGCTGGTGCTGCATAGCGGCCTGAACACTGGTCACCTCACGGCCCGCACACGCGGAAGGAATGGTTAACTATCCTCCCACCTGCCACCTTTGTAAAGGGAGCACTGATTGTAAGCATTGCCAGTAACTTGAAATGCTTCCTTACATAAGATGACTAATATCTGGCTGTTTTAAAATCCCAAACTTTTCTCTGCAGGCAGATACTCCTCAATCACTCCACAATCAACCATTAAAATAAGCTGGTCCATTGGTCTGTGAGAGAGATTACCTCATCTCAGATGGCCATCATGATGCTGTGCCAATCCTTTTACGCTGTCTGGGCTCCCAATTTTAATTTAATTTATTCCCACAGTCCCACTCAAACCCTGATTAAACATGGCATAACCCATTATCAAGTCATGTTTTCAAAGGGACAGGCAGCTTTGGGTGGAGCATAACTGAATGTGAGCTGCTCTGGGAAAATGGAGAACAAATAAATTATTCTAATGGTACGTGGTGCAGACAAGCACTGCCGGATACAGAAGGCACAAATCCAGGGCCATCTAAGCATCTCAGGTAGAAAAGAGACATGCAATGCAGCAGGAGTGGGCTCCTTCCACTCATCACCCCATCGTTTACATGGATATCAAGCACGAGCAGGCTCTTTCTGCTCATCACTCTACTGTTTACCTGGATAACAAGCACAAGTAGACTCTTTCTGCTCATCACCCCACCCTTTCCCTGGATACAAGCATGAGCTTTTTCATTCTGTTCATCGCCCCGCTATTTACCTCAATAACAGGTGAAGCCACTGGGTTTGAGGGATGGTGGGGCAGCTCAAAGTACTAAGGCGGTCATTACAACATTGGCGGTAAAAGCCACTTACCGCCGTGCAGAAGACCGCCAACACACCGCCGCGGCCGTGGAAATCTGCCACAGCCATAATGACCCACAGCACGGAATCCACCAATATTTAGACACCCACACAAGTCTGCCACACCAAAGGTCAGTGATAAAATGGCGAAAACAAAACCTCCATCATCACACCAACAGAAATCCGCCCACACTATCACGACACACGAATCCACGCGGCGGTCTTTCAACCACAGTATTCCATTGGCAGTACACACCGCCGCACTCAAAATACACACACATTTACAAAACACAACCACATTGGACAATTCAAAATACACACACCTGATACACATACACACACCACTCCCACACACCCAATACAATATAAAACACCGATCTACATCACCCACAAACCCCTATGACCACAATTGAGAAAGAAGCACAGAGAGAAACACCACCATCAACAATCCAAGCATCCACAGGCACACAACACCATCACCCACATAACTTCCACGTACCTCACACAACACCACACTACATATCAGTACACTTATCACCACACACACCACCCCACACATCACCCACACCACCCCATGGCACGGCAAAGACACCCCAGGTTCTCGGAGGAGGAGCTCAGGGTCATGGTGGAGGAAATCGTCCGGCTAGAGCCACAGCTATTCGGATCACAGGTGCAGCACACCTCCATTGCAAGGAAGATGGAGCAATGGCGAAGAATCGTGGACAGGGTAAACGCAGTGGGACAGCACCCAAGAAATCGGGATGACATCAGGAACAGGTGGAACGACCTACAGGGGAAGGTGCATTCCGTAGTCTCAAGACACCACTTTGCGGTTCAGCGGACTGGCGGCGGACCCCCACCTCCTCCCCCACAACTAACAACATGGGAGGAGCAGGTCTTGGTGATTCTGCATCCTGAGGGCCTCACAGGACTAGATGGAGGAATGGACTCTGGTAAGGCAAATCTTAACTATTACATCCCCCACCCTACCTGCATGCCATCACATACCCCCACCCTCACCCTCACCCCATCACTTCTACTCCTCACAAATGTTCCACTATCACAACCCACACATCCCAACACCAAGCCCTGCATGCAACAACAAAGCATGGACACCTATCACTAAATCATGTCCACTGCACATACACATACACCCCCCTAAACCATCATCACACAAGGTCCCACACAGGAATGCAAGCACTGGGGTACACGGTCACCTACCCATTGCACATCATGGCACACACAGATGTTATAAACATCCTTTTATACCCCTCCAGGACCCCTACCCAACATCACCGGACAGGAGGGTTCACACATGTCCACACCACCAACAGAAGAGGCCCACAGTGATGACAGCATCTCTGTCCAACTGGATCTAGATGACCAGCCCGGCCCATCGGGGACCTCGGGACAGTTGGTTCCCATCACACAGTCACAGGCCACTACAGAGCTTCCCCCTCTGGAAACAAAAGCACAGAACCCACCCAGCGGGCCCTTACCTCCGTCCCCTGGATACGTCTATCAGCAGTGTGTCCACCACTACATGGAACCCAGGCTAACCCACCACCCCAACAACAACAGGGACCTGGAGGCAGTGGCAGTGGGCACACGGTCCAGGGAACGGAGGCCCAGGAACACAGGGAACAGGGAGGGCTGCTGTGCGACAGGGGGAGGACAGGCCAAGGGAACCCACTCTCCACGAGGCCCTCTCCAACATCATGGGAGCCTACCACCACTCCCAGGAGACGATGGCAACGGTACTGGCCAAGTTTCAGGAGACCCAGCGGCTGCAGGAGGAACAGTATTTGGGCTTCAGGGAGGAACTCAGAGCCATCAATTCCACCCTGGGCACCATCGTAGGGGTACTGAAGGAAGTACTCAACACCAGGGGGGACACTGTGGCACAACAAGGGGCCCCTGACACTAGCATGGACGATGAACTGCCCACCACCTCTGCCGGCGCTAGTGGACAGGAGGCACTGCCACAGGACCACCACACCAGCATCCCACCCCCTGCAGAGGGAGAACCACCCCGCAAACAGTCCCTGAGATCCAGGACAAAGACAGAGAACGATGCCAAGACCCCCGCCAAGAAATGAGACCACCCTGAATGTCATCCTTCTGTCCCACTTTGTCACCCTGTCCATCCTTAAACTGCCCCAGCTCCACTTCCTATGCCCATTTGGGCAATGCACCCGTGAGACTAATAGACTGGACTCTGCCATGGACATTCCTCCACCATCAACCCTCACCATTTTGCTACGCCCTCCCATATTTTGCACTTAGATAAACACCCTTGAAGCACAAAACAATCTGGAGTCAGTCTGTGATTTCGGAATAGTGTATTAGCAATTACAGTGTCAAAAAGCTCTTTCATTTGTAATGTCAACATACCTATGTCACACAGCTCTAGTCCATGAGGAATCAAAGCAGATGTCACACTGTGGGACCCACATCTGTGAAATCGTAAGGGAAAGTGACAACTCAGTGACCATACACTGGGTGAAAACGACAGACAGTAGAGAGGTAGAAGTGTTACAGTACATGTAGTAGGCAGGTTTGTATTCTTACCTGTGTCTCACTGGAAATATTGCTGGATCACTGAGTCCCTGTTGTCCATGTCTTCTTCTTCTGCTTCCTCGTCTTCACTGTCCACAGGCTCCACAGCTGCAACAACACCACCATCTGGACCATCCTCCTGCAGAAAATGCACCTGTCATCGCAAAGCTAAGTTGTGAAGCATACAGGAGGCCAAGATGATCTGGCACACTTTATTTGGTGAGTAGAATAGGGATCCACCTGTCACATGGAGGCACCTGAACCTGGCCTTCAGGAGGCCGAAGGTCCGCTCGATTATCCGCCGTGTTCGCGCATGGGCCTCATTGTAGCGTTCCTCTGCCCTTCTCCTGGGTTTCCTCACTGGGGTCAGTAGCCATGACAGGTTGGGGTAACCAGAGTCACCTGCAAATGGCGAGGGACAACTGTTAGACACACACTAACCTGTAGGGATAACCCCAGGCCCAGACAACCATTCCCACTGTCTTGCTTCCAGGTGCTCACCTAATAGCCACACCCGGTGCCTCTGGAGTTGACCCATCACATAAGGGATGCTGCTATTTCGCAGGATGTAGGCGTCATGCACTGAGCCAGGGAACTTGGCATTATCATGGGAGATGTACTGGTCGGCCAAACATACCATCTGTACATTCATCGAATGATAACTCTTCCGGTTTCTGTACACCTGTTCACTCCTGCGGGGGGGGACCAAAGCCACATGAGTCCCATCAATGGCACCTATGATGTTGGGGATATGTCCCAGAGCATAGAAGTCTCCTTTCACTGTAGGCAAATCCTCCACCTGAGGGAAAACGATTTAGCTGTGCATGTGTTTCAGCAGGGCAGACAACACTCTGGACAACACGTTGGAAAACATAGGCTGGGACATCCCTGATGCTATGGCCACTGTTGTTTGAAATGACCCACTTGCAAGGAAATGGAGCACTGACAGCACCTGCACTTGAGGGGGGATTCCTGTGGGATGGTGAATAGCTGACATCAGGTCTGGCTCCAGCTGGGTACACAGTTCATGGATTGTGGCATGGTCAAGCCCGTATGTAACGCTCACATGTCTTTCCTCCATTGTCGACAGGTCCACCAACGGTCGGTACACCGGAGGATGCCGCCATCTCCTCACATGTCCCAGCAGACCGTGCCTAGAAAGGACAACAGCGAGCACAGAGTCAACCAACTCAGGGGTACGTACCCACAGCTTACACAGAACACAAATCATAATCCAAAAAGTGGCCTGTATGTGTGTTGAGTCTAGGCCTAGGTATGTGTGACGCAGTTAAAAATGAAGCCATGTGGGCCCCTGAAATGGCGGTTGCCTGACCTCTAAAGTGGGACAATGGGATGTGAGGTAACTGCGCTGGCGTTGTACACCATCGCGGTAGGCGGCCGAAGACTGCGGCGCAATGCTGCATTGGTTAACATTGGACCCTATGGATCCCATGAGCCAATGACGATGTTCGCCGGTGGTGACGGTACGCACCGCCACGGACGTGACCACCATTTTCTATCTGTTCAATCACTCGATACCTGATCTTCGACAGGAGAAGACCTACACTGCAAGTGTTGCTGTGACCTCGGTCAGGAAGAGACAATGGCTCGAGTGTCTGGGGAAAGGGCCCCTGCCTTCACATCGGAGGAGTTGGAGAAACTCGTGGACGGGGTCCTCCCCAGTACACGCTACTCTACGGTCCTCCAGACAAACAGGTAAGTACACTGGGAGCATGCTGTATGGGCCATGCCTGTGTGGAGTGGGGTGGATGTAAGAAGGGGGGGATATTGCGGCGTGCATGAAACGACGGTGAGTGCATGTGCCACATGGCAAGGGTAGGGATGGGGGCCAATGACTGTGACGGTGCAGTTGGTAATACGTTTCTCTTCCCCCTGTACAATTCATGTAGGTCAGCGCCCACCAGAAAAAAAATATTTGGCGTGCCATCGCCAAGGACGTCCGGACCCTGGGGGTCTACCACAGATGGAGCACCCACTGCCGGAAAAGATTGGAGGACATTCGCCGCTGGAGCAAGAAGATGGCAGAGGCTCAGCTGGGGATGGCCTCCCAATGTGGGAGGGGTGCCCGTCGCACCATGACCCCCCTGATGTTCAGGATCCTGGCGGTGGCATACCCGGAGTTGGATGGGCCCTTGAGGGCATCACAGCAGCCTCAAGGGGGTGAGTACACTCTCATCCTGCTGATTTAGCGCGCAGTGGAGGGGTCTGGTTGGGGGAGTGGGGCTGTGGGTTTCCCTAGGCCAGGGCGAGTTTAGTAGGCAAGGTCCCTCCGTAAGGCAGGCCATGTGGCACCCCACCCCACCTCTGTAGAGTGGCAAGTACACCTAGTCATGCCTCTGTGTCATCCATGTGTGCAGATGTCGGCCATAGCCTAGTAGGCCATTTCCCAGGGATTGAACAGTGGAGCCCAAGAGTGAGGCGTAGTGCAGGTGGCTTCTGTGTCTGTCGTGTCCGCCAACGGTAGCGGTAATGCATGACCTCAACATGTCTTTCTTCTATCGTCCCCCCCCTTTTTGTGGTCTCCCTGTTCTTGTGTGCATTAGCATCATCAGGCGGAGGAGCAGTGGCACCAGAGCACGAGGGGGCTGCATCCTACATGGCCATGGAGGGCCACACTATGGACGCAGACTTCACCAGTGGGACGGAGGGCGAGGGGAGCTCCACGGCTGGGACAGGAGCTGAGACCAGCGACACCGACTCGTCCTCTGATGGGAGCTCCCTTGTGTTGGTGGCAACATCTGTGCCCCCCCATCTAAAGGTACATCCGCCACCCCCCCTACCAGCACCGCTATCCCAGCAGCCCCTCAACCTTTGCTCCGTGCCCGCTTACCCAGGAGGGTGGGCATCACCTTTGCCCCAGGCACCTCAGGCCCTGCCCCAGTCACCCCTGCTGCCCTCAGTGAGGAGGCCATTGACCTCCTCAGGTCCCTCACTGTTGGGCAGTCTACCATTTTGGATGCCATCCAGGGTGTAGAAAGGCAGTTGCAACAAACAAATGCGTTCCTGGAGGGCATTCATTCTGGTCAGGCGGCCCTTCAGCGAGCTTTAAAGACTCTGGCCTCAGCACTGATGGCAGCCATTGTCCCTGTCTCTATCCTCCCCCTCCAACTTCCTCCACCCAGATCCAATCCCCTGTACCCCAGCCTATCACAAGCACACCTACAGACCAGCATGCACACATGTCAATACACAAGGGAAGCTCTGGCAAACATAAGCACCACACATCCCACAGGCACTCACGCGAGCATCACACACATGCAGACACACCAACATCCACTGCCTCCACTGTGTCCCCCTCCTCCTCGTCTCCCTCCTCCCTCCCAGTCTCATCTACACTCACACCTGCATGCACTACATCTACAGCCACTACTGCCATCACCAGCACACCCACCACCACACCCCGCTCACGTGCAGTCACCACCCCCACTACCATTCACACGTCCCCTGTGTCCTCACCCAGTGTGTCTGTGACGCCACCTCCCAAGATACACAAACGCAGGCACACACCCACCCAACAGCCATCCACCTCACGACAGACTCCAGCGCATGCACCTTCACCCAAAGTCAGCAAACGAACACCTCCTACAACCACAACCTCTTCCTCCACTCCCAAACCCCCTCCAGCTACCCGTCCCAGTGTCTCCAAAAAACTTTTCCTGTCCAACCTTGACCTCTTTCCCACACCTCCCCCACCCCGTCCATCTCCTAGGTCCCGAACTAGCACCTCAGCCACAACATCTCTGGGACCAGTGGTGCCTGTAGTCACCGGAATCTGGAGTGCACCGGCCACCAGGGCAGCCAGTGTGTCACGGAGCCACAGCACGGACAGTCCCCCACCTGTGAAGCATCAAAAGTTGGCCAGTGCCCAGTGGGAGAGGGGGGAAGACTCCAGCCACCAATGCCGCTCCCAGGGGTCCCGGTGGGAGTGTGGAGTCAGCTGCGACACCTTCCAAGGTGGGGAAGGGCCACAAGAAACCAGGAAAGTCTGGGAAGAGCAGCACAGCGGAGGAGACCGTCCTCAACCCCGCTGCCCAGGAGCCCACTGCCTTTATCCCCACTGCCCAGGAGGCCACCGCCATCATACCCGCTGCCCAGGAGCCCACCGCCATCATCCCCGCTGCCCGGAGCCCACCGCCATCATCCCTGCTGCCCAGGATGCCACCACCATCATCCCTGCTGCACAGGAGGCCACAGCAATCATCCCCACTGGGACAGAGAGGCCCGCCAGCACAAGCCCCGCTAGGCTAGAGAGGACCGCCAGCATAAGCCCCGCTGGGCTAGAGAGGACCGCCAGCACAAGCCCCGTTGGGCTGGAGAGGACCGCCAGCACAAGCCCCGCTGGGACAGAGAGGACCGCCAGCACAAGCCCCGCAGGGACAGAGAGGACCGCCAGCACAAGCCCCGCTGGGACAGAGAGGACCACCAGCACAAGCCCCACTGGGCTAGAGAGGACCGCCAGCACAAGCCCCGCTGGGACAGAGAGGACTGCCAGCACAAGCCCCGCTGGGACAGAGAGCACCTGAGTCACTGCAAAGGAACCCGCCGCCTCAAGCACCGCTGAACAGGGCACCGCTGCTCCATGCACCGCTGAACAGGGCACTGCCGCTCCAAGCACCGCTGAACAGGGCACCGCCGCTCCAAGCACTGCTGAACAGGGCACCGCCGCTCCAAGCACCGCTGAACAGGGCACCGCTGCCTCAAGCACCGCTGGCCCATGAGTGCCAAGGGCACTGACGCTACTGAGTCCGTCACAAGCAGGATGAAGTACTCTGGGCACCATGCCCCCTCCAGAACCAGTGGAGAGATACATCCACTATCTCTGTCCTTAGCAGGATGAAGCACTCTGGGCACCATGCCCCCTCCGGAACCAGTGGAGAGATACAACCACTACCTCTGTCCTTAGCAGGATGAAGCACTCTGGGCACCACGCCCCCTCCGGAACCAGTGGAGAGATACATCCATTACCTCTGTCCTTAGCAGGATGAAGCACATACATCCACTACCTCTGTCCTTAGCAGGATGAAGCACTCTGGGCACCATGCCCCCTCCAGAACCAGTGGAGAGATACATCCCCTACCTCTGTCCTTAGCAGGATGAAGCACTCTGGGCACCATGCCCCCTCCAGAGTCAGTGGAGAGATACATCCACTACCTCTGTCCTTAGCAGGATGAGGCACTCTGGGCACCATGCCCCCTCCAGAACCAGTGGAGAGATACATCCACTACCTCTGTCCTTAGCAGGATGAAGCACTCTGGGCACCATGCCCCCTCCAGAACCAGTGGAGACTGTCATCCACTTGAGAGACTGTGGCTTTGCACTCACCAGGATTGTACAGTGGGCAACCCAACCACTGTAGAGGCTTGAGAGACTCTTGCTTTGCACACCCCAGGATTGAACAGTGGGCAACCCACCCACTGTAGAGACTAGGGAGACTGTGGCTTTGCACTCCCCAGGATATGGCAGTGGGCAACCCACCCACTGTAGAGACTTGAGAGACTGTGGCTTTGCACTCCCCAGGATGGAACAGTGGGCAACCCACCCACTGTAGAGACTTGATAGACTGTGGCTTTGCACTCCCCAGGATGGAACAGTGGGCATGTGGCCCTCTCGTGGATTGGGCGTTGTGCACTCAACCGGCTGAGGTGCCTGTTTTGTTGCTCTCTGATGCCCCTGCAGTGTTCTCTCTGTCATGGTCTGGAATCTTGTGTGGGCCTCGCTAATACCGTGTGGGCCCAGTGTTCCACGGACTTCATTGGAGCACTACCTGGACTACTAAGCTTGGTGTATATTTTGTTTATGGTGTATATATATATATATATACATATATATATATATATATTTGCATACGTGATTTTAATATATTACAATGGTTACACTCATTTCCTTTTGTCTTTGCATTCTTTCAGGGGGGTTGGGGGGCGCAACTATATTGTATAAATAAATATGTATTAGTGTGTGTGTTGTAGTGGGTGAGGGTAGGGGTGGGGATGTTGCATGTTGCATGTGTGTGTCCCTGTTTTTCCCTCCCCCCTCCCCTGTGTCGTAGGTGCAGTACTCACCATGGTCGTCGCCGCCGACGTTCGTGCTCCTGGTAGAGGAGCAGGAAGACTATTGCAGGGAGAATTTGGAGTTCCGGCTCCATGGTGTCCTGGTTCCTCGTGGGATGTGTAGAAGTGAGAGTTTTCCCTTTGAAGTCCTGTTTCCGCCGTGTTTTTATCCGCGGTGAATCTGCCCCGGAAAAGGTGGCGGATTGGTAGGTTGTGATACTGTGGGCAGTACTTTTTCCTCCGCCTGTCTGTTGGCGGTGACCACCAAGCTGTTTGTCTGTACCGCCGTGGCGGTCGGAGTGTTAAAGTGGCTCTCTTTGTTGGCGGTTTCTGACACTGTCGTAATTCCATATTTTTTACCGCCGTGCTGTTGGCGGTCTTACCGCCGCTTTAACACTGACCGCCAGGGTTGTAATGACCACCTAAATGTCTTAAATACCTCACACTGATTTGGGTCCCTCAGGGGATAGCACTTGAGAATGGACAATAGAGACAATGGCAGCAATGCAAACTCTTATGATGTATATATTTTATATCCATGGGAGTCAATGAATAGAAGTTAGGTTGTAGTTTTAAAGTTTTATTTATACTAATTGTAATTTTGTTTTATTAGTCAATTTAATCATTACAGTTCATTCCACACGGCATGTTCCGAATCTATTGCTATTTTAACAATAGAACACTTCAGTCTAGTCAGCAAAAAGATTTCAGTACTTATACAGAATACAATGTTTTGATAGAAATAGTCTATCCAAATAAATAGAAAATCTGAGAATGATGGTTATTGAAAGAAAACAAATTTGGTATTCTCTACGCTATCTTCCTCTTACTCAGCCTTACCGCCTAACAGCTCAACAGTCTCTAATGCTTACTTCTCTGCTATAGTCACAGCCTGTTTATCATCTTCTCTCTCTCTGCTTTCTTTGCTCTGCTTCTGATGCTATCTCTTACCCTAGGACACCTTTATAATTTCAGAAATAAACATGTTTTTGGTTCTTCATGATATCGGAAGGCATTCTTTCGAAGTGGCTTTCCACAAACATAGAACAGTTAATTTCTGACTATGGATTTGCAACTTGAATGCATTTTCCCACATGCTCTGCCCTCTGAGAAGACAAACTGAGTTAAAAGTTTAATCTCTTTCTTCGTCTCCTTTTCACATATTTCTGCACTATAAGCCCAGTCATAAAGATGCAATTTTATAGATTAGGTTCACTAATTCAGGAATTCCAAAGCAGGTCAGCAAGGCAGAAATGATAGAATAATACTGTTTTCTTTGTTATCACAGGAAGAAAATGGTATCATGCATAGGCCATGCAGAGGGTAGGACAGAAACATTTAAGAATATGACTAACTCAACACCTTATTGCGTGGTTACTTAAAATCTTTGCAAAAGAACAGATAATGTAGCAAGTTACAGATGTCAGCTAGTAATACAAGTAATGTGCCACTGTTAAACAATAATCACAATTCTTAATTTGTAAAAAACGTTCAAATTGAGGCCTAGTAAAATTAAAGAAAAATAAGAAGTACAGCAATAGATTCCAGAGCTTAGTATATTCCTGGCCTCATACTTTTAAAATAAGATATTAGTTTATAGCAGTTAAATGGTTAAAAATTGAATCAGTTCTAAGTACAGTTTTCATTTATTTTTGCTTGCAGTTGCAAAATACATTTCCCAAATTTGGCCAGCTCTACTGGCTGTTTTAGAGTGAATACCAAAGTTCTAGCCTCAGAGCAAGATCTTATGCCGTGGCGAAGGAACAGAGGTCTTAGTAAAGTGCATCGCGCATTCAGCACTGATGGACAGCAGCATAATAGGTGGATAAATGTCTCTGTTTTATAGTCACAAAGTCTTCAACAGTTTATACTGGTATGGGAACACCAATTTGGATTAATTTACTTTATTTTTAGGCCCAGCAGGCTCACAAAGGCAATTTTTGTCACGCAGGCCTTCCTGATTGTTCAAGCTAAGTAGGGCTGGGGTGCTACATGCTGTGTATCACTCTTATAGGATGCTGCCACCACTCTTTGCACTGCTGTGTTGCACAATTTTTCCAGATCACATGCATGGGAAATAATTTTTATCTGTCTTTTCAGGATTGCCTTGATGGATATTTGTGACTGTGCCAGTTTTGTCAGTTTAGCTTGATCGATTTGTAGTCCTGTTAGTGCTATGGTTAAGTATTGCGACCATGGGTTTGACTTTGTTTCAAAGATGTGGCGAAGTAATGATTTCAGTGTGTTAGTTGGTGCCTTGATTAATTTATGGTAGTACTTCAGGAAAGCCCCCGTATATGCCCAGTTTTGGCCTTCCAACCCAAATTCTCACCTTATCAGATTACTCCTTAGATATTGTTGGAGTCTGAATATTCTTTTATATATTTTCACTTTTCTATCAGTGTGGTAAGATGACCTGGATAGGCTTCAAGCCCATAATTTAATGCTGGTAAGAAAGAAACTTTCAGTACTTGAATAATTAATCTGGCAGTCGGGCTTTCCGTGATGTTGTTTAAATAGTATAGTCTAGTTATTATGAAATCAGCTTTTGCCTTCAAGTGATGAAGATGAACTTTGGGCTTTCCCTTAGCCGATAGCCAGACGGCCAGGTAAATATAGGTATCTGTTCTGCAGATGTTGAGTGGCCCCATTTTCCAGTTGAGGTGCTGATGTTTCTGTGGCCCACTAAAAATGATTACTTTAGTTTTTGAGGGATTCAACTTCATTTTATTTGCAAATGTTATAGTCATACAAAGTAGGGAGTGCTTTTTGTAGGTCAGTTTTTGAGTGGTCCAACAAGAAGATGTCATTTGCATATTGCAGAAGGGTGAGTCTGAGGTTCCCAATTTCTGGTGGGATCAGGTGTGCATATTTTAATGCTTGTGGCATGTCTGCTAAGAATTGTTAACATTTGCAATATGGCAAGTCAAGCAGCACAGTAAACGCAAAGTTTAAAATGAAAGCACATCTCCAAGAAGCAGCTTTGGTTAGGTCTAGTTTTCACTCATTCAGGTTAACATATATATTGCATTTTATATTTTAATGAAAGCTTTCCCAACCCCCTCATTTGATGGTTTGGAACCATCACAAAATAATAATAATAATAAGTTCATTTCATTTTCATTATCATCAGATTGTTGTATTTTTCTGGTCAGGTTTTCTATTTCTTTCAATTTCATAAACTCTTCATTCACCTTGCCACTCAATTCCAAATATCTTTTTATCTTTTTGTTAATTTCCCTTGCTCTTTTCTTCAATAGAATCCTTTTTATTGCTTTATATATGCCTAGTAGAGGCAGGAAACAAACTATCACGACTGGTACAGGTACTAGTATAGTCTTAAGTGTCCCTCCTCCTGATCCTTTAAGCTAACTAGCTACTATTGCAAGTCCTTTAGGAAAGCTTTGAACTATGTTTGCAGTTGTCTAAACGTTCAAGATCAAGCTTTAAGTCAGTAGTGTTCTATGCATCGTCTACTAGCATTTGGTTCTCATTAGGTATGTAGCTGCATCAATTTTCAATTGTCGCATTTTGTAGACTCCACCTTTCTCAGCTAATAAGATGTCTAATACATGACTGTTCTGCAAACCCATAGATCTAATAGCTGTAAGCTTTGTGTTTTTTTAATATAGCTCCAGATGTTCTAGTTGCTAATCTATCAACTTCTGTTGAAAGCTTTCTTATTTTCTCATCATTCAAAACTACACCTACAGCAGGTATAATGGCTCCAAATACATCTCCCACCAGTTGCATGCCTTCATTTGCACTTTGTGTATATCATTTATGTGGTGGAGTCACTGGTAATGAATCTAAAGTGTGTACATGATACATCTTCTGAAAAAAAAATCCAAAATAACAAATTCCTTTCCAAAATGCAGGCAATCTAAAATATGCATTCTCTCCACATGTACAATACACCCCTGGTATTATGGGATCATCCTCTTAAAAAATCTGCCTTGTTCAGCCAGATATTTCAAACACATGCTCACAATTGCTATTTCTCACTGGTTTCTTTTTTTGTACAAATTCTTCTTTTAAAAACACACTCTCTCCCTTTATGTCTTGTATATCTTCAGTTTGGGTACAGATATTTTCATTATAACTTATTATTATTCCTTTTTCCACACATTCTTTTGGTCACCCACTTTCTTAGATGCACTTCTTGTATGTTGCTGATTTCTCTTTTCCAACAATTTGATAAATGCTTTTTCTTGTGTGTTCAATATGCAGGTTTTATTATTTTCATGTGCCTTATCAGTGTTCAAAGGAAGAAATGATCTAAAACAATGCATGCTGCCTCCATCTCTCTAGCTTGTGGATTTAAATTCATGCTTTTCATTATTGGTGCTTTAGAGAGTACCATAGTAACATTTGAATAATAATACTAAAAATGTCACTCTCTATAAACAAAACTAAGAAGAATACTGTAAAATAAAGCATATGAAAGTGGAATATGGTGGTAATGGTGGTACGAGATCAGCTCATCAGTTGAACATGATATATGTGCACAAACATAACAGTCCTCAATTTAAAGCTTTAGTCTAGAATAATTATGAATTAAATATTCTTCATACATATAAACTAAAAATGATGTTTTTTAAACATCCTAATTTATAACTGGTTTCTGTGTTGGGTTTACATAATGTACCCCAGTTTTCTCTGTGCCAGGTATAAAGTGTATTATTAAAACAATTGCTATTCCAACCACAACAATTATTGTAAGCAAAGTCCTTACACATATCTTTACTCTAGTTCTATTTTTGATACCTATGTTGTCTCTGTAATCAGATCTCTTACCAATAAGTTGTTTGTAACAACAAAAATAACATGTTAAGTTGAACAATTGCAATGCACTTCCTCTTTAAGCTAGAT
This sequence comes from Pleurodeles waltl, assembly GCF_031143425.1. NCBI lineage: Eukaryota > Metazoa > Chordata > Amphibia > Caudata > Salamandridae > Pleurodeles > Pleurodeles waltl. The sequence goes on along the minus strand of NC_090451.1, from coordinate 318,669,042 downwards.
TTCCTCTGAATTAGTGTTTTCTTTGTTGAGTATTTATGTTCTTTTTTTAGTCTTTTTATTTCTCTGAAATTCCTTCAATTCTTCAGTCTTTTCGAGTGTCACAGTTTATTTTAATATTTTTATTTGCAAGTGGGACTTTCAATGAGGTTCTGGCAGTTCTTTGCTCCAATCAAGTAGATCAGAAATGGGAACGTTCAGGATCTGGCTTAGGTAACATGTTCATTCAAGTGATGAGTATCTTCAAAAAGTTACCCAAGCTTTTTTAATCTTCTGAGTGTGTTTAATTCTTCTTCAGCATTAATCTTCAGCATCTTAGCTACAGTAAGACTATCATTTCTCTTTGTCAGATAGGCTTCCACCCATCTGGAGAAAATGCAAATAATGATAAGGATACACCTCACACCATTACAAAGAGGCAGTTCAATGAAATCCATTTGCATCCTGTTGAAAGGACCTTCTGGTTATCCTACATGACTCACTGCAATGTATGTCCTTTCACCCACAATAATTTGTTGACATGTCATTCATCTGTGCATAACTCCTCTGCTTGAGGTCTGGATTTGGGATTAACCCAGAATTGCTTAAAAGTGCTAACCATTGCATATTTGCACAGATGTGCTGGACCAAAGAAATGTCTTGCTATTAGAATAAGCAGGCTATCTGGCAAAATTGGTCTTCTTTCCTTTGAAACCCAAATATCGTTTTCAGCAATTCCGCAGCCTGCTCTAAGCCAACCTTATTTTTCTGTTTCTGGTACATTCCCTTGCATTCGTCTCAACCCTTCCCAGTTGCCAGCTGCTCTCAATATCATAACAAGAATGCTTCCCTCTTGGCTTCCAGTTGTTAATGACCCACTGTAAGTGCCTGACATAATGGCACAATACTGTGCCACTTCATTGACGTACCTGTTTCTAACTGTGACATAACTATTGTCACTCCTGTGCGCTGTACATTTCCCTGGGTCAATGCCAGTGTCAATGCCAGTGGGGAGTTGCAAAGCTTCAAAAAGATTTTTCACCTGCTGTCCATTTCTTGAAGTGTGAACCAGTGGAGGTCATAAAACCTTGCTAACACCAAACCCATATTGAATGTCGTGAAACTAACCACTCTTGCTTTTGTTGTCAAGATGCAAGCTCTGGTAAGGGAAATTAGGTCTGCAGCTTGTGCTGAAGATATTCCTTGAAGTCATGAAGCTTCAAATATGTCATGAATTGTACACACTGCATATGCTGCTCTCAGACACCCATAATGTGTTCTTAAATATGAGTAATCAACACCTAGAACTTATTCAGGACATATTAAAGGCTCATCTTTTATGTCTAGTCTCGGTTTGGTGCAGAAGTTTGTAACATCAAGGCAATCATGTTCAAATTTATCAGGTCCAGTTTCTTTGGCAATGGGTAACAGTGTGCTAGGATTCGGTACTTCACATCTTCTCAGCACAACATTACTTCCTGCCAAAAGCTGTTGCTTATTTACACCTCAACAGAATGAGGGACCGTGACTTTTAATTGAAATCCCATCACAATATTTTCCCATTTTTCCAGACTCATACTCACTCATACTCATTGCTGCTACTACTAAGACAGCCAGGCAAAGTGGCAGCTACAAGATTAAGGTGGTCATTACAACCCTGGCGGATGGTGTTAAAGCTGCGGAAATACCGCAAACAGGCCGGCGGACAAAAAAAGGGAATCATGACCCTGCCGGAAACCGCCAACAAAGACAGCCACTTTAACACTCCGACTGCCACAGCGGTACAGACAAGCAGCGCGGCGGTTACCACCAACAGACAGGCGGGAGACAATGTACCGCCCACACTATTACAACCTGCCAATCCGCCACCTCTTCCGAGGCGGATGCACCGCGGATAAAAACACGGCGGAAACAGCTTTTGCTATGGGAAAACGGTCACCTCAACACATCCCACGAGGAAGGAGGACACCCTGGAGCCCGAATTACAAATCCTACCTGCCCTTGTTTTTCTGCTCCTTTACGATCAACCGCTACTTAGGCGCAGAAGATACGGGTGAGTACTGCACCTACAACACGGGGGAGGGGGGAGGCAAAAGTTAGGGGGACACCCACCAAACACCCCCACCCCCACCCTCGCATATCACAACATGCACACTAATGCAGTCACAAAAATCACAAGAACAACCCACAATCCCCCCGGAAGAATGCAAAGACAATGCGAAAATCGGGCAAACCTTGTAATCTGCCAATATACATGTCATACAAAAATATACAGATATACATATCTCAAAATCACTCTTAGTTACACATACAATCCGAGAAGTAGTGCAGATATGTACACAACAATGTCCGTGCACCAACAGTCCAAAAAAGCATGGGCGAGGCCCACAATAGATACCTGACCAAAATCGGAGAGAACACTGCCGGGGCATCAGATAGAAACACTACAGGCACCTCAGGGGGAAGGGAAGGGGGGGCACCTCAGCCAGATGAATGCGAAACCAGATCCACGATGGGGCTCCATGCCCATTGATGTATCCTGGGGAGTGCAAAGCCACAGTCTCTCAAGTCACTACAGTGGGTGGTTTGCCCACTGTGCCATCCTGGGGAGTGCAAAGCCACAGTCTCTCAAGTCACTACAGTGGGTGGTTTGCCCACTGTGCCATCCTGGGGAGTGCAAAGCCACAGTCTCTCAAGTAGATGCAGGTCTCCACTGGTTCTGGAGGGGGACTGGTGCCCAGACTGGATGAGTCTCCACGTGAAAGTACCTGTCCTGTCACTGTCCCAGCTGCACATGGGATAAGGATGCCTGATGTGGCGGTCCATTCATTCCTAGACGGTGCATGCCCTGTTCAGCGGTGCTTTGCCATGGCGGTCTTTGCCCTGTTCAGCGGTGCTTTGCCATGGCGGACTTTGCCCTGTTCAGCAGTGCTTTGCCATGGCGGTCTTTGCCCTGTTCAGCGGTGCTTTGCCATGGCGGACTTTGCCCTGTTCAGCGGTGCTTTGCATGGCGGTCTTTGCCCTGTTCAGCGGTGCTTTGCCATGGCGGACTTTGCCCTGTTCAGTGGTGCTTTGCCATGGCGGTCTTTGCCCTGTTCAGCGGTGCTTTGCCATGGCGGTCTTTGCCCTGTTCAGCGGTGCTTTGCCATGGCGGTTCTGATACGGACATTGGTGTGTGGCATGACGTTCCATCATTGACCAGCGGGGCTGTGGCATCCTGGCCCCTCATGGGCTGTGACTCCGGCGGTGGTCTCCTGACCAGTGACGATACTCGGGCCCTCCTGGCCTGTGACTCTGGCGGTGGTCTCTGGACCAGTGGCGATACTTGGGCCCTCCTGGCCTGTGACTCTGGCAGTGGTCTCTGGACCAGTGACGATACTTGGGCCCTCCTGACCTGTGACTCTGGCGGTGGTCTCTGGACCAGTGACGATACTTGGGCCCTCCTGACCTGTGACTCTGGCGGTGGTCTCTGGACCTGTGACGATACTTGGCCCCCCTGGCCTGTGACTCTGGCGGTGGTCTCTGGACCAGTGACGACGGTGCTGGCGGTTGTGTCTGGACCGCCGGATATGATGGTGCACTTCTCCGCCGTGACACTCATAACAGGCTGGGCAGACTTCCTCTGGACCTTCCCCACCTTTGTTGGAGTTACAGCTGACTCACCAATCGCCTTCGATCCCATGTCACTTGTTGTCCCACCAGGAGTCTTAAGACGGTCCCGTCGTCCACTCTCCATTTTCTGAGCCTTTACAGGGGGTGGGCTGCTACTGCCTTGGCTCTGGGTCCTACTGCCTGCCCTGGTGGCCGGTGCACTCCAAAAACCTGGAACACGCACCACTGGTACTGGAGGCTTTTTGGCTGAGGCGCTACAACGGGACTGATGAATTGGAGGGGGGGCAAAAAGGTCAATTTGACAGAGGGACAGTTTCTGACGAACACTGGGATGGGTAGCTGGAGGGGATCTGGGAGTGGAGGAAGAGGAGGTGGTTGTAGGAGGTGTCACTTTAGCTGTTTTGGGTGCAGGTGCAGGTACTGGAGGCTGTCGTGAGGTGGATGGATCTTGGGTGAGTGATTGGCGGCGTTTGGGTACTTTGGGAGGGGGCGTCACAGACACATTGGGAGAGGACACAGGGGACGTGTAAATGGCAGTGGAGGTGGTTAGTGCAGGTGAGCAGCTTGTGGTGCTGGGTGTCCTGGTGCGAGTCCTAGTGCCTGTAGATGTGATGCATGCAGGTGTGTGTGTAGACGAGACTGGGAGGGGGGAGGGAGAAGAGGAGGAGGGGGACACAGTGGAGACAGTGGATGTTGCTGTGTCTGTAAGTGGGTGAGGCTTGCGTGAGTGCCTGTGGTGTGTGTGGTGCCTATGTTTGCTTGAGCGACTTGTGTGTGTTGACTTGTCTGCACGCTGGTCTGTAGGTGTGCTTGGGATGGGCTGTGGTACAGGAGATGGGGTCTGGGTGGAGGAAGTTAGAGGGGGGAGGCTAGACACAGGGACAATGGCTGCCATCAGTGCTGAGGCCAGAGATTGCAGGGTTCGCTGAAGGACAGCCTGACCAGAATGGATGCCCTCCAGGAATGCATTACCGTGTTGCAACTCCCTCTCTACACCCTGGATGGCATTCACAATGGTAGACTGCCCAACAGTGAGTGACCTGAGGAGGTCAATGGCCTCCTCACTGAGGGCAGCAGGGGTGACAGGGGCAGGGCCTGAGGTGCCTGGGGCGACCGTCCTGGGTGAGCGGGCACGGGGCAAAGGCTGAGGGGCTGCTGGGAGGGCGGTGCTGGAAGGGGGGGTGGCGGCTGTACCTGTAGAAGTGGGGCGCACAGGTGGTGCCGCCACCACAGGGGAGCTCTCATCGGCGGACGAGTCCGTGTCGCTGGTTGGTGATCCGGTGGCCGACGTGAAGCTCCCCTCGCCCTCCGTCCCACTGGTGCATTCAGAGTCTGTGGTGTGGCCCTCCATGGCCATGTGGGATGCAGCTCCCTCGTGCTCGGGTGCCACTGTACCTCCGCCTGATGATGCTGATGTACAAAAGGACAGGGAGAGCAGGAAAAGGGGGGGAGACAGAACAAAGAGAGTTTTAGTGCATGGCATGCCGCTACCGTTGGCGGACAAGACAGACGCAGCAGCCCCCTGCATTACGCCGTTCTCCTGACCTCTGCACAAGCAATTTCTGGGACATGGCCTACATGGCAATGGTGGGAATCTGCGCACATGGATGCCACAGGTGCAACTATACCTCAACTTGGCACTCTGCTGAGGTGGGGTTGAGTGCCACATGGCCTACATAACAGAGGGGCCTTGCCTACCTAACTCGCCCTGGCCTAGGGACACCCACAGCCAACCTCCCCCACCCAGACCCCTCCACTGCACGCTAACTCCGCTGAATGAGGTTGTACTCACCCCCTTGTGTCTGCTGTGATGTCCTCAAGCGCCCATCCAACTCCGGGTAGTCCACCACCAGGATCCAGAACATCAGGGGGGTCATGGTGCGACGGGCACCCCTCCCACATTGGGAGGCCATCCCCAGCTGAACCTCCGCCATCTTCTTGCTGCAGCGGCGGATGTCCTCCCATCTCTTACGGCAGTGGGTGCCCCGTCTCTGGTGGGCCCCCAGGATCCGGACCTCCTTGGCGATGGCACGCTAAATGTCCCTCTTCTGGTGGGCGCTGACCTACATGACATGCACAAGGAAAGAGGAACAGTCATTACCAACTGCACCGTCAATGTGAGTGGCCCCCTCCCTACTCTGGCCATGTGGCCCATTCATTCCCATGCATAAGTGTTCTATGTACTCTGCCCCCTTCCCTCTTCCACCCAGCCCTCTCCACCCAGGCCTAGCCCATACAACGTGCTCCCTGTGTACTAACCTGTTGGTCTGGAGGACCGTAGAGTAGCGTGTATTGGGGTAGGACCCCATCCACAAGTTTCTCAAACTCCTGTGCAGTGAAGGCAGTGGTCCTTTTCCCAGACGCAGCAGCCATCGTCGCTTCCAGACTGAGGTCACAGCAGCACTAGCAGTGTAGGTCCTCTCCTGTCGAAGGTCAGGTATCTAGTGAGTGAACAGATAGAAAATGGCGGTGACGTCCGCGGCGGTGACGTCCGCGGCGGTGCGCATCATCATCGCCGGCGCACCTGTTCATTGGCTCCTGGGACCCATAGGGTCCAATGTTAACCAATGCAGCATTGCGCCGCGGTCTACGACCGCCTACCGCGACGGTGTGCAACGCCAGCGCAGTTACCCCACAATCCCATTGTCCCAGTTGTGAGGTCAGGCAGCCGCCATTTCAGGGGCCCACATGCCTTCATTTACTACTGCGTCACGCATAGCTAGGCCTATACTCAACACACATACAGGAAGGCTTTTTTGTCTGGTGTAGTCTTGTGTGTAACTGTGGGTACATACCTGGAGGAATAATGAATGATTCTTCGCTGTTGTCCTTCTTAGGCACCGTCAGCTGGGACATATGAGAAGATGGCGGAATCCTCCGGTATACCGACCGCTGGTGGTCCTGTTGACAATGGAAGAAAGACATATCATCGTCACCTACCGGTTTGACTGTGCCACAATCCAGGAACTATGTACCCAGTTGGAGCCAGACCTGATGTCACCAATCCGCCATCCGATTGGAATCCCCCCTGACGTGCAGGTGCTGTCAGTGCTCCATTTCCTTGCAAGTGGGTCATTTCAGACAATAGTGGCCGTGGCATCAGGGATGTCCCAGCCTATGTTTTCCAACGTGCTGTCCAGAGTGTTGTCTGCCCTGCTGAAACACGTAAGGAGATACATCATTTTCCCTGAGGTTGAGGATTTGCCTAAGTGAAAGGTGACTTCTATGCCCTTGGACATATCCCCAAAGTCATAGGTGCCATTGATGGGACACATGTAGCTCTGGTCCCCCCCGCAGGAGTGAACAGGTGTACAGAAACCGGAAGAGTTATCATTCCATGAATGTCCAGATGGTCTGTTTGGCAGACGAGTACATCTCGCGGGTAAATGCAATGTTCCCTGGCTCTGTGCATGACGCATACATCCTGTGGAATAGCAGCATCCCTGATATGATGGCTCAATTCCAGAGGCACCGGGTATGGCTATTGGGGGACTCTGGTTACCCCAACCTTTTGTGGCTATTGACCCCAGTGAGGAATCCCAGGACCAGGGCAGAGGAACGGTACAATGATGGCCGTGGGTGGACTAGGAGGGTAATCGAACGCACCTTCGGCCTTCTTAAGGCCAGGTTCAGGTGCCTCCATATGACAGGTGGATCCCTATACTACTCACCGAAGAAGGTGTGCGACATCATCATCGCCTGCTCCATGCTCCATAATTTGGCATTGCGACGCCAGGTGCCTTTTCTGCAGGAGGATGATCCAGATGACGGTTTTGTGGCAGCTGTGGAGCCTGTGGATCCAGTGGACAGTGATGAGGATGAAGCTGAGGATGAAGGAAACGACAACAGGGAGTCAGTCATACAGCAATATTTCCAGTGACACACAGGTGAGAACATTTTCAGGTTTAACATTACATTAACTTTCACACGTCTACCTCTATCCTGTACCTACATTTCACTCACTATTTGTTAATTGAGTTGTACCCTTCCATTTCATTTTCATAAGTGTGGTAACCTACGTGTCAACTGCTTGCATCCATCAATGGCTTGTGATGTGTGACATTGGTATGTTAGCCTTACAATGGGTAACCCATTATGACACTGTAATTGATAATACAAAGTTCCAAATCATAGACTGACTCAAGTTTTTTTGGCTTTCAAGGGTGTTTATTTAAGTGCTAAAAAAATCTAGGAAGGTTGTAAAATGGTGATGGGTGAAGGTGGAGGAATGTCCATGGCAGAGTCCAGTCTATTCATCATCTCACAGGTGCACTGCCCATCTGGGCATTGGAAGTGGAGCTGGGGCAGTTCCTATCTGGACAGGGTGACAAAGTGGGACAGTGGGGGACAATCAGGGTGGTCTTATTTCCTGGCGGGGGTCTTGCCATCTTGCTCTGTCCTATTCCTGGAACTCAGGGACCGCTTGCGTGGTGGTTGTCCGTCTGCAGGGGATGGGGTGCTGGTGTGTTGGCCCTGTGGCGGGGCGTCCTGTCCACTAGCGCCGGCGGAGGTGGTGAGCAGTTTGTCGTCCTGGCTAGTGTCAGGGGCCCCTTGGAGTGCCAAGGTGTCCCTCAAGGTCTTTTGAATGTCCGTCAGCACCCCTACGATGGTGCCCAGGGCAGAGCTCATGGTCCTGAGCTCCTCCCTGAACCCCAAATACAGTTCGTCCTGCAGACGCAGGGTCTCCTGTCGTCCAGGACAGTGGCCATCGTCTCCTGGGAGTGGTGGTATGCTCCCATGATGGAGGATAGGGCCTCGTGGAGAGTTGGTTCCCTTGGCCTGACCTCCCTCTGTCGCACAGCAGCCCTCCCAGTTCCCCGGTGTTCCTGGGCCTCCATCCCCTGGTCCGTGTGCCCACTACCACTGCCCCCAGGTCCCTGTTATTGTTGGGGTGGTGGGTTACCCTGGGTGCCCTGTAGTGGTGGACACACCGCTGATTGACCTGTCCTGGGTAGGGAGGTTTGGGCCCGCTGGGTGGGTGCTGTGCTGGTGTTACCAGAGGGTGGCAGCTCGGTGTTGGGCTGTGGCTGGGCAAGGGGAACCGACTGTCCTGAGGCCCACGATGGTCCGGGCTGGTCATCAGGATCCAGTGGGGCAGAGCTGCTGTCGTCACTGTGGGCCTCTTCTGGGGGTGGAGTGGTGTTGTCTGGACCCTCTGGTGTGGTGACGTTCCTTCGGGTTCCTGCAGGGGTATAGGCACATGATTATTGCATCTGTGTGTGTGATGGTGTGCAATGGTTGGGTGTGCGTGATCCCCAGTGCAGGCATTCCTGTGTGGGGGCTTTTGTGGTGATGGTTGGAGGGGTGTTCTGGGTATGTGCAGTGGGCATGCTTTAGTGAGGGGTGCCCATGCTTAGTTGTATCATGCAGGGCTTGGTGTTGGGATGGGTGCTTGGTGTCATGGGTAGATTGGTGAGGATTTGGGATTATAGGGGTGGGTGTGAGGGTGGGGGTGTGTGATAGCATGCAGGTAGGGTGGGGGATATGATTGTTAAGATTTGACTTACCAGTGTCCCATCCTCCACGGACTCCTCCGAGGCCCTCAGGATGCAAGATGGTCAGGACTTGCTCCTCCCATGTTGTTAGTTGTGGGGTAGGAAGTGGGGGTCCACCGCCAGTCCGCTGCATCGCGATGTTGTGCCTGGAGACCGTTGAACGCACCTTCCCCCGTAGGTCGTTCCACTTCTTCCTGATGTCCTCCCTATTTCTTGGGTGCTGTCCCACTGCGTTGACCCTGTCCACTATTCTGCGCCATAGCTCCATCTTCCTGGCTATTGATGTGTGCTGTACCTGTGAGCCAAATAGCTGTGGCTCTACCCGTAGGATTTCGTCCACCATGACCCTGAGCTTCTCTGAGAAGCGGGGGTGTCTTTGGCGTGACATGAGGTGTGATGTGTGATGTGTGGGGTGGTGTATGTGTTGATGAGTGTGGATGAGTGTAGTGGTATGTGGTGTTTTGTGTGTGGATGTTGTGTGGGTGATGGTGTTGTGTGCCTCTGTGTGTTGGGGTTGTCAATAGCTGTGCCTTCTCTCAGAATTGCTGGTTGTAGGGGTTTGTGGGTGATGTGGGTGTGTGTTTTATATAGTATTGGGTGTGTGGGAGTGGTGTGTGTATGTGTATCAGGTGTGTGTATTTGGATTTGTCCAATGTGGCGGTGTTTTGGAGATGTGTGTGTATTTTGAGCGGGGCGGTGTGTACTGCCAATGGAATACCGCAGTTGAAAGACCGCCGCGTGGATTCGTGTGTCGTAATAGCATGGGCGTGTTTCTGTTGGCGTGGAGGTGGAGGATTTGTTACCGCCAGTTTATCGCTGACCTTTGGTGTGGCGGTGTTGTGTGGGTGTCTGAATTTCGGCGGATTCCGTTATGTGTGTCATAATAGCTGTGGCGGTCTACCGCGGTCGCGGCGGTGTATTGGCGGTCTTCTGCACGGCGGTAAGTGCCTTATACCGCCAATGTTGTAATGACCACCTAAGAGTCTCCGAGATGTATGACCCTAGCGTTTTAGAGTCCACCTGAATTTGGGTTAGCACTGAAAGAGCATAGCCCTCCTTTTCATTGCAAAACAGAATAAATTATTTTGTGCAATATGGCATTCCCAGTGCCAGGCCATGACAGAGATTTTCTCTCAGCTCTAGGAACACTTTCATGCATTCATGGTCCCATGGAATCGGATCTGATACATCTTTGTGTGTCAACATTAGTAAACGTTTCGACACCTAGGAAAAGTTGGGTGAAGGCTGTCAATAGTTCCCAAATATGCCATGAAACAATTTGACTTCTCTCTGGGTTCTCAGGGGATTTATTTTCTGAATTCTCTCGACTCTTTTGTTTGACACTGTCCTCATTCCATTTTCAATATTGTGTCCCAAATAATGCAGTTCTTTCTAACAGTATTGTAACTTATTGGGAAATATGTTATGTCCATTTCCTGCTAAATGATTTAAGAATGCAATGGAATGGATTTTACAAGACTATCTAGTACTTGATGCAACCAATAGGTCATCAATATAATGGACTCGAGCTAAACGTATGGGCAATTCCAATGTTTCTTGATTATTTTTTTATATATGGTTAAACATTGATGGTTTTTCCATATACCTTGTGGGACACAACACCATGTTAATACTTTCTCTTGAAACACGAAATAAAAGAGAAATTGACTGTCTTCGTGAAGAGGTATTGAGAAGAAAGTTTGTCAGAGGTCAATCACAGTAAACCATTCTGCTGCACATGAAATTTGGTACAGTATGGTGGATGGATTTGGTACCACGGGACAACAAAGAATTACAATGGCATTCACCTTTCTCAAGACTTGAACTATTATGAAATTGCCTTTGGGTTTTTGCAATCTCATATTGGTGAGTTCAATGGCCTCTCAATGTTTTCCTTTAGAATGCCCTGTTCCAACATGTTGTTTATCAAAGGCATAATTCCCTCTATCCCTTCTGGAGTCAGATGAGAGGGTGGTGTTCTAGGGAACACTGCATTTGTTTTATGTCTATTCTGAATGGTTAATCTCCCTTGATTAAACCAATATCTGATCCTGTAACATCCCACACCTCTGGTTTAACATTCTCAATAAATTCTGTTGGTAAATCATTTATCATTAGCATTAGGTAAAAACCTTGCCTTTTTGCTGAACTCATTTGAACTCAGCATCTTCATCATGTGTCTGGAATTTGATTCTCTGTGGTTTACTAATGGTGCAATTCAGCTTACACAACAAATCTCTTTCTAATTAAGGACTTGAGTCACATACCACAAAGTGATGATTTTCCTCAAATGAACCTATTTTTACAGGCACTACTTTTGACACTGGATTAGAAACTTGTTGTTGGAAACTAGCCTCTTTCTAGCATGGTTGCCCCCACTTTTGGCCTGTTTGTGAGTGTGTGTAAGTGTCTTTTTACTGTGTCAGTGGGATCCTGCTATCCAGGACCCCAGTGCTCATAGATAAAAACCCATAAGTAAGTATGTTTTGCCTGTCTCACTGGGATCCTGCTGGTCAGAACCCCAGTGCTCATAATGTATGACCTAATGTGTATGCCTGTGTAGTGCCTAACTGTATCACTGAGTCTCTGCTAACCAGAACCTCAGTGCTTATGCTCTCTCTGCTTTTAAATTTGTCACTGTAGGCCAGTGATTTCATTTACCAATTTCAATTGGCATACTGGTCCCCCCTTATAAGTCCCTAGTATATGGTACCTAGGTACCCAGAGAATTGGGGTTCCAGGAGATCCATATGGCTGCAGCATTTCTTTTGCCAACCATAGGGAGCTCAGATTAACCTTTACACAGGACTGCCATTGCAGCCTCCGTGAAATAATGCACACACTATTTCACAGCCATTTTCACTGCACTGAAGTAACTTATAAGTCACATATATGAGTAACCTTCACTTGTTGAAGGTTAGGTGCAAAGTTGCTAAGTGTGAGGGCACTCTTGCACTAGCAAAGGTGCAACCACATAGTTCAGGGCCATTTACCCGGACTTTGTGAGTGTGGGGATGCCATACCTATATGTAGCTTCACAATGGTAACTCTGAATATGGCCATGTAACATGCTAAGATCATGTAATTGTCCCCCATTCAAAATCTGGTATTGGGTAGCCAATTCCATGCATCATGGGGGCTCCACCTATTGGCCCTCAGTACTGCCAAACCAGCTCCCTGAGGCTTGCACTGCAGCTACAGCTTCTGCCACCTCACAGACAGGGTACTGCCCTCCTGGGGTCTGGGCAGCCCAGTCCCAGGAAGGCAGAACAAAGCATTTTCTCTGAGAGCAGGGTGTTACACCCTCTCCCTTTGGAAATAGGTGTTACAGGCTAGGGAGGGGAAGCCTCCCCAGCCTCTGGAAGTGCTTTGAAGGGCACAGATGGTGTCCTCCTTGCATAAACCAGTCTACAGTGGTTCACGGTCCCCTTTTTCCCCTGCACTGATGGGAAACTGGACAAAGGAAAGGGGAGTGAGCACTCCCCTGTCCATCACCACCCCAGGGGTGGTGCCCAGTGCTCCTCCAGTGTGTCCCAGACCTCAGCCATCTTGCTTTGCAAGGTGTGGGGGCACTCTGGAGGGCTCTGAGTGACCAGTGCCAGCAGATGACATCAGAGACCCCTCCTGATAGGTCCATACCTGACAAGGTAGCCAATCCCCCTCTCAGGGCTATTTTGGGTCTCTCCTTTGGGTTCTCTTCAGATTCTGCTTGCAAGTTTCTTTCAGGAATCCTCTGCAACAACTTCAGACTCTTCTGACCTCGCATCAACCACAGCCTGCTCCAAGAAACGCTGTAACTGCAACAAAGTGTCTACAAGAGACACTTTTCTTCAGCAACCTCAGCTCCAAGTCAGCAACTGCAACAGTTTCCGTGGTGTGCACGCTCTGGGGACTCCCAGTCTTCATCCTGCACCAGAAGGACCAAAGAAATCTCCCGTGGAGTGACGGAATCACTCCCCTGCTCCAAGCAGGCACCTTGAAGAATGATGATTGGTACCCAGGGACTCCTCTCACAGTGACTATCATGCTCCTAAGGACACAGAGCATGGACATTATCAAAATAGATTGTACTGAGGTCCTGCTGAAGCAATTTGGAGGAGGTAAGACCTTGCCTTCCCCACGAATGACGGTACCCCTCTATATTGCGTCTTCTTCGCCTCCTGAAGCCCCTGTGCACTTTTTGCAAAATTCTTTTGTGCACAGCCTGGGCCAGGTCCCCAGCACTCTATCCTGTGACGCAAAACTCACTGAGTTGTTCTCCGGCAGCGTGGGACGTTCTTTTGTTGTGCTACATCAACCGTGTTTTGCACCTCCTTTGAACCCAGATCCTGTGACTTCTGGGGGTGCTGGCTGGTATCCTGGGGGCTCTCTAAAGTGCTGGGAGCCCCCATTTCCTCCTCACATAGAGTTGAAGCCCCCAGGTCCCTCCTGGGTCCATCCAGCGCCATTTTGTCACAAAATGCACTTTTGGCATAGCCAAGGCTTGTTGGTGACTTCCTACATGAAATCTCATTTGCAACGATCTTTACACCATGGGAAATCTTTTGCATCATGCAGGAACCCGCTGGCATCTTCCTAGGGTGTAATTCTGCAGTCTTCGGCTACTGTGGACTCTTCCTTTGCACCCTCTTGTGGGTTGGCAGGGGCTCTTGTCCTTCCTGGAACTTCTTTCGACTTCTGGACTTGGTCCTTATCCTTTTCAGGTGTTCAGATCCAATAATGCAGCAGTTGTTCTTTGCGGACTTTGGCTGCTGCAAAATCCCCAAAATGAGGTATGGTGTGTCCTAAGGAAACTTGCAGTAGTTTACTCCTGCTTTTCTGGGCTCTGGGGAGGGGTAATGTACTTACCTTTACTGTATTCTTACTCTCCCAGCAATTCTGCACACACTACACTACGCTTGTCATTCCACTTTTTTAGTATATGGTTTGTGATGCCCCTAGACCTATTTTCTCCCATTGCATTCTATGGGATTTCCTACTGTTTGAATTGTTCTATGACTATTTGCTTGTCTAATGTTGGTGTCTAGTGTATATATTGTGTATAATACTTACCCCCAGAAGGAGCATTGTCTCTAAGATATTTTTGGTACTGTGTCACCCAAATAAATACCTTTATTTTTGGTAACACTGAGTATTGTCTTTACTTGTGTAGAAGCACAGTCTATTGTGTATAAGTACAGTGTATAAGTGGTATTGCATGAGCTTTGCATGTCTCCTAGGTCAGCCTAAGCTGCTCTGCTATAGCTACCTCTATCAGCCTAAGCTGCTAGAACACTACTACATTTCACTAATAAGGGATAACTGGACCTTGTATAAGGTATAAGTACCCAAGGTACCCACTACAAACCAGGCCAGCCTCCTACACTTGTTATTTTGTAACTCCCACAACTTTGGTTTCTCTTCAAGAGAAGGGCATGTTTGGTACTTCTGCTGTTTGCACAGTAGAACAGATAACTCCTGTGCAATAATAATGCCCATTTATTTTACCATCCAAAAATGGTCTAAAATTGTACAAAGCATACAATCTGCCTTGCCTCTCAGGCACCATCATTGTGTCGTGCCAACATTTTTCATCCCACTATTGTCAAACATTGGAAATTGCTGAACTGCATTTTGACTTTGAACTTGCATCACATTTTGATTGATTTTAAGTGAATGATTTCAATGAAACTTTAAACTATTTATAGTAGGCTAAACCACAGGTGCTTGTGGCATGAGCAAAATTTGATTGGGCAAAATTTTATTTTGATTTTGCATGGGCATTTGAATTTGTTGCATTGGCAGAATGGACATCAGCACTTAATTAACTCACTGCATCTGATTATTAACATTTATATGTTGACTAAACCTGCACTTGCATTTCCAATGCCCTAACTTGTTGCACATGTGAAAAGTTTTCATTTTTGTTGGCATTGCAACATCAACACCTTGACTAAGATAAACATAAGCACCTCTTCCTCTCCCTGGAGACAACGTCATCCCTCCATGCACTCCCTACATTCCAGCTTGAAAAACGCTCGCTTGTATTCCTCTTACTTCTTGTTCTACACCACCATTTCAACTGATTCTGGAAACCACGTTGTGCAAATATCTGAGTCAGTATGAATTTCTCCTTAATCTTATGCTGCTTCAACTCTTGCTCATCACTACCGTATTGAGCACACTTCCAAAAATCTCACCTAATGTGTTTGTTTGTGAACAAATCACTTTCTGTTGTTTATTTTGGCAACTCTCTGGACTCAAACTAAGCACAAATTGATTAATGAAAAATTACATATCTGTTATATCAAGATGTATTTGTCCTGCATGCTGTTGAAAGGTTTTCAATAACCTTCCATGTAATTTATGAACAGTTTATTTATCTTCCTGTTGCATTTGATGCAACTTCAAATAATCTCAATCCTTAGTTGGAACTCTGACTTTCAAAAAAGTTATTGCTTCATTATACTTAGTCATTACCACAGGTGAAGGTGCATTTGTAACATAGGCCCTCATTACAACCCTGGCAGTCGGTTTTAAAGTGGCTGTAATACCGCCAACAGGCCAGCGGTAAAAAAAATGGAATCACGACCATGGCGGAAACCGCCAACATAGACAGCCACTTTGACACTCAGATGGCCACGGCGGTAGAAACAAACACCACGGCAGTAACCGCCAACAGACAGGCGGAAGACAAAGTACCGCTCACAGTATTTCAACACGCCTACCTGCCACCTTTTCCGGGGCGGAACCAACGCTATCAAAAGCACGGCGGAAACAGTACACAGAAGGGAAAACACTCACCTCTTAACACCCAACGAGGAACCAGGACGCCATGGAGCCCAAACTACAGGTGTTACCTATGCTGCTCTTCTTCCTGATCTATCAGGAGCAGGACAGACGCCGTCGACGACCATGGTGAGTACTGCACCTACAACACAGGGGGGTAAAAGAGAGTGACACACACACGCAACATGCAATACCCCCACCCCCACCCTCACCCACAACACCATACACACAAATAAATGCAGCAACATTACATATAAACCCCCCCCCCACCCACCCCCTGGAAGAACGCAAGGACAAAAGGAAATGATTGTAACCAGTGTAATCATGAAAAATCTGATTTTCAAAAATCTAAATTCAGTATATACAAATATGTACACCAACTACACAAGTCCGGATAGTGTACCAATCATTGTCCCTCGACCACTGGTCCCAAAATGCATGGGTGAAGCCCACACTAGACACCTGACTGGAAACGGAGAGAACACTGCTGGGGCATCAGAGCGAAAATATACAGGCACCTCATGGGGAGGGGGTGCACCTCAGCCAGATGAACGCACGACGCTACTGCTGTACAAGGGGGCTCCATGCCCCTTGCTGTATCCTGGGGAGTGCAAAGCCACCGTCTCTCAAGTCCCTCCAGAGGGTGGTTTGCCCACTGCTTTATCCTGGGGAGTGCAAAGCCACAGTCTCTCTAGTCTCTACAGTGGGTGGTTTACCCACTGCTTTATCCTGTGGAGTGCAAAGCCACAGTCTCTCAAGTGGATGTCATCCTCCACTGGTTCTGGAGGGGCCCTGGTGCCCAGAGTGCTTCATCCTGCCAAGGACTGAGGTAGTGGATGTCATTCTCCACTGGTTCTGGAGGGGGCATGGTGCCCAGGGTGCTTCATCCTGCCAAGGACTCAGGTAGTGGATGTATCTCTCCACTGGATCTGGAGGGGGCATGGTGCCCAGAGTGCTTCATCCTGCCAAGGACTGAGGAAGTGGATGTCATTCTCTACTGGTTCTGGAGGGGGCATGGTGCCCAGAGTGCTTCATCCTGCCAAGGACTGAGGTAGTGGATGTATCTCTCCACTGGTTCTGGAGGGGGAATGGTGCCCAGAGTGCTCCACGTGCAGTGTGGCCGGTACAATTCCCTCACCTGGGTGTGTGTGCCACGAGATTGGCGAGGTACAGGTAGCATGATACGCCATGGAGGCAGTGACATACCCCATACTGCTGTGGCTTCACCTTCTACCTGCAGGTGCAAACAGTGATGGAAGTCATGCCTCATGGAAGCTGCCCAGGGTCCAGGAACTCTACTCCAGCCTCGGATGACTGACCACTGGGGATGGTAGTCATGTCAGCGGTGGTGCCACTATCTGATTATGTCGCGATGCTGGTGACGGTGCTTGTGGCGGTGTCTGTTGCGGCAGTGCTGACGGCGGTGCATGGGTCAGCACCTGCTGAGGGACACAGCAGGACATCTCCTTCAGCCTCGGACGGCTGCCCACTGGGGAAGAGGCTGGGGACTGCCGCTGAGGCTGTAGACGTGCCGGTGGCGGTGCATGTGGCGCTGAAGGTGGCGGTGCAGGTGACGGTGCAGGTGGCGGTTGTGGTGGCGAGCACTTAGCGGTGTTCGCTGCCGTACAGGTTGGTGTGTTGCTGGACAGAAGGTGTGACACTGGTCCCTCAGTCGGTGCCACCATGCCCTCTCCTGACCTGCTCTTCTGCTTTTGGCCCTTCCCCACCTTTGATGGTGCCGCAGTTTCTTGCCACTATCCCCTTTTGTTTTTGCTGAGCCCTTGGTGGCTGGTAGTTTCGGCTTCTCCCTCCGGGATGTGGGCACCTTTTTCATCTTAGCAGGTGGCGGAATGTCCTTGCCCTCGCTACGTGACACGCTGGCAGCCCTGATGGGTGGCGCACTCGATGAGCCCGCAGTTGCTGGCACCACTGTGCCAGGGGATTTGGTGGCTGAGGTGCTGGGCTGGGGCCTGGAAAGCCTGGCCCTGGGGGAAGGACGGGGGGAGGTGAAGGGAAGAGGTCAAGGGTTGCCAGGAAAAGTTTTTTAGATACACTGGGATGGGAAGATGGAGGGGGTTTGGGAGTGGAGGAAGAGGTAGTGGTTGTAGGAGGTGTACGTCTGCTGAATTTGGGTGAAAGGTGCATGGGCCGGAGGCTGTTGTGAGGTGAATGGCTGTTGGGTGGGTGTGTGCCTGCGTTTGTGTACTTTGGGAGGAGGGCTCACGGACACACTGGGAGAGGACACAGGGGATTTGTGCATGGTAGTGGGGGTGATGATTGCACGTGAGCGGTGTGTGGTGATGGGCATGCTGGTGATGGAGGTAGTGGCTGAGGATGTAGTGCATGCAGGTGTGAGTGGAGACAAGACAGGGAGGGAGGAGGAGGACATGGAGGAAGGGGACACAGTGGAGGCTGTGGATGTTGCTGTGTCTGCATGGGGATGGTGCTTGTTTGAGTGCCTGTGGGATGTGTGGTGCTTATGTTTGACTGAGACACTCTTTTGTGTTGATGTGTGTGTATGCTGGTCTGATGGTATGCTTGGGATAGGCTGAGGTACAGGGGATTGGGTCAGGGTGGAGCAAGTGGGAGGGGGGAGGCTGTACACAGGGACAATGGCTGCCATTATTGCTGAGGCCAGAGCCTGAAATACTCTCTGTTGGGCCGCCTGTCCAGAATGAATGCCCTCCAGGTATGCATTTGTTTGTTGCAAATGCCTCTCAACACCCCGGATGGCATTCAAAATGGTAGATTGCCCAACAGTGAGGGATCTCAGGAGGTCAATAGCCTCCTCACTGAGGGCAGCAGGTCTGACTGGGGCAGGGCCTGATGTGCCTGGGGCGAAGGAGATGCCCACCCTCCTGGGTGAGTGGGCACGGGACACACAGTGAGGGGCTGCTGGAAGGGCGGTGCTGGGAGGGTGGGTGGCGACTGTACCTGTTGATGCGGTGGGCACAGAGGTGCCCGCCACCGCAAGGGAGCTCCCATCAGAGGAGGAGTCGCTGTCACTGGTGTCTGCTCCTGTCCCCGCTGTGGAGCTCCACTCGCCCTCCGTCCCACTGGTGACTTCAGACTCCGTTGCTTCGCCGTCCAGGGCCAAGTGGGTTGCAGCTCCCTCCTGCTCCGGTGCCAATGCTCCTCCGTCTGATGATGCTACTGTACACAAGAACAGGGAGACCATAAAAAGGGGGGGGAAGACAGAAGAAAAACACGTTCAGTGCATGCAACACCACTACCGTTGGCGGACACAACACACAGGGAGCAGCCCTCTGCACTACGCCATGCACTAACATTTCCTAGAAAATTCACCTGACCTTGGGGTACGAGGCCTAAGCCCAATTGCTGCACACCTGAAATTCACAGGAGCCTGACTAGGTGTAGCTGGCTCTTACCACTAGTAGGGTTGGGGTGCCACATAGCCTGCCTCACAAGGGACCTTGCCTACCAAGTTTACCGGGGCCTAGGGGAACCCACTGCCCACCTGCCCCACCCAGACACCTCCTAATGCGTGCAGAGTCAGATGAATGAGAATGTACTCAACCCCTTGTGGCTGCTGTGATGCCCTCAAGCGCCCATCCAACTCCGGATAAGCCACCGCCAGGATCCGGGACATCAGGGGGTCATGGTGCAATGGGCACCCCTTCCACATTGGGAGGCCATCCTCAGCTGGGCCTCCGCCATCTTCGTGCTCCAGCGGCGCAGGTCCTCCCATCTTTTACAGCAGTGGGTGCTCCGTCTGTGGTAGACCCCGAGGGTCCTGACGTCCTTGGCGATGGCACGCCAAATACCCTTCTTCTGGTGGGCGCTGACCTAGAGGAATGGTACTGGGGGAAAGGAAATTACTCTCCCGTCCGGACCGTCATACTCATTGCCCACCAGTTCCCACCCATGCCCTGACTCACATACACTCACCATCCGCACACGCAGGCCTCAGCCCCCCATATATCTTCCATCCACACCACTCAAAGCAGGCATTGCCCATGCAGCATGCTCACAGTGTACTCACCTGTTTGTCTGGAGGACCGTACAGTTGCGTGTACTGGGGGAGGACTCCATCCACTAGTTTCTCCAACTCCTCCGAAGTGAAGGCAGGGGCCCTTTCCCAAGACACTGTAGCCATCGTCGCTTCCAGACACAGGTCACAGCAGCACTTGCAGTGTAGGTCCTCTCCTGTTGAAGGTCAGGTATCAAGTGAGTGAAAAGACAGAAAATGATGGGCACATCCGCGGCGGTGCGTACCGTCACTGCCAGCGTACATCCTAATTGGCTCTTGGGACCCATAGGGCCAAATATTAACAAATGCAGAATTGCGCTGCGGTCTTCGACGGCCCACTGTGACGGTGTACAACACCAGCGCAGTTACCTCATATCCCCTTGTCCCACCTTACAGGACAGGCAGCTGCCATTTCAGGGGGCCACATGGGATGGATAAAAACTGTGTCACACCTATCTAGGCCAGGAATACAGACAGATACCGGCGCATTGCGGATTAATAACGTTTCTGCAAATAACACATTGTGATACATCAGTGTTGGATGACTCTCTGCTCGCTGTTCTCCTCCATAGGGCACATCTACTGGGGCAGGTGATGAGATGGCGGCATCCTCCAGTGTACAGACCCCTGGTGGAACTGTCGACAATGGAAGAGAGACACATCATAATCACATACAGACTTGATCGTGCAACAATCCTGGAACTGTGTGCCCAGTTGGAGCCTGACCTGATGTCAGCTATCCGCCATCCCACAGGGATACCCACTCTAGTGCAGGTTCTGTCTGTACTCCATTTCCTGGCCAGTGGGTCTTTTCAAACAACAGTGGCCATGGCATCAGGGATGTCCCAGACAATGTTCTCTAACGTGTTGTCCAGTGTTATCTGCCCTCCTGAAACACATGGGTAGCTACATCGTTTTCCCTCAAGTGGAGGATTTGCCCACAGTGAAAGGTGACTTCTATGCCCTGGGACATATCCCCAACCTCATTGGTGCCATTGATGGTACACATGTGGCATTTGTCCCCCCGCAGGAATGAACAGCTGTACAGAAACCGGAAAAGCTACCATTCGATGAATGTGCAGATGGTGTGTTTGGCAGACCAGTACATCTCCCATGTAAATGCCAAGTATCCTGGCTCTGTGCATGACGCTTACATTTTGAGAAAAAGCAGCATCCCTTATGTGATGGGGCAACTCCTGAGGCACTGTGTGTGGCTAATAGGTGAGGCCAAGGTCCCAATACAATTGACATAGGTGTCTCGGTATGGGGTTGTCCCTAAGGGTTAGTGTGTGTCTAACAGTTGTTGCTCGACATTTGCAGGTGACTCTGGTTACCCCAACCTGTCATGGCTACTGACCCCAGTGAGGAATCCCAGGACAAGGGCAGAGGAACGCTACAATGAGGCACATGGGAGAACTAGGAGGATAATAGAACGCACCTTTGGCTTCCTGAAGGCTAGATTCCGGTGCCTCCATCTGACAGGTCGTTCCCTATACTACTCACTGAAGAAGGTGTGCCAGATAATCGTGGCCTGCTGTATGCTGCACAACCTGGCTTTGCGACGCCAGGTGCCTTTTCTGCAGAAGGATGGGCCAGATGGTGGTCTTGTGGCAGCTGTGGAGCCTGTGGACAGTGAAGAAGAGGAAGCAGAAGAAGAGGATATCGACAACCGAAACAATATCATCATGTAATACTTCCAGTGAGACACAGGTAAGAAGATGTCACTGCTTCCCACATCTCACACTATTGTTGGAGCTAGCATAAGTCTGTCATTTTCACTCAGTGTATGGACCCTGACTTGTCACTTTGACTTTCCATTTCACAGATCTGGGTCCCACTTTGTGCCCTCTACTATGTTTACTCCTGGCCTACAGCTGTGTTACATTGGCATGTGAACAAGTAAATTGACATTGCAGTATTCCATATATATTGCAATTACACATTTGTGAAAGCACAGACTGACTCCAGATAGTTTTGTGATTGAAGTGTGTTTATTCCTGTGTAAATAAGTGGAGGGGGTTGTAAAATGGGCTGGGGTGATGGTGGAGGTATGTCCATGGCAGAGTCCAGTCTATTTGTTTCACAGGTGCATTGACCAAAGGGGCATAGGAAGTGGAGCAATGGCAGTTTAAGGATGGACAGGGTGACATAGTGGGACAGAAGGGTGACATTCAGGGGGGTCTTATTTCCTGGCTGGGGTCTTGGCAATGTTCTCTGTCTTGTTCCTGAATCTCAGGGACTGTTTGCAGGGTGGTTCTCCATCTGCAGGTGGTGGGGTGCTGGTGGGCTGTTGTTCCTGTGGCGGTGCCTCCTGTCCACTAGCGCCAGCAGAGTTGGATGGCTGTTCATCGTCCAGGCTAGTGTCAGGGGCCCGTTGGTGTGCCACTGTGTCCCTACTGGTGTTGAGAAGGTCTGCCAGCACCCCTGCATTGGTGACCAGGGTGGTGTTGATGGACTTCAAGTCCTCCCTGATCCCCAGGTAGTGGTGCTCCTTCAGCCGCTGGGTCTCCTGAAACTTGGCCAGTACCGTGCCTATGGTCTCCTGGGAATGGTGGTAGCTCCATGATGTTGGAGAGTGCCTCGTGGAGAGTGGGTTCCCTGGGCCTGTCCTCCCCGCTTCCCTGTTATCCTGTGCCTCTGTCCCCTGAACCGTGTGGCCACTGCCCCCAGGTCCCTGATCGTCCTGTGTTAGTGGGCTTGCCTAGGTTCCCTGTAGTGGTAGACACACTGCTGATTGACGTGTCCTGGGGACAGAGGGATGGGCCCGCTGGGTGGGTGCTGTGCTGGTGTTTCCTGAGGGGGGAGGCTCTGTGGTGGTTTGTGACTCTGTCAGGGTAACTGACTGTCCCGAGGACCCTGATGGGACAGACTGGTCATCTTGATCCAGGCGTGCAGAGTTGCTGTCATCACTGTGGGTCTCTTCTGTGGGGGGACTGGTTATGTCTGGCCCCTCCTATCCGGTGACGTTGGGTATGGGTCCTGTTGGGGTGTAAATGCATAATTCTTGTATGTGTGTGTGCCATCTTGTGCAATGGATGAGTGACCCTCTACTCCTGTGTTTGCATTATTCGCTTGGTCCTTGTGTGATTGGTGATTTTGGGGCATGAGTGAGTCTCTGCTTTGGTGATGGTGTCCATGCATTGGTGTTACATGCAGGGCTTGGTTTTGGAAGGTGTGGGCTGTGTAAGTGGGGTATCTATGGGTTGCTGGGGTGATGGGTGTGAGGGTAAGGGTGGCGGTATGTGGTGGCATGCAGGAGGGGTGTGGGGGATAAAGTAGTAAAGATTTGCCTTACCAGAGTCCAGTCCTCCTGTTACTCCTGTGAGGCCCTCAGGATGCATAATTGCCAAGACTTGCTCCTCCCATGTTGCTAGTTGTGGGGGAGGAGGTGGGGGTCCACCGCCAGTCCTCTGTACAGCAATCTGGTGTCTGGATACCACAGAACATACCTTCCCCCGCAGGTCGTTCCACCTCTTCCTGATGTCATCCCGTGTTCTTGGATGCTGTCCCACTGCATTGACCCTGTCGACAATTCTGCACCATAGCTCCATCTTCCTTGCAATGGATGTCTGCTGCACCTGTGATCCGAATAGCTGTCGCTCTACCCCGACGATTTCCTCCACCATGACCCTGACCTCCTCCTCAGAGAACCTGTGGTGTCTTTGAGGTGCCATGATGTGGAGTGGGTGATGTGTGAGGTGGTGTCTGTTGTAATGTGTGAGAGGATGTGTTGGTGTGTGTTGTTTGAGGTGCGTGGATGTTGTGTAAGTGATGGTGTCGTGTGTCTGTGGATGCTGGTGTTGTTTTAGGTAGTCTCTCTCTCTGGCCTTCTTTCTAAATTTTGGTAGTAAGGGTTTGTCGGTGATGTGGGTGTGTGCTTTATATTGGATTGGGTGTGTGGGTGTGGTGTCTGTATGTGTGTCAGGTGTGTATATTTCGAATTGTCCAACGTGGTTGTGTTTTGTAAGTGTGTGTGTATTTTGAGCGCGGTGGTATGTAACCGCCAATGGATTACCACGTTGAATGACCGCCTCGTTGATTCATGGGTCATGATAGTGTGGGCGTATTCCTGTTGGCGTGACGGTGTTGGTTTTGGTATCACCAGTTTATCACTGACCTTTGGTGTGGCGCACTTGTATGGCTGTCTGTATTGTGGTGGATTCCGAGCTGTGGGTCGTAATACCTGTAGCAGAATTCTGCGGCCGCAGCGGTATGTTGGCGGGCTTCTGCACGGCGGAAAGCGGGATTTACCGCCAGGGTTGTAATGAGGGCCATAATCTCTTGTTGGTTCTGTACATGGCCATCGTACAGAAATCTTATATCCTGCCCACAAATCATTCAGCCACATTGTCGAAAAGTGAGTCCATAGCAACCCACAATACCTTTGACAAATTGACCAATCTCTCAACTTGTGTATGCCACTGCATTGGGCTTTTTTCAGTTTTGGAAAAATGTTCGTAAATGCTGTAAGAGCTTAGCTACTCCAAGAGGCATGTCCATGCCCTCCACCTGATGTTTCTGTTAAAGGATAAGCTGTGACTGTCTCTTTCTTTTTGGATTGTTCTTTCTGCTTTTTCTCCTCAGCTTTCCCAGCTTGTTTCTTTTTCTTGTTTTACTTTTGTGCCCATTTGTTTCTATATTTATCTATCTCACCCCATTTATGTACACATTTTATTAATTCTGTGATATGTATTCTTAATTGTGGAGAGCACATTTTTCAAAGGTGTCGACCATAGAGCACCCTCATGCTTTTCTGCAAAAGTACACTTTTAGAAATATCAACATCATATTTATTCGCCAGTTCCGCTAATTAGTCATATGCTGGTGCAGCCTTTCTAGTAATCTCTTTACATAAATAGACTAATTATTTTTCTTGCTATTGATCTATGTGATGAAGATATGCACATCCCCTAAAAATGTCTTCCAATTCAACCTTCGATTTGAGCATATTTGAAGGTCTCACTTTCAGGAACTGGGCAAATTTCTATCCTTGTTCTTGTGCTTTCTTAGGGATAGGGTGGGCCAGGGGTCGGGGTAGTTTTATAGAATTAGACCTTGGGGTAGTTTTAATAGCAGGGCAGGTCGGGCAGTTTTTAGGTTTATGGCTCAGGACAGGGGGGGTGGGGTAATGGGGTAGTTTTAATTACAGCGGTGTGTTAAGGTGGATGACGTGGTGAATTTGCCACGCATATTACTTTACCACATATGTTTTTACAACAAAATACGTTCTAAAGGAAAGCATGGTAAAGCTGTGTGTGATAAAGATGCGGTTGTGGTTCTGTCTGCATTGTTCAGGCATGAGTTGTTTTTGCATGTGTGGTTGTGTCATACAATCCCCAATCAGTGTTGTCTCCCACTCTAAACAACCAGAAGATTCCAATACTGTTGTTTGCTGACGATTCTCTTCTTATCTCCAAGACTCCTATGGGCCTCCAAACCCTTGTGGATAGATTCAAGTCCTTCTGTGATGACCATGGCTTGGAATTGAACGTTAACAAAACAAAATTGATGGTGTTTTCCTCTGGCAGTAGCCGAAGCTACACCGTCAATTTGGATGGGGCCTTATTAAGCAGAGTAAAGACTATAGACTACCTAGGCGTGAGGCTTGCAAATAATTTGCATTGGGAGGAGCAAATTGGCAAAAGTGTGGGGCTCCTTCAGCATAGAGTGGCTGCTATCCTGTGCTTCTATAAGAATTCTGTTTCCAAGGCTGTTTCCCCAGCTATTAAAATCTATCTGGCTAAGGTGCAGGGTGCAGGCACCTATGGTGCTGAACTATGGGGACACTCTGAGAGCAAAAGATTAGCAGTAGGAGAAAACAACTTTGCCAGGGCCCTACTTGCGTGCCCCCAGAGTACTCCTCTGATCCCTGTGTTTTTGGACCTCGGCTTTAATCGTGTATCCAATTTGATAGCTCTAAGACCCTTGCTATATTGGGTAAGGATTTGGACTGTTCCGGAATTTATTGTATACAGAGATTCAGTACTGGATATTCTTAGGAGGCCAGGGGCAGCTACCATACCCTGGGTCATGCATGTATCTAATTTGGTTCTCTGTTCTGGGTTTAAGAAGGTTTTGGGAAGAGCCACACAACTTGGAGAGAGCTGACAAGACTCTTCTAAAGACAGTATATTGGTCCCATATAAAGAGTGATCTGGTCCGTTGCACATCCTATGGTAGATCGACCAATCTGTTTATCGATTTCAAGTGGGACCCCCATTTTGAACAATATCTGGACCTGATTCCTGACCTGCTGGGGAAGGGTCTTTATGCATGCTTCTGTTTTGGAAGCCTCCCGTTGTTATCTCTAACTAAGAATTGGGGTGGGACTTCTTCTACAAATCTCTGTCCAGCTTGTCTTGTTTGCACAGAAACTATTGAACATTTTATGTTCTTTTGCCCTGCCTATACAACTCCCAGAGCAAAATGGATCCGTGCAACTTGCCGAAACCTGGGTTTGAGACAATGTTTTTACAGCTATTAGGATTCTAAAGAGTGATACTTCCATAAATGTCATCCATGCTGTCAGCAAGTTCCTTGCGACAGCCTGGCGTATACGACACCACTCACTGATTTTTTTTTTTTATTCCATGTAGTACTTTTTAGGATTTAGAAGGTATGATGAACGGGTTGTATTTTTACTGTCATGTTTTAAACCTTGTATATGTACATTGTGATATTAAGTCAATTTTATTTCTTTGCTTGTTCTTATATCTTGTTATTATTGTTTTTTTTTTATGCTTTGAAGGCCTTAATGACCGAATAAAGCTTATTATTATTGTTATTATTAAAACAAAAACAATGTGTTGTCTCACCTTTGCACATCAGGTTTCTCAACACATACTAGCATTAGAACAATCAGTACAAAGTATTATTAGTTCCCTATCCTTTGTAAAAAGTCGATGATGTCTCATGACACATTTCTAACAGACAAAGGGCCAGATGTATCATCACAGCCCGTTGCGATTCGGTAATAGCGATTTTTAAGAAATCGCTATTACCGACTCGCAAAGGGCCATGTATCACATTTGCGATTCGGTAATAGCGATTTCTTAAAAATTGCAAATGCTATTACCGAATTCCAAATTGCGATACCGGCCCCATTCGCAGCTATGGGCCTGTTGGCCCATAGCTGCGAATTTTTTGCATTTCAAAAATTGCGATTTCTGAACCAAAAATCGCAATTTTGAAAATGCAAAAGCCTAGGGAGCTGGGGGCCTAAGGCCCCCTCTGCTGTACCCCAAAATAATTTTTAGCAACATGTAAGGTACACATATGCCAAAAGGGCATGTGTGCTTTACATGTTCAATTTAAAAATGCAGTTGAACTGCATTTTTTAATTTTGCACCAGGTTACCACCTGGTTGCAGATCATGGTATTTTGCATGTGCAAAATACCATTCTGCGAAAAATCGCAATTTGCGTTTTTTTGCAGCATTGCCTTGCGACCTGGATTTTGCGAATCGCAAATTGCGATTCGCAAAATCTAGGTCGCAACGCTAGAAATCGCAATTTTAGCGATTTCTACTTTGTGGTCTGCGAATGCCTTTCATGCATTGCAGACCACTATTTTGCACTTGCAAACTGCCGAATTTACCGATTTGCACCGTTTGCAAGTGCAAAATATTTTCATACATCTGGCCCAAAGTACCTTATATTTTTCTGTTTATTTCTATTCTTTTCTTTTCTAAGTACTCCATTCTTTTCTAAGTACTCTGGGATCTCGAAATATTTCTTAGTCTGATAACTTCTTTATGAAAGCACATGCAGCTTAAACATAGCAATTTCAATCCAATTCAACATAAAACCATTTCAATATAAATGAAAATTCACCATATGTATTTTTGGTGTGTCAACCCTATTGATACTCACAGCCATTGAATTTTCACCAACTTTGCAGTCGCAATCTGTAATTGCTTTGGAAACTGCATCTTATCAGTCTTTGCAGTCAAGTTATAGGCATCCAATCTTTTTATCTAACTACATAGTCTCTTTTTAATTATTGCAACTCATTTCCCCTAACATTCAAACCTTACCTCTGCTACCAACTTTCTGGGGCAGCGTAAAGTACTAAATGTATTCAATACCTCACACCTTTTTGTGCCCTTCAGGGAATAGACCTTGGGTATGGAAAATAGAGACAATGCCTGCAATAAAAACTCTTATTATGCATATATTTTATATCCATAAGAGTCAATGATGAGAAGTTGGGTTGTAATTCTAACATTTTATTTACAATAATTGTAATTTTGTTTTCTTAGTCACTTTAATCATTACAGAACATTGCATAAGGCATGTCCTGAATCTATCCCTAGTCCAACATTCTAACACTTCAGTCTAGTCAGTAAAACGATTTCAGTACTCAGAAAGAACACAGTAACAGGCTTTGATAGAAATAGTCTAGCCAGCTTAAAAAAGGTATAGAATGATAATTCTTGAAATAAATCAAACACTTTTATAATACAGTCTTGGAAAGGAAAAATGTTAATACACTATTGAATTTCATGTTTTGATTCTTCATGATATTGGAAGGCTATCTGTGAATGTAGCTTTACATAAACAAAGAACAGTTCATTTCTGAGAATGGATTTGCAACATGCATGTATTTTCACACATGATCTGTCTTTTGAAAAAAGCAAATACTTATATCAGTTAAAAGATCAAATGTTACAGAATAGGTTACCTAATTAATGAATGTCAAAGCAGGCCAGTAAGGCAGAAAATAATAGAATAATTCTGTTTTCTTTGTTATGACAGTAAGAAAATTGTATCATACAGAGACCATGCAGAGGTTAGGCTAGAAACATTCATGTTGAGTTGTATTTTTAAGAATGTGTTAACATTAGCAATTTAGAAAGGCAAGCAGCATAAGTCATGCAAAGTTTAAAATGAATGCACATCTCCAGTAGGTAGCTTAGGCTAGGCCTAGTGTTCATTCATTCAGGTTAATAAGTATATTGAATTATACATTTTAATTAATATTTTCATAGTATATAAGAACAACACTGCATTGTGCTCTAGATACCTCCTGTCCACTGTACTATCCAGGGTTGTGTATGTTGCTGTTGTATTCCTTATATGCTGAGTTTTCCCCACATAATAGTTTCCTATGCACTAAGCATATTTAATTATTGCTCTTTTATAAATCGATTTTACTTTTTTAGATTAATTGTTGAACACACTTGCACTGCAGTTTCATAGAGCTAGATAACCAAATAAGTATAGCTGGATGCCTATGTTATAAACTGAATATATTGTTTGTTTCCAATAAATTCCCAAAGATGAAATAAATACAAAAGGTCACATAAAGGCATTGCAAGAGAGTTCCATGTTTCTGAAGCTACTGTAGAAAAGGAATGACTTCCAAAAGTCAGTCTTCTGACTCCGAGTAGATTAATTGACTGTAGAGAACTTGGAGGTTTGTGTAAAGTGAATTTAGAGACAGGAAAATCCTGACAGCCAAGAAAGGCACCTTTGCTCAATGACCATTGTCTTAAGTATGACAACAGATTCTACTGAGAAAAATTGCAACTGTCTTTAATGCAGGGGAGACACTGTATAGATTAGAGGAAAAATATACAATTGCATTTTGGATCAATGGAAAGCAATTCAACCCCCTTTCAGGAGCCGCAAGATAAATAATGTTGATATAGTCTAATCGTGGTTGAACCAGAGCTTTAGCTACAGGGATTTGAAATTATTTTTCAGTAAAAGGGAAGTTGAACCACAGCATTTGTAAGTGAAAGAATGTGGAACTGGCCACTTTTGCTACATTGGTTTCCCAAGATAAGTTAGAATCAAAACCGATCCCCAGATTATTTGGAGAAGAATTAGGAGTGAAAGATGGACCCATCACAGAGGGCCAGTGTAGGTCTGCTACAATCACAGACACTCATGTGGTGAGGAGATGCTTGGTTTTACTATGTTTTTATTTCAGAAATGTTTGGACATCCACAAAGGAGTCATAGATAGTCTTTCTGCTAGACAGTAAAATATTGCATGGTCCATGGCTCCCAAAATTAATTACATGTCATCTATGTATGTAGAAAATCTGGTTCAGGTGTGATTGCATAAATGGGCCAGAGGAAACAAAGAGATGATAAATAGGATGGGGAGAGGTTTGAGCCCTAAGATATGAGTATGATTTGTCTAAAAGTGTTTAGCTGATGTGGGCTTGGACGTGGCTTTTTTAAAATATGCTTGATAATAATTATTTTCCAACTATGATGAACAGTTCTCATCCTCATAGAGCTTTTGAAGATGGATCTAAGCTATTTGGCACTACATGATTTATGTGTGAAGCCACTTAAAAGGGACAAGGTGTAGGAGAGAGCTAGAGCAGTAACTGTTTTCATGACCTCTTATGGGCACTCTTCAGCAAAAAGAAGAAAAACATTTGAAAGTTGGTGAAAATCTTCACCTCACCACCTGGATCATCACATATTGGTTTTGGAATATTCTCATCTGCATTAGAACATTGGAATGTTGGGAGCTCCTTTGAAAACAATGGAGTCTCCAGGCTTTTACAGGCCGGTAAAAGCTCGGAGTGCCAACTTTCCAGTCTTTTTTGTTCACAGCATTAGCTGTGAACAAAGCCCCACGGAGCCTAAGGGGATTTTAATCCCCTCCGGTTCCGTGAAGCCTTTGTTTTATTTATGGGAACATTCTGCCCTCTAATAGCAGAATGTTCTAATAGCCTTAGAACCCACCGTAGCGAGCTCTACCAGCTATTAAAGGCCCTCTCCCTTGTTAAAGGCCCTCACCTTCGGCTCAGCGGGTTCTAAGGCTAAGACTATATTAGAGTTCCTAATAATAGAGTATTTTTGCTAAAAAAGGTATCAAGGTCCTTGCACAATCTCTCTAAAGGAATGGACAATACAACTCCTCACTGAGTCTGTACTTTTTCTTAGCTAAGCTAGGTGTCTGGCCAGGTATCATTTCTGCTAAATGTTACATCAGTTGAAATGATAGGTTATTGTGTTCACTTTCTCAGTTCTCATGATCATGGTGTCCATTATTCTATTTCTTCATAACCATGCCTTGTCAGTTGTCTCTTATTCTGCACACAGCCCTCAAATAGTACCAAACACCGGTCTTGTGAATTAACTTATCACTACAGAAGCTCTCCTTCATATATGCAGCCAACGGTTCACGACAATAGTTGCACACCTTTTAACCTTATGACTCCAAATGTGATACAATTATTAGCAGTGCAATTTAGCCATATGACATTCTTTTCCTTTGAGCTGTTACACAAATGTCCAGGGGAATCTTTGGTAGCCCCCCTTATGTGATCTTCACTGAGATCCTGAAGATAATGTGGATAGAACTAATAGGACTCAATTCTTCAACTTGTATTTCTTATGTCATAATAAATCCACTACTGTTTACATCCAGTTTCACAGTTCCAGTGCTCTCTTTCTGTTGTTAAAGGATCTCTATAGGCTTTTCATATTTTCATATGTACTTCAATCTATTTAAAAATACCTCTTTTAATTTCATTTGGTGCTACTGAGTTCAAGCTACTCAGTTGACTGATTTTTTTTTGCCCGCTTTGGTTACAATGTTTATACCTTTACCCTTGTTCTTCTTATTACTTGGGAGGTGCTTGATCTTATTTTACAAATACCATTTCCTCACAAAACCATAAACTGCCCAATCACAACCTAGCACTTCCAGACCCATGACATATTTTGGTACAATTTGACCTATGGATGCCTTATAAACATGTGAAAGATTTAACTTTCTCCTGTCTTCATATCCATAATGTTGCTTTTATCTGCTGGGGCATAGATCACTTGGGTCAGAATTGAATTGTCAAAAGATACCTAGCAAACAATAGTCATGATATTTAACCCACATATATTGTTTAAAAAATATTTGTACCTTGACAATGAACATTTGGAGAAGGTGACAGATATAAGTGTATACTTATGAGCCCCTTTACATTGTTCTTGTACCGCGCAACGTGGTGCAAGAGAGACACAACAAACAAATGAGAATAATGAAGCCACGGAATGCCACCTTGTTGGCCCGAGTGGCTTCATTACTCTTGAGAAAAGCAATGCAGTGCAAATCACTGCATTGGATTACTTTGCACTAGGGGACGTTTCCATGAGTGTTGTGTGGGTTTTCCCATGGAACATCTAAGGATTTTGGCATAATCTCCGATTTACCAGATGTGGTAGACCTGAGAATGTGCCGAAAATAAATATCTTTATTTCTTCTAATTTTTTCCTCTTTCTATATGTACTGCATTAGAAAGAGGAAACAGCCTCAGGGAATTGTTTCTGCAAAGGAAGGTGCCCCTTCCTGTACAAAAACAGTTCTGCATAAAACACAGGCACCCTTGCACCATGGTGCAAGAATGCCTGTGTTGTCACTAGGCTGCAAAAAGGGTGCCAGCGCAATGGGATAGGTGGGAATGCCCTGTATTGACTTAAATGCAGCACACTCCTGTCCTTTTCCTGCCATGCAGCATAGGAAGGTGACTTGCTAAGCTGCTATGCGTGGCAACCTCATAAATATGCCCCCTCAATTATTTGGGTATTAAAATAATGCTCTATGTACTGGAACTGCCACCCGTTTTTTCCGGAAAGTAAATAGCAAAACTTTGTCTTCCACACTGGAGTTTTGCAAACCCACACACAATCCTCCACCATTTTAGGCTCTTAAATATGGTGCTTTAAAAGTGACATTCATTAATTGACAATGGAGAAGCATTTTTGAAAGATATTTTGCAGGTACTGCTGAGTACTACAAATACTCCCTGTTGCAATTGTGTTCTGCTCATTCAGTATGCCCAGATGTTTTGCTTTTTTGACTTTTTACTGTGTATGAGTCTCATTACAGTTGTCTCACTCACAGTAATCACACAGAAAATATTGACCATCAGTGCCTGCCATTCAAGATAAGACCGCTGCAACAAAGCAAGGGAAGAAGCACTTGACTGGTTACACATGAACATGTGTATACATTGGTGTGTACACGTGGAAGGGCTGCGTGTCAGAGACTACTGTTGTGCACAGCCTAGTAACTGCACACAGGTAGCCTGATTCACGCAGGACTCTGCAGGTTTAGAGATTGAGCGTTGATAGGCCTTATAATGTTAGAGTACACTAATAGGGAAAGTCAGTGTGAATTACTGTTTGGTCACTGTTTGGTAACACTTTAATATGCACACATGGAGAAAACTGTCCTAGAGTGCAGTTCTTCTTCCCTTTGGTCAGAGACCGGCGAAGAATTGAAATGGGATGTAACCTGTGTGAGAAAATCAACTCTGCAGGTTCCAAAATATATCTGTGCAACTTATGGGTCATCCAGAATTATGATTCTTACTCAGATCTTACTCATATCAGGATCAAATCCAGGCGTTTTGCCACCCTGCTGTGCCAGGTTAATTACCTTTCTCTCTATCAGCAGGTACAAAGGCCTCCATATACAAAGGGAGCAGTTAACAGTAATTCACTCAGCTCCTGAGGAGGAAAGGGGTAGGGCTGATAGGTATGCATCAGTCTGCTGTCACACTGTGCCGGGAACAGACCTTCCCAAGCTCACTGAACAAAGGAGGGGGGAGTAGGTCATCTGAAATGAAAATAGGATGTCCTCCCCTTTGAAGATTTGATGAAAAAGGCCCTGGCAGAGATGTCAGTGTGGGGTGAAGCTGAGGCCTCCAGAGGAGATGTAACTAGTGACCCCTATATGATGCATTCCTGAACTCTCCCAGCTTGCTGTTCAGAAGGGTTGGGGCAGGAAAAGAGAGGTGCTCTTTGACCATCCAGAATTATGGAGTGTATGGGTCTATGCTGGCCTTTTCTGAAATTACCCCCGGTTTAGGCCAGGGACCGGGGTCAGAGCAGGATGCTTGGCTTGAATCTACCTAGAGCCAGAAAAGGAGGAGCATGGTCACCCTTCCCAGTGGTGGTGTGCCTGGCCTGCTCCTGTGGTTTGTGTGGGGGAAATGGATGGCCACAATAAAAACAAGAGATGCCTGCCTGCAGGAATGGGCATTGAAAGAGAAGCTGCCCAATCCTGCAGCTTCACACGGAGTTACAGGACCTGTGAGAGCCAGTGGGGCAGTGACGGGTGAGCTCCCGCAGCTGCCCTCAATGTTGTGGAGGAAAAAGCCACTGTGGGGTCCTAGAATCCTGGACCTTGCTGGGTTTTCAAAGTGATCTGAAGACTGGAGCTTGGAGTGCAGTGGCCTCCAGAGGCTTATTCTATCATTGTGTTTATTGTAGCCTGAAGATGTTGAGAGAAGGTACATGTTGTACGGTGTTCTCTAGGGTTTAAGTCTATGGTTGAATGTTATGTGATCAAAATGTGAAACCCTCTTGGGTGGCTTTTCTGATTGCATTTCCATAATTAAAATGTCCGTACAAAGATACAGACATGTTTTGCTCATTCTTAATGTCTTATTGATGTAATAGTGTTGAACGTGAATATTGTTCAAAGTGGAATGCAGTTTCTTAACATTAATAAGTGCATTTAGCCATGATTATTATTGATTGATGATTGCATTTATGTACAAAATTATGGCCCTCATTACAAGTCTGGAGGTCACATGACTGCCACTCTCGCGGTGGCGGTCCCACTGCCAACATGCTGGTGGTGGGACAGCCACATTATTACCGTGGCAGAGCTGCCATGGTTGCACCACCGACACCGCCAGGCTGTTTGCAGTGCTGCCCTCTGGATTACAAGTCCCCATACCATCAGCTTTTTCATGGCGGTGAAAGGCTGGTGGAATGGGGAAGTCAGGGGGGCCCCTGCACTGCCCTTGCACTTGGCATGGGCAGTTCAGGGCCTACCCATGCACAGCCCCGTTGCACATTCCACTGCCCGAATTGCATGCAGTGGAATGCACGATGGGTGCTGCTGCACCCGCTGCACCGCCACATTAAGAGCACGCTGCAATGTTAAGGCCCTGTTCCCTGTTGGGCCAGCGGGCAGAAACACTGTTTCCGCCCGCCGGCTCAGTGGGGAACTCAAAATACGGCCGGCGGGGTTCAGGTCGCACATGCGTCCTGATGGCGGTAAGAGTTTGGCGGGTGACCTCTGCCGCACACAAAACTCATAATGAGGCCCTATGTCTTTAAAATGTGGTTTGCAGCTCTTGAACCTTTGACAAAACTAGTGGACTAACCTTATATGTTTGTGTGACGCCCTTTAGGTGGTCAAAGGTGATAAGGCAATGTCATTGATGGTATTTTCCATCTGCCAATTTATATATTTGTGAATGAATGCATAATATTTAGTAGTGCGTGTGTCATAAATGTACTTTTCCTTTTTCTAAAGAAAAAAGGACTGACTGGACAATCAATTATTCAGTGTTATTATTGTGTGCCAGTAACCTGTGATTACCAGCCTACACCACTTCCACTGAGTAGGTCTTGGACTGCTCTACTTACTACCCTGAGAGAGTCAAGCATTACATTGGGGTGCTTGGTTCCCACTAAGGAGAATTGTGGACCTATCAGTTGCGCAGGCCACACAACTAATAGCCCAATTCCCTACTCTCCCCTATTGATGTACTTGGGGCTTAGAAGAATTGACTCAACAATTTGGCATAGCCTGCTTTTGTATCAGGCACATCTATGGTACACTGAAGAGGTAATGCCTTAAACAGGTACTCTAAACAAATAGGATGATTTAGGTATAGGGGTCACATACAACCTCATATGGTTTATATATTTCCAATACTCAGTAGCCATCAAAAACCTTGGTCATATTTAATTTTCACCAGAATTGATCAATGGTGGGCGCATAATTAAAATAACTTTTAGGAACTAGGATGTGATGAAACTCTTCACTAATACATATTTGGGACATTACCTTTTGTCATATTCACTTAGTCTTGAGGTTCCTCTTTTCCTTAATCACTCTCTTAACCTTGAAGTATCTGTTCTATTTTAGTACACCTGTAAAAGATAACTTTTGCCAAAGTTCAGAAACTTCTGTATTGCAAACCATCCAAAAGCATTTCAGAAAGCTTTGAATCAATGATCGTTACCATCTATATGATTTTATATTCTTTGTTAATATAGACCAGACATGTTAAATTGTCACTATTAATAATCCTTACTGCATCTTGTGGATTTCTGTCTCTTTGAGTATGAAATTATATTACCTTCTGCAGGAGAAACTCGTAGATGTGACACAGTTTCGGCTTGCTCATTGGTATTCAATCTCAGCAGGCATGTTAACCAAGTTTAGTTAACATTATGTCGCAAATATCATGCTTTGCAACTGTAACCACTAAAGCATCAGTGTTGGTTACAATACTGCAACTAATTGCTCAGTGGTTCTTTTAATCTCAGATTTAATTATAGTCATTCATTATTATAGGAATTATTGTATTTGTCAAGATTCTGATGAAGGCTTTCTCATGGATGCTGGTTACCTCATGATTATCATTATGTATACCACTACATAAATGTGAAATTTTTACAAATATTTTTGTATGACATTATGTTTTTACTCAGTGGCCTTTTAATGGCTTTATCATTATAGGAATTGTATGTATCAAGTTATTCAAATAAACTGTCTTGACTTGTGACAGATTTACCTTGCAAAGGTGTAACAAAGCTCATTTGAATTGTAGTAGTGGAACATAAAGAAACAAATGTTCCATACTCATGTTAATGTCTAGGTCTACTTACCAGGTTTGTAAAACTTAGGGCCTAATGATGAGTTTGATGGTCTTGCCATTGCCAAACTCAAGGTGGCAGTTGGACCGCCGCAAGCCTGGCGGTCCGACTGTCAGATTACGACCCTGGCAGTCAGACCGCCTGGGGACCGCCACCACCTTCAAGATCATAGATCCCGACAGATTGGCGGCAGTCAGAGTTCAGCACTGCCATGCTGATCATGAGTCCACTTTCCGCCAGCCTTTTCAGCCTTCCTAGTACACAGGTTTCTCCCAGTCAGCCCAGTGGAAACATTGTAGTTGGGCAGGAGGGAAAACCTTCAGCTCTGGGGTGGTCTTCTCCCTACTGGTCTGGTGGGCCTACAGTCAGCACACCAAACTCGTAATCAAGCACTTAGTCATGAAAGAAATAACAATAAAAACCATACAATGCAAAGTTGTGCATCATATATTGTTGCTGTATTTCGTATCATCTTACTGGAAGGCACAGATCAATTAATCAAGCCAGCAGAAGTCTATCTGATGAAGTAGTGAGGGATTGGTGTTCCTTGGCAACTGCCTTCGCATTTGTTCTCTTTATCTTTCATGTACCCTAAGTAGACCTCTTTGTTCAAAAACTGCATTTCTTGTATCAATATAGTCATTTATTATGTTACTAATGTGACTCTTTTTACTATTCTTCAATTGATTTCTATAGCATATCATGTATGATCTATGTAATCCAGTTTTCATTCTTTCGTCCATGTTGTAATAGTATATCAGTAAATAACTGTGTTATTAATTTAGCTAAAAAGTCTGATTGTGAATTTTCTATTTCTGTTCTCTATTTTAACTATTTCTTGCTATTGACAGGGGTCTGATGAGCATGTATTTTGTAAAATGTAACCGAAAATGATTGGATGAAAAATGTATTTGCTCAAAATTACAGTTTTGCTCCCATTTACTTAATTTGGATACATTAATATATTAGTTCATCAGGAGGGAAAGTTTCAAATACCTAATTTTTGGGTCATCACATAAACACATCTGATGGCTGTGGCCCTATGAGCTTCAACTGCCTAAGACAGCATTGCAAAAGGAAAGTGCTGTCCTCTTACTGCAGAGGTACACAAGAGTAGGAATTTCACCACCCATCAGATACAGCAAGAACCTAGTTGTTGCAAACAGTGACAATATGAAGCTGCAGTGAAATTATGACATCAGCCTGAGAATTTGCAAAGCCAGTAAGTATGGCTGAAAAGTGCCTCTCGAAATGAGTTGTGAGGGTCTGTGCGTGGTACTATGGATAGGCACTAGTGCAAGTAAGATTATTGAGGTACGAGATACACGTGGATTCTCAAGCTCAAAACCAAGATAAGTTTCCATGTCACTTCTGTTTGCCACCAACACTTGATTGTTATGCACAAAGAATTAAAGACATTAATAATACTATTTACCTTATTTACAAATTATTTGCTTCTTAATTTACATAACAAATATTTTTAGTAACTGCTTGTGTAAGGGCTTTTAGGTCCAGATGCACAAAAAAACAGTTTACAATTTCCTAATTGCAAATCTGTGCAATTCACAATTAGGAAACCGCAAACTGCAATGTACTATAGCGTGTTTAACACTGTTCGTTATTACCAAATGGGTCACAAGGGACGTGCCCCATCAATTTAATGAGGCAGGTCGCAATTTGTGACCCATTGGAAATGGCCAGCACGCACAGCGATGGTGGCCTGCTGGGGTCAGCACACCACCATGTCTGTGACTGCTTTTTAAATAAACCAGCTATTTTGTTGCAATGCAGCCCATTTTCCTTGAAGGAATATGGGATGCATTACAGAAAGGAAACTAAAACATTTTCTTTTAATTTTTCTAAGAGTAGGCAGTGGTCCACTGCTCTTAAAGAAATGTTTTCACCCACATTCATAATAGGGGAACAGGTCCCTTAGGGGCCCCTTCCCATTTGCAAATAGGGTACTGGAGTAGGTAAATTATGAATGTTTTGTGACCTCATTCCGGTGACAAAACATTCATACATGGAAGTGCTTTTCAGTATTAAGAAGGGATGCCCTAAACACGCCCCTTCCTAATACCAAATTGTGAAAGTAAATGTGATTCAGCAACAAGTTACTGAGCCAAATTTTGCCTTTTGTATATGGCAAAATGCATTTTACCAGTCAGAAATGGCCCAAATGGGCTGTTTGCGACCAGTAAAATGGTTTGTTTATCTGGCCCTTAGAGCTAAGCCAGAACTCAGCTCATATTTGGCTTGGTTCTCACTGTTAATTTGTTAGCTACTTTTAATGAATAAAAGTGTGCATAGGTAACAAACTGAATTTAACTATGTAAATTATTTCCAGTTTTGCCTCATTTTGAAAAAAAATATGTTGCTACCTAAAAAGTGATTGTCAGTTTGTGAGGAAATTATAACACAGACTGACTACATACTGTGCTGAAGGGCCTATTAATTTATAAAAAATACAACCTTTTTAGTTGGAACATGAATAAAATTCAATGTTCATATTTCTCACTTATAAAAAGAGCATGGTTCTATTCGAGATGGTGCATAAAAGCTGTGCAAATTGATGCTGCGCCTTGGGGAATTATATCTGGCTGAATGTATTTACAATAAATGAGAAACCAAGAGGAGCATACAATTTAGTTTGGAAATAATCATTAGGATGTATTATGTGAATACAGAGAACCTTGACATTGTGAAATGAAAGACCAGCATTCATTTAATACAAGAAATGCTGCACATAACTCATAGCTCCAACATTATTCACTCGGCCGAACTGCTGAAAACAGAAGCAGATCCCCTATTTGAGAATCACTGAGTGCAGGAACACTGCTGTGAAAATATGTAAAATAGTTTAAATAAACAAGGTAAAACTAAGCTCAATCCATAAAGCTAACTGATATATTATTCAAAAGGAGTTACATTGATAAACTATTTTCAGTATTTTAATTTTGAGGTTAGATGCCATATATTTACAGCACATTTATTGACAAACATAACCGATCCCTGAGATGTAACTCACCTTTTTATTTTTTATTTATAATACATATTACTCTCGGGTTCTAGCACCAGGGGTATTTAGGGGGTCATTCTGACCCTGGCGGCCTGTGACCGCCAGGGTCACCGACCACGGGAGCACCGCCAACAGGCTGGCGGTGCTCCCGAGGGCATTCTGACCGCGGCGGTTCAGCCGCGGCCAGAAAGGGTAAACCGGCGGTCTCCCGCCGGTTTACCACTGCCCTTGTGAGTCCTCCATGGCTGCGGAGCGCGCTCCGCAGCCATGGGGATTCTGACACCCCCTACCGCCATCCTGTTCCTGGCGGGTCTCCCGCCAGGAACAGGATGGCGGTAGGGGGTGCCACGGGGCCCCTGGGGGCCCCTGCAGTGCCCATGCCCATGGCATGGGCACTGCAGGGGCCCCCGTAAGAGGGCCCCGCAAAGTATTTCAGTGTCTGCTAAGCAGACACTGAAATACGCGACGGGTGCAACTGCACCCGTCGCACCCCTGCAACTACGCCGGCTCAATTCTGAGCCGGCGTCCTCGTTGCAGGGGCATTTCCTCTGGGCCGGCGGGCGCTCTTTTGGAGAGCGCCCGCCGGCCCAGAGGAAATGTCTGAATGGCCGCCGCGGTCTTTTGACCGCGGTGCGGTCATTCAGCGGCGGTACCTTGGCGGACGGCCTCTGCCGTCCGCCAAGGTCAAAATGACCCCCTTAGTGTCCTTACGAATAACTACAACTGCTAGAAGTAGCACATCAAAAAGCAACAACTAGCATTAGAGTTAATCGTAAACTAGTATAAGACACCATTTGCCGAATCTTCAGAAAACCTTCCAAGAAAAGGTAA
Source organism: Pleurodeles waltl (assembly GCF_031143425.1). NCBI lineage: Eukaryota > Metazoa > Chordata > Amphibia > Caudata > Salamandridae > Pleurodeles > Pleurodeles waltl. The sequence continues at coordinate 318,628,702 of NC_090451.1, read as the reverse complement.
ATTCACCTGTGCTCCTTCTTGGAAAGTTTTGGGATGAGCTGTCAATCAGGGTGTGGGGAAAAAGGGAGGATTCCAAATGCATTACCGCCATTCGATTTCCCATAGAAATTTTTGGAGGGATGCAGAAAAAAAACCAGCAGACAGCTAAATCTTTACTAAGAAAGCATGGTTTTGTGATTTGGTGTAAATCTATTCAGCAGTTTTTACAAAATGAATCATCAAAATGTAGTGATATATGACATTTAGGTCTGCTGATGTCCCGTGGTAGTCCTGTGGTACCTCAAATTAAAATTAGGATATGTAGGCTATACCCCAGCTCCCTTTGTGTCACTGTCTAGTGGAGATTCACAAGCACCCCACCTGTCAGTCTGACTCAGACAGTGAATACTCAGGTCGGCAGAGTCACAGAATGGCTTACACAAGAAAATACCCACTTTCTAAAAGTGGCATTTTCCAACAGACAATTTAAAAAACAACTAGGGGTGCCTTACATGTATACAAAGGGAAGGTTTGGGCCTGGAAAGTGGGTACACTTGCCAGGTTAAATTGACAGGTTAAACCTGCACACACAGACACTGCAGTGGCAGGTCTGAGCCATGTTTACTGGGCTACTCATATGGGTGGCACAACCAGTGCTGCAGGCCCACTAGTAGCATTTGATTTACAGGCCCTGGGCACCTCTAGTGCACTTTACCTGGGACTTACTAGTAAATCAAATGTGTCAATCATGGAATAGCCAAGTACATATATATTTTATACAGGGAGCACTTGCACTTTAGCACTGGTAAAATGCCCAGAGTACTAAAAACAACAAAAACAGAGTCCAGCACACAGTCAAAACATGGGAAGCAGAGGCAAAAAATACAGGGGGCCACACCAAGGATACCAGGTCTAACAGTAAGTATGATAAAAACACTGAAATTCGCTTAAAAAACAAAGGTTATACCGAACTTTTAATTAAGTATGGTAATAAGATCTTACTTTACATTAAAACAACCTTGAAGATTCACTAAAAATGTTAAATTTGATAATATAGTTAGGTATTGTAATAATATCTAACTTTACGATACTACAACTGCATAATTCACTGAAAGAACAAAGGTTGAAGGGACTTTATACTTAGGCCTTGTAATAATATAAAAACGATTGTTTTAACAAAAAAATACTGACATTTGCCAGGTATAGTTTACTGAATTTCTATAACTTGTGCCCTAGCTAGGTACTGCCTTTCACATCACTATTGACATGTTTAATGACATCACTGATGACATCTCAAGTTGTATCATTGATAGCAAAATTGATGACATCATACAATCATTACAACACAGTTGTATAGGGTTTTTACTTGGAAATAATTCAACACATCACAGACCTGGGCAATTTTCTATTCACCAAAATGGGATTTGGCCTTTAACGATTCCACATTACCAACAATCTCAAATCAAAACATTGTCATGTATACATTTGCCACTGTAAAGTCACTTTCTTGCTGGCCCTATGGACTACAATCCATATTTTAGTAAGAAGCACAACATGATTTTCTGAGATAAGTCCTTTTAAGAGGCACACACCTGCTTTCTACATTATTCAGCAATAGCCAATGCCTCAAAATCCTCAAGGAAGGAATGGAAATAAACATCTTCAGTATGTGAAATTTGTATGTGGCCCTGAATTAGTATTTAGTATGGGCCTATGCCCACACATCCAAAGGTTGACTATCCATCGTGAACAAAAGGTTTGGCCTTTCTCGCAGATTTTTGGAACAGGCTTTGATTTTAACCATCAACCTACTATCAAAAATGACTCTCCTTCCCACATTAGGTGCCATGAGCTTTTATCTTGTTTAACAGGAAGTAATACTTGCACCTCCAAACTTGAGTGATTTATATATGGTGCATCACATAACATTCAACATGGACAATAATGTTCACCTCCAGGCTTTGCACTATTTCAATGCTGTGGATCCACACATGTACACTCAGTAACTCTATGCTAGAAATGGCAATAGGGTTATCAGTGATGTCATTAATAATGTCATTTAACATCAGGTGTGTTGTAATAGATGAGGTCATATGCAATGCATGGAGAAAGTCATAGTTAGCTCAGTAATACTTTTAGTTTCAAACAATAGTTTTTATATTGATATAAGGCATAACTATAACAGCTGGTGCAAGTGAGGAAAGAAAACCATTCCTTCCTAACAATTCCAATTCCAAAGAAGAAATCCTCGCACTCCAAGGAAGTAAGATATTTCAAGCATTTATTGGATTCAATCCAACTTCACCTGCATGTTTCAAACCCACTTTCTTTTAACTATAGTGAGAACTTTGTTTATTTCTATTATATACATTTCGACCTATATTGCCTACCATGCAGCATTATGAGAAATGTAGTTAGTTGAATAAACATGAATATTTTAAATCAATGTGCATTTTGTATTTCTTTTAAAACAAACACATTCTAGATTGTCCATTGTCATTTCATTGTCATGATTGTGAAGCTCTATGAATGCATAACATCTACAACATTTGGATAATCAGCAACACTGTGTTACTCATAACCCGAAATGGCTAGTTTATAATATTTTAGTAATGAATATACATCTAAAGATTATGAGAATGTGAAATGATAGCAAACAGTCTACAATGAGGCAGTTTTGCAAACTCTGTACAGGCAGGGAAAAGAGGTTTTATTGATAAGGATGATACAGAACTGCATTAAAATATTTTTATTTCAAATGACACATTTAAGACGTGATTATCTTGAAGGAATTTTGAGACTGTCTTGTTGACATATCTTTGAGTCTTTTCAAATATAGCAGTATTTAGACTAGCCCATGTTCACTTTGTCTTTGACAAATATTTGAGAACACAAAATGTGTGTTAGGAAATATAGACATTAAGATGGAAAATGTCTCCATCATCTCAATTTCCAGTCTAGATCTGGTTCAGTGTCTATATCATTGCCACCACCGTGGATGACCATAAAGTGGGGATGGTCACATTCACTAACAGAGGAAAGTAGAGGGAGTAACTGATTCTATTTCAAATCTCTTTTACCAATCCTTACAATTTCAACTCCTATGGCCCAAAAAATAAAATTGTGCCAAACAAGCCAAACCCTAACCATCTTCACCATACACTGACATTCAAGAATAAGTAACACAAAAGGATGATGGACAGAGTGCTGACAATGCAAACACTCACCCCCAATCACAGATCTGGGTTTAATCCATCGTTCTTTTGCTCACCATGCCACCCCAGTGCGGACCCAGCCATATGCAAATCAGTCTTGACCCTGTTCCTCATGGGAACAGTCCAGCCCGAACTGCCAGGCCAGGTCCTCCCTGGACCAGAAACAAGCATCCTGGGACCGGTTTCAGGGTATTACCCTTCTTCAGCCAGGCTAGCTTGATTCCAGTGGCACAGTGGGCAAGGGACCCACGTCTGGGCATACCCTTCCCACTTAGGGCAACATTAGTAACAAAAGGATGATGGACGGAGTGCTGACAATACAAACTCTCACCCCCAGTCACAGATCTGGGTTTAATCCATCGTTCTTTTGCTCACCATGTCACCCCAGTGCGGACCCAGCCATATGCAAATCAGACTTGACCTTGTTCCTCATGGGAACAGTCCAGCCCGAACTGCCAGGCCAGGTCCTCCCTGGACCAGAAACAAGCATCCTGGGACCGGTTTCAGGGCACTACCCTTCTTCAGCCAGGCTAGCTTGATTCCAGTGGCACAGTGAGCAAGGGACCAACGTTTGGGCATACCCTTCCCACTTAGGGAAACATTAGTAACAAAAGGATGATGGACGGAGTGCTGACAATACAAACACTCACCCCCAGTCACAGATCTGGGTTTAATCCATTGTTCTTTTGCTCACCATGCCACCCCAGTGCGGACCCAACCATATGCAAATCAGTCTTGACCCTGTTCTTCATGGGAACAGTCCAGCCTGAACTGCCAGGCCAGGTCCTCCCTAGACCGGAAACAATCATCCTGGGACCGGTTTCAGGGTATCACCCTTCTTCTGCCAGGCTAGCTTGATTCCAGTGGCACAGTGAGCAAGGGACCCACGTCTGGGAATACCCTTCCCACTTAGGGCAACATTAGTAACACAAAAGGATGATGGACGGAGTGCTGACAATACAAACACTCACCCCCAGTCACAGACCTGGGTTTAATCCATCGTTCTTTTGCTCACTATGCCACCCCAATGCGGACCCAGCCATATGCAAATCAGTCTTGACCCTGTTCCTCATGGGAATAGTCCAGCCCGAACTGCCAGGCCAGGTCCTCCCTGGACCGGAAACAAGCATCCTGGGACGGGTTTCAGGGTATCAGTTACACAGAAACAGACATATAAATAGATTACGCAATAGATGATTAGGCCATTAGGGAAGAAAATAATATCAACAACTACATTTTGAAAAGAGGACTACTATAGGCTTAAATCAATTTGGGCTACTAATGAAGCACAATACTACCATAATTGAAAGTGAGGTAAGAAAATAAACTAGTCTGCAGAAATGGAGTGTAACAAGTATCAAAAAGGTATTTGAAACACACATATTTGGTCACATGACAATAAAAACCTATAGAAATCTGGATAAAATGAAATTGAAAAGCAAAGCATAGATTGATTGATTATTAACATAAAGTCAGCTTTAAACACAGTCCAATGGTGCTAAATAACACCAACTACTATAGATATTCTGCTGACTATTGGTAAGCAATTTAGCTGTCATTCTTCTTCAAAGAAATTACAGAGGGATTGAAAATTAAACCTAATCACCCCATCTCTATAGTGGCTACTGCAAGAACGTGAGCATTTCCCTACCTCAGTCTTTTAATCATATCCCGCATACCGGGCAATGAATCTTTGATGTCGACAGAGAAGGAGGGAGCAGAGATCAATAGAAAACTCAATCAAATAACATTTCTTAATGTTCAGTCAATAAAGTATGTTAGTGTGAGTGAAAGGGTGTTCTTTTTATTCTTTTTTATTCATCATTTTAGCAAAGATTTTATTATTCGGATTGCATCATCAAAGGTTAATATAATTGTTAGAAATGGGGTCTTTGGTTGGCAGTCAGGTTACTCCTTGTCCAAGCAAGGACCCTCACTCTAGTCAGGGTAACACCTAATCCAAATTATCCTGTGCCCACCTGCTGGTAGCTTGGCACTGAGCAGTCAGGCTTAACTTAGAAGGCAATGTGTAAAGTATTTGTGCAATAAATCATGCAATAACACAGAATAACACCACAAAAATACACCACACAGTGTTTAGAAAAGTATATAATATTTATCTGATTAAATGCAGGTCAAAACGATCAAGATTTGATAAGTACACTTTGAGTTATCGCAGTAGAAAATTATAAAAAGAATCTTTAGTCTTTAAAAAGCAAGAAGTGTCTCTTGCAAGCACAAAGTACATGGGTTGCGTTCAAATTCTCCGCAAGGACCACAGAGGAGATGATGCATGGAAAACGGGGTGGTGTGCATCGATTTTTCTGGCACACACAGATGATACATCAATAAGTTTTTAAGCAGGGCACTCTTTGTGTCGATTTCCGGGCTGAACACTGGGATCCTCTTTAGGTTGCGGGGTTTTCTGACACCCTAGGGACGATGCACAGAAATCCTGGGCATGCAGGACAAAGTCACAAGGGCTTTGTCGATCCGGTGGGCGATGCGTGGAAATTTCTGTTGCACGGCAAGCGGTGCGTCGATTCTTCGCGCAGGAAGTTGGGCTGTGTCGTTCCGGCTCCGCTTTGCATCGATCCAGTGGCCCGTGCTTCAAAGTTCCGGTCGCAATGCTAGCGCTGTGTCGACCTCCTCTTGGGGAGCTGGGCTGCATCGTTCCGGTTCGGCGTGCAGTGATTTTCTCACCGAGATGTAGGCTGTGCGCCGTTTCTTGCAGTCTGTGTGTCGAATTTTCGGCGCACAAGGAGTTCCTTGCAAGATGAAGTCTTTTTGGTCGTGAGACTTCAAGGAACAGGATGCAAGCTCTATCCAAGCCATTGGAGAGCACTTTTCAGCAGAACCAGAGGGCAGCAAGGCAGCAGGGCAACAGCAGGGCAGCAGTCCTTTGCAGTCAGGTGAGTCATTTGGGCAGCCAGGTATTTCCTCTTGCAGGTTTCAGGTTCTGGTTCAGGGTTTCTTCTCCAGTGGTATCTTGTCCAGAAGTGTCTGAGGTGGTAGGGTCAGAGGACCTGTTTAAATACCCAAATGTGCCTTTGAAGTGGGGGAGACTTGAAAGAGTGGCTTGGAAGTGCACCAGGTCCCCTTTCAGTTCCATCCATTGTGTGAGGGCAGGCCACTGAGCATCCTGTGTTTGGGATTGTCTGAGTGAAATGCACAAGGTAGCTGTCAAGTAACCTAGCCAGACGTGGATTGTAAGGCACAGAAGGATTTAAGTGCAGAGAACTGTTCACTTTCTAAAAGTGGCATTTCTAAAATAGTAATATTAAATCCAAGTTCACCAGGCAGCAGGATTTTGTATTATAATTCTGGCCATACTAAATATGACCTTGTTACTCCTTTCAGATCAGAATCTACCACTCAAACAGTATATGAGGGTAGCCCTAATGTTAACCTATGAAAGGAGCAGGCCTCACAGCAGTGTAAAAATTAATTTAGGAGTTTTACACTACCAGGACATATAAACTGCACAGGTACATGTCCTGCCTTTTATCTATATAGCACTCTGCCATATGAGTTACCTTGGGCCTACCTTAGGGGTGACATATGTAGAAAAAGGTGAGTTTAAGGCTTAGCAAGTACATTTTAATGCCAAGTCGAATTGGCAGTAAAACTGCACACACAGACCTTGCAATGGCAGGCCTGAGGGTGGCAGAATCAGTGATGCAGGCCCACTAGTAGCATTTCATCAACAGGCACTGGGCACATGTAGTACACTTTACTGGGGTCTTACAAGTAGATTAAATAAGCCCATTGTTATGAACCAATGTCGCCATGTTTTAAGGGAGAGAGCATATGCACTTTAGCACAGGTTAGCAGTGGTAAAGTGCGCAGAGTCCTACAACCAGCAAAACAGTGTCCAAAAAGTGGAGGGAGTCAGGCAAAAAGTTTGGGGTGACCATCCTAAGGCTGGCAGGTCAAACAATAATCAATCAATTGATATTTAGTAATAAGGTAAGTAAGAAGAGTTATAAATAATGCATCTAATCCAATAATAATCTAACAAGCATATTTCATAAATACAATCCCTATTCTACCTAAACAAGGATTAAAACAAGAAGTTAAAAATAAGGTATCAGTTAAGATACCCATGAAGAGTTCTGATAAGAGAATTCAACACAGGAGCATGAAGCTTTGCCATAATGCTGGAAAGTAGTCTTAGCTAAATAAAAGAATACAAAAACGTAAGATAAGGCAACTCATGAAGAGATGTCTAAAAAACTCAATATAGAGTCCTCTCTAAGAGTGTAAGGGAAGTGGGATCAAAGAAACAGGTGTCTCCCAGAGAAAGGATAAGGATCTGGATCTAAAAAATCTGAGCTAGTCTAGGAAAACGCATTAATATAAGTACAAAAATTCTATGTTGCAAAACAAATGTTCTTTCTTCTTCATGGTGACCAAAAGGATATCAGCACATTCCTGGGAACAGATTTACTCCCCATCTTCTCACAAAAGTACAGTTGTCTTTAAAGCATCTGTCCTTGAATGTTGCAGTACATCATTCTTAATTTGTAATTTATTCCAAAAAATAGGTTTCATATAATTTCATTAAAGCATTTTATCAAAAGCTGAAATTCACATTATCACTACTCCACTCTGACATGCCACTCCACTCCATTATACTCCACTCTACTCTACTACAATTCAAGCCACTCCACTCTATGGCATACAACCCCTTTCTATAACAGGCCTCTCCACACTGTGACATCCCACTTTACTGCATGCCACTCCACTCTAAAACACTTATCTACACTCTATGCCCGTGCACTCTTCCACTCTACTTACTCTACAAACCTCCACACTGCAACAGTCTACCAAACTGTACTCCATTCTATGAATTTCTACTCTTTGGTACTCCACTCAAATCTGCTATAACTTGACCCTCTGCCATGCATACTGTTCTCATATGATGTCATTGATATATCATGAATCTTGTTACAAATGGAATCATTTAACTGGCTCAAAAACAAATATTATCAAAGGGTATAAGCAGTGAATGGGAAAGAGTGAGTTATAATTAATGTAGTGTAGTTAGTGAGTTAACAACACTGAGTATAGAGTGGCTTTTGAGTTTTGATGTAAATCTGCTCAGTAGTTTTCGAGAAATTAAGGTTTTAAAAAACTTGTATATATCATGCTTTATAGTATCCATTAAATGGACAGATCTCATCCTGAGAGCTTATTCGCTGCCACCAAATCAACCAAGAAGTGGTGACTCAGGACTCTATGACATGCCACTCCACTCTACACCACTCCTCTGTACAACACTGCTCTCCACTCTAAGGCTCTCTCCTCTATGCCACTCCACTCCATTCTATAACTCAACCCTCTACCATGCACACTGTTCTCATAAATTAAGTAATTTGAGATGTCATGAGTCTTGTTGTAACTGCTATCAGTTAACATGCTATAATTCATGTAATATCAAAGGGTATAAGCAGTGTATCTTGAAGGAGATAGATGTATTTAATGCAGAGTGGTTAGCAAGTTGACCAAGCTGTCTAATGAGGTGCATGATTTATAGTAGGTTTCGACCAGGGCAAAAATCAGAACTGTAAGTTATTTCTATGAATTTACAATTTCTAATGTTTATGCAGTTTTAGTTGTTTCTGTATAGAAATAATAAATTAAGGACCTTATATAGATCTCAGCGGAGGGGTTACTCCATAGAAACAATGACAACTATCCCGTCTGCCAAAATCTAGATACCATTAAAAACAATGGCGAAAGGGATATCCGTCATGGTTGTGATGAAGTAACCCTTCTGCTGAGATGTAAATCAGGCCCTACGTCTTCCTACATATAACTAAGCTTAAACATTACTTTTTTTTCAATAGATACACACACACACACACACACACACACATATATATATATATATATATATATATATATATATATATATATATATATATATATATATATATATTGTGTATACATATATTCAATTAAAAAAACAAAGGTTACAGGGATGTTATAGTTAGGCTCACATTTTAGATGTACGAGACCATACAAATTCACCAGTTATAGTTATAGTTACCTCAAGTAACTATAACTCCTGCCCTAAAGTTACTATAACTCACGCCCCCACCGTGCACAGTTTTCTGCTAAATAATTTTACTGCAAACATTACATTGATATTATCAATGATGTTATCAAGGATGTCATGAGTGATGTATTATATAGGGTACTTAGTAGTGCATGGTGAGTGTCCACCCTTTAGTTACCTTAGGGCAAGAGTTATAGTTACTTGAAATAAATCCAACTATAACTGATAAATGTATATGGTTTTGTACAAGTAAATAGAAGTGTTGGCTGGAGCTGAGTCACAGAAAATAATGTAAAAAACAAGAAAAGGGGTTGTCAAACAGCTCTCACTTCATGCAAGCCAAGGTTTCCTTTCTATGGTTTTGTGTGAGTAAATTCAGAAGCTAACTAAAACTTCCCTGTAATCTTTTGTTTTTCAGTGAATTTTTCAGTTTTTTTTAAATTCTGTTTCCTAACTATAATGCCCCTGTAGAAGGTAGTAGTATTGCCTGCATTTACTAATTTACAGTATTAACTCTTAGTGAAAAAGTCACAATTTGATGTTCTATACACAAATCAATGCTCCATCCTCTTTTGAATTCCTACATGTTGGCATTGCAAGTAACAACAGACCATTCTGCAAACATCACTTAATCTACCATCCACCAGGAGACAACCTCTCATTCACTGAACAAATCATGGAAATCATCTAAACCAATGCTGGACATCAAGGTACCCAGATCTTCATTGGAGATTTCAGCCTACACTGGAATGACATGAATAAACCTTTAAAACCTTCCTTGCTGTCTTTGATCTGACCCAAATCTGCAACAGCCCTATACATAACAAGGATTGTACCTTGGATCTAATCATTTTGAGGGTTGACTCCATCCAACTTAATTTTATCATCCGTTGTGACTGGACAGATCAGTACAGTATCACCTTCCTCATCACAGATACTGTGAGAACACAAAAGGGCCAACTAAAGAAACCCAACAGTGGAAAAGAATTATGCGAAATGTAAACCTAAATGAACTGGCACCCCTCAGCAATAACATTCTGCCCCCACTGATGGTCACTACAACAATTCCATAATAAAATTTTTAGACTCAATTGCACCCTTACAACTAAAAGGAATGTCCATCAAAGACTCCAAACCATGGTTTAGTAGTCGTCTAAATACTGAAATACTTAGGGCCTGATTTGGAAGTTCGGAGGAGGAAATACTCCATCACAAACGTGACAGATATCTTGACCGCTGTATTACTATCCCCATAGGACAGACTGGGATCGTAATACTGCAGATGGAATTTTCGTCACATTTATGATGGACTATTCCCCCCATGTCGACTTCTAAATTAGGCACCTTAATCCGAAACTTGCTGAATGATCCAAAAGATTATCTCCATCCATCAAAAACCTCAACATCGGGGATCCCTGAGGCACATATAACAAACACATCAGAAGTGCAAATTCAAACTTCTTTAGAACTCAAGTAGATCAAGCCAGAAATTGAAATAACAATTTGTTTAAAGGTGTAAAACTACAATCAAATAACCAACCTAACCCTTCCATAATTGGGTCCAGTCTGCTGCCAAAGTGCAAGGAATTTGCCTCCTCCTTCCTGAGAAAGAAGTATGTGATTGAAAAGGATTTGCAGTCAACAATGTCACACCTTCTGATCATGCTGTAAATCAGCCTTCCTACTCCCCGGATAGCTGAACCCCATGTCTATCAGGGCACCACCCAAAAACAATGCTTCTTTGAACACATTCAGAACCTTTCATGAAAGCTATATTCTTGAACTTCTAATAGCTGTGAAACTCTAAACCACTTCAACAACCCATTGACATTGAATATCTTCAGTGATACTGTTGGAAAGTGGTTTATTAGTAAGGAAAGGTAGGTGTCTACACTTAGTAATAAGGCCAAAATCACAAATAAGATCCAGTCAAGGTCTCAATAAATTAATCCTTGCTCAAGCCTTGGTTCGATTGGCTCACGAGTAGTCAGGCTTTAATTTAGGAGACAGGCTTGTAAAGCATTAAATATCAACAAAACAGTGGATAAGAAAGACATGACATACAAACAAAATCCTACCCAATTTATAAAATCAGGAAATCTTTTTATCTTTAAAATTACACCATAACAACAAAAATCCTATGTACTAGAGATATGAATTTTTACAGATTAAATCAAAAACGTGCTTTCTAGTGCTTAAAAGAAAAAAGCAGCTGCTACGGCCATGTGGTTGCGTCTGACCAGGAAAAAGGTCATTGTTTGAGGGTGACCGCTATGGAGCCCATGGTCGGATGGCCTCGGTCAAAATGTTACCTTCAGACTTAAGACCTGATTTATGTCTTGACGGGACTTCCATTGTTCCTCCAGGATGGTAGTTCCAAATACTCTGTAAAGCTGACAGAATTACAACTGCCATATTTAGATGTATGGTGGCTGAATCAGTGACACAAAAGGATGATGGACGGAGTGCTGACAATGCAAACACTCACCCACAGTCACAGATCTGGGTTTAATCCATAGTTCTTTTGCTCACCATGCCACCCCAGTTCGGACCCAGCCATATGCAAATCAGTCTTGACCCTGTTCCTCATGGGAACAGTCCAGCCCGAACTGCCAGTCCAGGTCCTCCCTGGACCGGAAACAAGCATCCTGGGACCGGTTTCAGGGTATCACCCTTCTTCAGCCACGCTAGCTTGATTCCAGTGGCACAGTGAGCAAGGGACCCACGTCTGGGAATACCCTTCCCACTTAGGGCAACATTAGTGACACAAAAGGATGATGGACGGAGTGCTGACAATGCAAACACTCACCCCCAGTCACAGATCTGGGTTCAATCCATCGTTCTTTCGCTCACCATGCCACCCCTGTGCGGACCCAGCCATATGCAAATCAGTCTTGACCCTGTTCCTCATGGGAAGAGTCCAGCCGGAACTGCCAGGCCAGGTCCTCCCTGGACCGGAAACAAGCATCCTGGGACCGGTTTCAGGGTATCACCCTTCTTCAGCCACGCTAGCTTGATTCCAGTGGCACAGTGAGCAAGAGACCCACATCTGGGCATACCCTTCCCACTTAGGGCAACATTAGTGACACAAAAGGATGATGGACGGAGTGCTGACAATGTAAACACTCACCCCCAGTCACAGATCTGGGTTTAATCCATCGTTCTTTTACTCACTATGCCACCCCAGTTCGGACCCAGCCATATGCAAATCAGTCTTGACCCTGTTCCTCATGGGAACAGTCCAGCCCGAACTGCCAGGCCCTCCCTGGACCGGAAACAAGCATCCTGGGACCGGTTTCAGGGTATCACCCTTCTTCAGCCAGGCTAGCTTGATTCCAGTGGCACAGTGAGCAAGGGACCCACATCTGGGCATACCCTTCCCACTTAGGGCAACATTAGTGACACAAAAGGATGGATTTAGGCCCAGATCACTGTACTGAGGGTGAATGTTTGACAATGTTCAGCATTCCGTCCATCACTTGTTGTTTTTGCTTTGTCACCCTAAGTGGGAAGGGTATGCCCAGACGTGGGTCCTGTGCTTCCCATGCCACTGGATTCAAGCTCGCCTGGCTGATGAGGGGTGAAACCCCGAAACCGGTCCCAGGATGCTTGTTTCCAGTCCAGGGAAGACTTGGCCCAGCAGTTCGGGCTGGACTGTTCCCATGGGGAACAGGGTCAAGACTGATTTGCATATGGCTGGGTCCAAACTGTAATGGCATGGGCAGCAAAAAAACGATGGATTTAGGCGCAGATCACTGTACTGGGGGTGAATGTTTGACAATGTTCAGCATTCTGTCCATCACTTGTTGTTTTTGCTTTGGTGACTGAATCTCCATCTAAGTCGACAGAATGTAGTCTTCTGCGTAAATGGTTTACCTCTGCCGATGCAGTGGACTCCAATGCTGGCTAACAGTACTTTGTTGGCATCAAGGTGGGAGGATTGTGCCAAGCATATTTAGATTTTATCAGCCGTGCTGGTGTTGGTCCGGTGGTGGAACTCCTGACGGTGGGAGTCCATTGCGGGCCCTTCTCAACATTGTACTATGTCTCTGTCTATACGATGGATGCCAGCAGCATGCACCTGATATATATTGGCCAATTGAGAACAACTGCATACCACACTATAAAACACATTCCATTTCAGACCATGATCCTTTGCCATTCCACTACAGAACACAATTTTGCTGCTGAATTTGCCACTCAGAAGCCAGGTTATTTTATTTTTTTCCTCCCTCTGTTTATTTTCCATTTGTCTCATTTTAAATTTTCTTCATTAACTTGTGGGCCATTATTTCATTTATTTTTAGTTACTCATAATGGCAGGGAGGAAAAATCCCCATTTTACAGAGGAAGAATTATCAGTTATGAAATCATTAGAGTGGATTCCGAATCATTTGGAGCCCAAGTACAAAATACCACCATAACTCAGAAGAGGCAAATGTGGTCCAGACTCGTTGACAGAGTGAATGCTTTACCAAACTACCTGAAAACGCCAGAGGAACTAGGAAGAAGTGGAATGGCCAGCAGTTGACAGTGCGTTACCTGGCCTCAAAGCATCACCTGGAGGCTCGGAGGACTGGTGGTGGTTCTCCCAGCCCCACCTTACAACTTTTTCCATGGGAGAAGAAGGTCTTGAACATCCTGTATCCTGAAGGCTTGACAAGAATTCCTGGTGAAGTAGAGGCTGGTAAGTTACACTTATGTATGTCTCACTAAACATAAATGAAGTTTTTGCTCCTAAGATAGATGTTGATAATGTGTTTTCCAACTTTGTAAAACATATTGCAAGAATTTTAAAAATCATAAATCTATTGTCATCATCAAATTATTAGTGTTAATGTTCAAGTAATCAATGTTGATATACACAACAATACATTCATATGCAGGAACGAAGTCTCATCACCATTATTAGATTCCCCCATCATGAACTCTCCGTCAACTCTGGCACATAGGTACGTGGTCAGGCAGGCTCTGAAACCGAGGCCTGAGTTTTCTGACTGACAGGTGGGATGACCATGTAGCCTGCAGACAAATATGCAAACAGAAAACTTAGATCAAATCCCACAGATAGGCACAGGATACCACAATGGTCCCAGGAGATTGGCCCCAATGAAAAACACATAACCAGAGGAGTGCGTGCATTCCCAAAAACACCATCAATTTAGATGTCACATGTACTCAGCCAACAGTATCACATCACACACAGTGACTTCATGCCGGACATCTGGACATGTATTCAGTGGCCCACATTGTGTCCAGGCAAGTTTGAGACCCACCTGCATTTGTTATTTGGACCTTATTTGTGACTCCATGACATCTGCTCACATTCTTCACTAAGAAAGGAATGTTTTTTTTAAATTACTTTGTGGTACCCAGAGAGATGTATAAAACCTTACTTCAAGCTGCTCTACGTTGCCAGACAGTCCTCAGACCTTGGTTCTGTATCTGCTCTCCCAATCGTCCAAGTGTTGTCGATGTCAAATTGAAAAGACTACAGCTACCATGATGCCTTGTCTTTGTATCTGGAAAAGATGTTTGTAATGTGATGTTGAGTGTTCTCCCTGTATTTCCATACATACACATATGTCACAATGTCAGGCATTTTTCAAACTACATTTTATGTAATAAATAAAACATTGATTAGTTCATGTAATTGTGTATTTTGTCACTTTCTTTCCATTTCATTGAAGTGACACAATTGGTTTCACAACTCAAAGCATGTTGACTTAAAGAATGCATATCATGTTATGTTGTATGCAGGATATAAGTAGTAATGATAATAAATGTACTTAGCAAAGTTCATATGATGACCAATGCCATAAACCCTGCTAAGTTGTTAAATAGTTTGAATTCTATTCTGCTAGGCCTTGGAATGGTAAATCTGTCATTTCTCCTCCATACTGAGTTGGGTTGAATCTGTGGTATGATTTATGTACACTTCCTGAGTAATATTTTTCTTTTCAGGACATCTCTTCACATGCCTTTTTGAAGTTTGCATGTGTATAATTTATAATGTTCGGGTATTTACAGAAAAAGAACTGAAAGTTCTAAACACACTATATATAGCAAAGTATTAATTTTAGTTTGCTTCTTTTGTAGCTCAAAACACATTTGATGCATAATCCAGACTTTTACAATTTGTTTTCTTGTAATTCATATTAGGTCCAACATTCAGAGTTTGTGGACAACCGTCCAACACTGAGGATACCTCCACCCCAAACCAGGATCAAGCCTTCACTGAGGACTCCACTCCTGCAATTCCAGATGATGTGGAGCAGCCTGTTCCATCTGGTCTGTCTGGGCAGGCAGCTCTAGTGAGTCTCACTCATCCACACGTATACCTAAAACCCCAGTTGTTACAACATCTCAGACAATAGACACCTCCACTTCTTGTGTCTGAAGGAAGATCACACCGATTGTGTGGCCCCCATTCCTGGCTGCTGTTGAGCCAATACCACCAGCGCCAGCACCCAGTCAGATGGGGCACACTGGCTCAAAGGCAAAGGGTAGTGGGGGAAGCGTATGTTGGAGGGAATCTATGGACCAGCAAACTGAAGCCACTGGGTTCACTGTCACCCACCCCACCACTGACCAAGTCTTGGGATCCCTACATTAGTTCTAAGACATGATGGGTCAGGTCCTTGCAGAGATCGAGGACATTAAGCAGTTGCAGAGATAACACAATGTAGAGACACAGGTGGTCATTACGACTTCGGCGTTCTTTTTCCAAGACTGCCGAAGCCACTGCCACCAACAGACCGTGAGTGCTGATGGTCCGAAGACTGCTATATTTTGACTTAGGTAGGATTTCCACCCATTTACGGGTGGAAATCTGACCCCGTTGGCCTGGCCGATGGAGGAAGAGAGGCGGTTCCACCACCAGCACCGCCACACACACAAGACTACACCCGCTGTATTATGATACATAATACTGCGTGGGGGAGTCTTGTCGGCGGTGCTGGTGGTGCAAAACGCCAGGACCCTTCCTCTCCCAGACGACCACCCGCGCTGGAAAATATAAGTTGATCATCTGAAAGGGTTTTTGGTTGCATAGGGGGGTGTCTGAGTGCGTGTATGTGTGCGAATGGGGGTGTCTGGGTGCGTGAATGGATGTGATGTCCGGATGTGAGCATGAATGTGGAGGGGGAGTGCATATGCATGAATGCAGAGGGGGGAGTGAGTCAATGGTTGTGGTGGGGGAGTGCATGAATGGATGCGGTGGGGGTGTGCATGACTGTGGAGGCGGTGTGTATGTGTGAGTGCAAGTGGGGGTATGTGCGTGGTTGTGTGCGGTTGGGTGAGGAGGGTTCATGCATGTGTGTGGAAGTGGGGGAGGGTGTTTGCATGTGCGTGGAAGTGGGGGGGGTAACGTGTGTACATGTGTGTGGATGTGAGGAAGGGAGGGTGTTGGCAATAGGAATGGAGATTCCTGTCACCGGGTGTGTTACTGCCAGGGTTTTCATGGCGGTGCAACCGCCCTGGAAAGCCTGGCGGTCTGATGGGTCATCATACCGCCGGCAGTCTCACAGCTGCCTTCGGGCCGGAGGTGCTCACCACCAGCCCGGTGGCCGACTACCCTGGAGGTACTGGCAGCATTGTGGCAGATTGGCTGTAGTCAACCAGCCTATCTCATAATGCGGCGGTCTTTTCCGCGGGCTCTGCAGTGGGGAGACCGCCAACCTTGTAATGACCACCCCAGAGTCTAAACTCAGATTTGAGCTCCCTGATCCGGGGAGCTGTTTGACATTATCCAGCATCTGTGCAGGGCTTTCCCAGCAAAATCTACCTCTTTTTTTACCCTACCACATCTGGGTCCACTGTACCTGCCTTAGCCACAGAAATTGAGACCCTGCCACAAGCAGAAATACCTACAACCACCTCAATCCCTTCAGCTGTGGACCACCCCCTCAGGAGGGGGAGTTCATCTAGACTACCAGGAGAGAATGGCAAGACCTCTACTACCACCAGCAAGAGATGAAGAACCCAATTTCCTCCAGTGTGTGACTACCATTCACTCTGTGAACTAGATTCTGGACATATTTACCTTTTTAGATGCCAGTTGTATTTTAAACATTGGACTTAAAAGAATGTTGCTTCTGAAATAAAAGTTTCATTTACCATGATTGCTTTATTTTGTGGTTTTCCAATTTGTTATTTGGTTTGCATCCCTTACCAGTTTATTTGTGTTTTTAAAATAAGTTCTAAAAATACAAACTCAAAGACTGGTGTATTTCTTGCGGTATTTAACTTTTGCTGGCATGTCACAACCAACTTCAAGTTGTGTGCTACAAAAATGTATTTCTACAATTATGAGACACATCGACAGCTTCATACACTTAACATAAATGAGGATTTTTCAAATGTGTAGGGAGATAAGTATGCTATGGGTTGACTTACACATTTTGACAAAGCAAGTTAAGCAGCACAAATTGACTTGGTGGCAACATTCAACGGAAAACAATCTCATAAACTTCTAGTCAATCGCTGTGCAAGTTTTCTTTGTACAAGACATGTCCATCCAAAGTGTATGTTTTTCATAGGATCAACCCATGTTCCATTTGCACTTTGCAATAGCAGCATATAACAGCAAATATCACAACTTAAAAATGTCCAAATGAGGATGACATGGTGAAAGATACTACAACCGAATAACAAGAAAAAAATAATTAATTTACATGACGAAATAGACACATTACAAATGGCAAATAATCAGGACATGTTGGACCTGGCATCCTTGGCGTGGTTTTCCGTCTTTTTGACTCTGCTTCCTGTATTTTGGACTGTGTGCTGAACTTTGTTTTTGCTTGTTTTTTGGACTCTCGGCATGTTGTCACTAATGGCGGACACCGGCACCCACTGGTGCACAGTCACAGTGTTTGGCCAGTGTAGAGCTTGCGGAGGAGTTGGTTCCAGGAGAAGGATAGAAGCCAGCTGAGATGACTCTTGTCTCACTAGGAGACAGTAAGAAGGCCCATAGGACCCACATGCCTGAGAACACCAAGAAATACAGGCAGTGGGTGACCATCAATGGACAAAGGGTGGAGGCCCTGCGAGATACTGGAGCCAGTGTGATTACTGTCAGGTGGCACCTGGTGTCTGAAGAGCATGTGGGCACTAATGTACTTCACCAAGTAGTTGCTGTAGGCAACTCAGAGCACCTGTTTAAGGTGGTGCAGGTTCCCTTTGAATGAGGGGGAGTCTCAGGTTTCTTTTGGATAGCTGTGAGTCCATCCATGAACAGTTGTATGTCTGCTAGATAACATCCTGGAGGATTCCCCTTAGAGCCAGTTAGAATGCTGTTCACACTTGGAAATGTTGGGTCTGCCTAGATGGGCATGCGTGACCACTCAGTCTATGGAAGCCAGTCAGTGTGATCAGGAGGCCCAGTGCCTGAAAGAGTGGTTTAGATGCCTGCTGAGAAGAGGAAGGGCAAGGGTATGGGAAACTCACCCAAGAAGTTCCCATGGTCCAGGAGGAGGCTTACCCTGAGGGGGACATCCCGGAGCCTACAGGGGAACCAGTGGTTGAACTGGGGGATGTGCCCGAGCTAACCAACTGGCAGCAGGAAGGGGGTCCCACTGGGGAGGAGTTCTGAGAAACGCAGAAGTCATGCCCTTCTCTTGTGGGTCTGTGGCAGCAGGCTGCAGACCTGGCATCTGGCAAGGAGTCTAGATCACACTGGAGTTACTAGTAGGAGGATGGCCTCCTGTATAGTGAGCCTAAGGTTGCTTACCCTGGGGCAGCACATGTGCTGGTGGTACCCGAGCACTTAAGAACCTTCCGACTGTGGCTGGCTCATGATGTGCCTTTGGCGGGACAACTGGGACAGGACAGGACTTTTGAGAGAATTGTCACCCACTTTTACTGGCCCCAAATGCACAGGCACTCTGACTCCTATTGTAAGCCTTGCCAGACTTGCCAGGCACGTGTCAAGAATGGGGGGAGATGCAAGACTCCCCTCCAACCATTACCTATTGTCAGCACCCATTTACAGTGAGTAAGAATCAACATTGTGGGGCCTCTGGACCCCATGACAGCCATGGGCAACAGGCTTATCCTGGTGTTGTTGGACAATGCCACCTGGTACCCAGAGGCCATCCCTCTGAATTAGTGACAGCCCCCATGGTGGGTGGGCATTATTGAGGATTTTTACTCACATGAAGTTCCCCAAGAAGGTGGTATTTGACTGGGCTACCAACTTCATATCTACCTATATGAAGTCTCTGTAGAAGGAGTGTGGGGTAAATTCACCACTCCCTACCACCCCCATGGAAATGGGTTGGTTGAAATATTTAACTGCACCCTGAAATAACCCATAAGGCTTACATGGACGTACTCTTGTCATGCCTTCTCTTTGCCTACAGGAAAATACTGCAGAAGGGACTTGGTTTTAGCCCCTTTGAGTTGCTGTTTGGTACACCCTGTAAGGGGACCTCTGAGTCTGGTGAAGGAGGGCTGGGAGAAAGCTCCCAGTAGGTCCCCCAGGATGTGTTTAGCTATGTGCTGGCCTTTAGAAACCAGACTGCCCGCTTCAGGAAACACGCTCAGGCCATTCTAGAAGCCAGCCAAAATTCAGTGACTAGTACTACAGTGCAAGTGCTCCCTCTATAAATTGTGAATATGAATGGTTATCCTTGATTGACATATGTGGTGTATTGGTAAGTTCCTAGTAAAGTGCACTAGAGGTGCCCAGGGCCTGTAAATCAAATGCTATTATTGGGCCTGCAGCAGTGATTGTGCCACCCACATGAGTAGCTCTGTAAACATGTCTCAGACTTTCCATTGTGGTATCTGTGTGTTCAGTCTTGCACTGCCAATGAGACCTGGCAAGTGTGCCCACCTGCCAGGCCCAAACCTTCCTATTTACTACATGAAAGTAACCCTTATGGTAGGCCCTAGGAAGCTCAGTGGGCAGCGTGCAGTGTATTTAAAAGGTAGGACACACACTGGTGTATTTCACCTGTCCTGATAGTGAAATCCTGCCAAATGTGTTTTTCAATATTGCCGGCCTATCCCTCTCGTAGGATAACATAGGGACTGCCTTTAAGTAACTTTAGTATAGTTTCACATTGGGAGCAGATAGAGATTTGGAGTTTGGGATCTCTGAAATCACAATTTAAAAATACATCTTTTGCTAGAGTTGGTTTTCAGATTTTCAGTTTGAAAATGCCACTTTTAGAAATTGGGCATTTTCTTGCTTAGCCATTCTGTGCCTCTGCTTGCCTGTAGAATCCACGTCTGTGTCAAACTGACAATTGGGCAATTTGTGAATCCCCTCTAGACAGTGACACAAAGGGAGCAGAGGAGTGTTCTGCATATCCTGATAGGTATCCTGGGCTAGAGTGAGGAGGGAAGAGCTGATACATATATCTGAAAGGGCAGTGCCTGTCCTCACACAATGCAGTGTGGGGTATGTCTGAGGCCAGGCCTGGGCAAGGCAGGATCTGGTGAACAACAGAGATTTTTCTTTGAAGTTTGCCTACTTCAAAGACAGAAATGAAGTTATGTAGTGGACCCAAAACCCCAGACTTTTAGAATACTTCTGGATCAAGAGGAACATCTGCCAAGTGCCAAGGAGAAGAGCTGAAGAGCTAGAGGAAGATTATTACCCCTTTGCTGTGTGTACTTTACTAGGTTGCATTGTAGTTGCTGCTTCTGCCTTGAAAAGGACAAAGTCTGGACTTTGCTGTGTATCCTGCTTGTGAAAATTCTCCAAGGGCTTGGACTGAGCTGGCCCCTTGTTCTGAAGTCTTAGCGCCATCAAAGACTTCATTTGCTAGCACCTGGGCTTGCTTGCTGAGACCCCCTACCCTGCCAAGTAGTGCCACATCCAGTCCCTGGGCCCTGAAAAGTAGGAGCTGATGATCCCAAGGTGAAAATCCATGCACCGGAGCCGAGCAGCAGAAGAATTGAGGCTTCGTCTACAGTACGGCTGAAAAATCAATGCATCGTTGGTAAAATCGATGCATCGCCAGCTCAGCGTCCGGATTTTTCACACATCACCCCTTGGCATCAAAACCTGCAAGATCACTGCACCGACCTGAAGCTGCTTGTCAGGAAATCGAAGCATCTCTTCCCTGCAAGGAAAAAATGTATGCAACACTTGCCCAGTGGAGAAAGAATTGATGTGCGGCCTCACTTGCGAGTAAAGAATCATCAAATCGCTTACTTTTCTGATGCACGCTCGCCCATGCGGCTTTATTTTTGATGCATACCAGGTACTTTTTTGCTAAAACAACACATCAGTTGAATTCTATGGATTAAGACTCATTTTACTTTAAAACTTCATATCTTTGTCTTGTATGTTGGATTTTTTTCATTTTGGTCATGTTTGATTTAGATAAATATTGGCTAGTTTTCTAAACTGGTGTAGAGTCTATCTGTGCTGTTTTCACTGTGTTACTGTGTGTTGGTATAACTATTTTACACATTATCTCTGAGATAAGCCTGACTGCTTTTGCCAAGCTACCAGGTGGGTGAGTAGGGGTTATCCTAGGTGTGTATCTCCCTTACCCTGACTAGAGTGAGAGTCCATGCTTCCATACATCATTTTGACCTGCATACAGAGTACAAACTGACTACCAACCAGAGACCCCCTTTCTAACATTGGTGATCAGCGGCGAGGATAGGACTTGTATTTGTACTTGCCATGGACAGAACATATTTACTTAGAACAATCATATAAAACAATGTAAATGAACACAGTTTGTATTACAAGTTATTTGGACATTGAATGTAACGTTATGTAAAGATATACTTACACTCATTTGAAGACATTAATAACATCTTAACATATGTCAATTCCTTCCTATTTACCACTATTGTCTTAATTTGGGACTGGCAGACCTGTGCAGGGGACACAGGTACCAGGGGCTGGGGCCATTGGGATGTGAGCAGTAGGTCAGGGGGTGGCCCAAGGAGGGATGCTGCGGCCCAGGAGGCCATCGCTGAGGTCCTGGGAGCATACCATCATTCCCAGGACAGGATGAGCCAGATCCTGGCCATACTGGAGGGGAATCAGAGGCTGTAGGCAGCACACCATTGTGAGGCAATGGAAACACCTCAATGTTACCATGGCCACCATTGCAGGGGTGCTGCAGCGCTAGTACAACTGCCAACCTTACACCAGCAGGCCCCTTACACTAGCCAGGACAATGCCCTGCCATCCACATCAGCAGCTGCTAGTGGGCCGGTGGCACTGCCAGAGGACTCACAGGATACCAGCACTCCTTCCACTGCAGGCCAGCTTTCCCCTCTCAAATGTGCTGTTAGACCCACACATCCCTGTGAAAGACCAGCCAAGACCAAGCCCACTGTCAGGAAGTGAACCTGCCCTGAACTGTTTCACTTGTGTGGAACTGAGCTACCTTGTCAGCATGCCACTGCCATTGCACCATCTTCCAGTGGCCCCATAGACTATTCCCCTGTGCAAACAACAGCTGTGTAAATGTACCTGAGTATTTTGTGCACCATATGCCCACTCCCTTCTACTGTCCCATCAGTCATGGATGGGTTTTGTTTAAACTAAAAGACACATGTGCATTCAAAATGTCTGTCCTTCATTTATATGTGCTAGCAAATGCAAATGTGAATATAGTGGGCAGTTTACATCATAGTGATGTTTTATTGCAGGAGGGGGTCTGTTGAAAAATGGGTTACTGGTAAGGGCAGGTAGGTACCTACACTTAGCAATAGGCCACTAACCTCCACTAAGGTCCAGTTAGGTCTCAGTAAATTAAACCCAGCTCAACCCTTGGTAGCTTGGCAACGAGCGTCAAAGCTTAACTTAGGAGACAGAGTGTAAAGCATTCAAATATCACAAAACAGTATTTAAATAAAACACAGGAAACAGTTTAAAAATCCAAAACCAATTTATAAAAATAGATTATATTTTTATCTTTAAAATGACACAAAAACAAATTAGATCGGATAAGGAGAACTGGAGATATGAATTTTTAAAGAATTATTGTTTTTTTAGCGCCGAGAAAAAAAAAGCGCCAATCGGGTCATCTGGTTGCACCTCGACCGGGGCAAAGTCAAAGTTTATGGCTGACCGCGATGGAGCCCTGCTCGGCTACAGGCCGCGGGAGTCCTCGGTCAAAAGTTTACCTTCACACTTAGACTTTTTTTCTGAAGATTTTCTTCAGCGGGACGAGCCTGCCAGTCCAATCCGATCTCCTGGAGCCCTTCTCCGGATACGCGTCGCGGGAATCCTCAGTGGAGATTTTTATCTTCGGACTTAGTCGTTTTTTCGAGGTGAAAATCCTTCGACCGGGGTAAACCTGGATCTTGATCCAACATCCCTGGAGCCCTCCTCGGATACGCTGGCTGGGAGGTCCCGGTCAACTTTTTACCCTCGGACTTAGTCTCTTTTTCTGAGATTTTCTTTACCGGGACGAACCAGCAAATCAGGCCGGGTCAAAAGTTCTCCAAAGTTCTCCAAACTTCTGGGGCATCTCCCAGATGTCCTTTTAAGGTTCTTTTGAGGTCCACAGCTCACCCCAAGGGTCCAGAAGTTCTGAGATGGTCCTTGGTGGTGCGGACTACAACTCCCAGAATGCACCTGGCGCAAACTCCTTTTTGGCCACTGGGCAGTGGTCAGCTGTTTGATTTCTTCAGGAGTTGGTGCAGGGGACTCTGGTTAGCAATTTTTCACCAGTAGCAAACAGGGAGTCCCTCCTTGAACCAGTTGAAGCCAGGCAAAGTCCTCCTTGTGGTGAAGCCCAAGTGTGCAGCTGGTGCAGTCCTTCTGAGTGCAGGTTCCAGGTGCAGGCCAGGGGTCCAGCAGGGCAGTCCTTCTTCTCCTTTGGTTCTTCCTTGTTGGAATCTGAAGGGGATCTGAGGTGTGGGTGCAGGTCTGCCAGTTTTATTCTTGCTCCTGGGTGAAAAGCTGGGGGGTCCTGGTTCTCCAATCAGGTGCAGGGTCCTTCCCCCTGTGATGACCTCTTCCTGGGAAGTGTGGCAAAAATCAATCCCAGGAGGCAACATTCTCCAAAACTCCATCATTGCTGAATCTGATTTTTGGAGGTTACATCTGGCTGAGCCCACCCACTGGTGTGGATAAAAATCATAAACACACCCCTATCCTTCCCTCTCCTAATCTAATCAAGGGGGCACCTAGTTGTCTGGGGTTGCAGGATGTGGGGGTGTTGCTGGTTGCTCCAAATGTCCTTCTCTGCCTTTGAAGACCAGTTTGGCAGCCCTCCCCCTTCCTACCTCACCATCTGCTGAGGGGAGATTCCCTCCCACAGACACATTCCTTTGTGTGAAGCCAGGCCACTTCACACCTCATCAAGGCAGCCTGGCTAGGCTGCCAGAGGATGGCCAGTCAGAGCACAGCAGCAAAAACAATGCAGGGCTGAAATTGGCAACTTTTCAGGTAAAGTTTAAAACTCTTTACCTGAACAAGTTATATTAAATCCAACAACTGGAAGCTGTGGGATTTATTATAACAATTAATTTGATACCAAACTCTTTGTATCCATCATTTAAGGGGACTTTAAAAATTAAAATAAAGTCTCCGCATTCTAGCCTATGAAGGTCATTTACTACAATGAGGGAAAAACGAATTTGGCAGTTTTTACCTCACCAGGGCTTATTAAACTATTTTTATAAGGTCCCTGCTTATAGTTATATGGCACCCTGCCCCAGGGGCACATAGGGAACACCTTAGGGGTGACTTATATGTAAAAATAAGGTAGTTTAAGACTTTGGAACTACTTTTAATTTCAAAGTCGAATTTGCATATAACTTTAATTTAAAAGCAGCCAGCAAGGCAGGCCTGCCTTTAAAATGACACTGGGCACCTCAGCAGTGCACCTATGGGTGCACTACCTATGATGTGGTCCCTAAACCTACATGCCCTACCATATACTAGGGACTTATAGGTAGGTTAACTTAGACAATTATAATTAGCCTAATTTGCATATCCAGTTTACACAGAGCACTGGCCCTGGGACTGGTAAGCAGTACCCAGGGCACAGCCAAGAGTCAGTAACCACCAGTACCTGTCCAAAAACTGTGGGGGTGACCAGGGCAAAAAGGAGGACTTTCCTACAGGGTCTAACAGACTGCAGTGTTCCAAGAATGTCACACTGTACATTCCATTGCTGTCACACTCATCTCCTTCATCAAACATGAAGTCTATACATCACAGCACTTTGCACATGTCACCCTGAAACTATGCAGTAAACCCATTGGTAACATAGAACACTATGTGAGAGCCACTGGAAGTATAGCCAGATTAGCTGGGTCCTGGAGTTGATGTCTTCCCCTCCTCTTCCTCCTCACTCTGATCCATCCTCTGGGGTGACAGGGGTGGTTGGACAGCATCCACCTCATCCAGTAGTGAAATAGCTTTCCTCAGAGCCAAGTTGTGCATTATGCAGCAGGCCATCACTGTCTAACACAACTTGTCAGGGACATAGCACAGGGAACCTCCAGAGAGATGAAGGCAGCAAAATCTTACCTTCAGGAGTCCTACGGTTCTCTCAATTACCCTCCTAGTGCGACCATGTGCCTCATTATAATGGATTTCAGCATCTGTCCTGGAATTCCTCACAGGTTTCAGGAGCCATTGCATTTTTGGGTAGCCAGAACCCCCTGCAAAAGTGGGCAAAAGAGGGTTGAAATACACAAAATCTACTTGCATACAGCGTTCCTGTCAGCTATGTAACTGATCCAGTGTCATACACACTCACCTATGAGCCAAGTTCTGCCCCCCTCTAGTTGTCCCATCATGTGTGGCACACTGCTGTTTCTCAGGACAAAGGAGTCATGGACTGATCCTGGGAACCTTGCATTGACATGAGTAATGGACTGATCAGTGGTACACACCATTTGGACATTAATGCATGGAATTATTTACGATTTCTGAACACCTGTTCATTTAGTCTTGGGGGCATCAGGGCTATGAGGGTACCATCAATGGCACCTATCACATGGGGAATATTTGCAAAACCATAAAATCCTGATTTGATGGAGGTGAGATCAGCCCTTTGGAGAAACTGGACATAACTCTGCAGGTGTTGCACGGAGGAATCCAGAAATGTGGATGGGATGTGGCTAAACATTGGCTGAGATACACCGGCTGTCATGCCCACTGTCACTTGGAATGAGCCTGTGGCCAGAAAATGTAACACAGATAATACCTGCACAGTTGTAGGGATGGCATGGGGATTCCTATTAGCTGGCATCAGCACAGGCTCCATTTGTGCACAAAGTTCCAGGATAGTGGCACGATTCAGGCGGTAAGTGATGATGATGTGAGGTTCCTCCATGGTGGCCAGATCAACCAGGGGTCTGTAAACAGATGGTGCCCTCCCTCGCCACATGGGTCTATACCTATGGGAGGGAAGAGAGACACATTGATTTGCCACATACACTTCAGTCACAATATTTTATCATTCTACTTGTACATGCAACACTATTGACCCTCACACAGACGCAAAGAACATGGTAATCCTGTTTGGGTATTGTCTGGTGTGGTGTGTACCCTGACTGCATCACAGTGTAGGAACTCTTCCCACTATGATTCCATGAGGAGGATCACTCATCATACCATTACTCGACAAAGGGTAGAGGGAATGGAGCCATGGATTAGGACCCCGGACCGACTATGAAGGCGTGGTGTATGCAAAATGGCAGCCCCTGCCCTACACGTAGTGTAGTGTAGGAAGTGACCTCATTCCACTGGCATTAGTCGTCATGGCGGTAGGTGGTGGTCACCGCCGTGCACCTCATCATTTGATAGTATGGGCATCTATTGAGAAGCAGGACCAATCACGATCACCGCCGGCGGTGACGGTGCACACTGCCATGGTAAATAGCACCATTTTGTCGTGCCCTTGCCTCTTGACTCCTACACCTCGAGAGGAATGGAATTCACTGCGTGAGCTGCTGTGTCCTGACTCTGGGTCTAGTAATGGCACGTGTTACAGGGGAATGGGACCCGGCCTTCACCACGGAGGAGCTTGAGAAGCTGGTGGACGGGTCTTACCCCTGTATGTGAAGCTGTATGGCATAGTTGGTGTCTGTATGGATGCTTACAGTGATGTGTCTGGCAGTTGTTGCCTTATATATTGTCAATATGTGTGTCTTCATGGGCCATGTGAGGTAGGACTGGCATGACATTTGTGTATGAGGCGCCCACACTGACGTCTGTTTCTTTACTCTGTGTGTCCCTTGCAGGTCAGTGCCCATCAGAAGAAAGGAATGTGGCAAGCCATCACCAAGGAAGTGCGGACCCTGTGGGTCCACAACTGTTGGAGCACCCACTGCAGGAAGCAGTGGGAGGACCTGTGGCGCTGGGCAAGGAAGACCGGAGAGGCCCAACTAGGGACGGCCTCCCAATGAGGGAGATGTGCTCGTCAGACTCTGAATGGCCCGCATACTGGCAGTGGCCTATCCTGATTTGGATGGGAGCTTCAGGGCAGCACAGCAGCCACAAGGGGGTGAGTACCTACACTAATGTGATGCTACTATGCTGAGTGTAGTTAGGTGCCATGGGGTGCATGCGGTGTAGTGGCAGTCCCATAGATAGGTGTGTCCCTGCAGTCCTGCCACCCTCTATGTCCGTCGGATGATGTCCTTAGGTTGATATGGCTGGGAATGTAGGCCTGTGAGGGGTCCCCTGTTTGGGCTATTGGTTCAGGTGTGGCCTAATGGATTGGCAGCTTTGTTGTCTTGCTAACATCTCTCATTGTGTCCCATTGCAAAGAGTTACGTAGTAGAGGGCCAGGATGGTAATGAAATGTACTGCAGGTGTTGCCTAGCAGTCAGGGGCACATTCAGGTGAATAATTCTGTCTGCTGGGGGTTAGTGCGTTAGATGGGTGGGGGTGTGTATGTGCCAACAGGTATTTTTGATGTGGATTTGACCTACTTCTTTCATGTTTTGTCCCCCCGTGCTCTTGTGTCCTTGTGTGCTTTAGCATCATCTGGCGAGGGAGCTGAGGCACCGGCCAATGGGGATGCTGCAGCCCACACTTCCCAGGATGCAGAGTCCACTGACGCCAAGGGTGTCAGTAGGTTGGAGGGCGAGTTGAGTCCCACGGGAGAGGCAACTACCACTGGGGGCAGTGACTCAGACACCTCCTCCGATGGTAGCTCCCTGGTGGTGCCGGAGCCTACTGAGCCTAGCCATTCCTTAACATCTTCCGACACCCCCATACCATCACCGCCCTCCAAGTAGCTCCTCAGCGTGTGGCCTGTGCCCAGGAGGGTGGGCATCTTCTTCTCCCCAGGCACCTCATCTCCTGCCCCTGTCAGCCCTGCTGCCTTCAATGAGGGGGCTATTGACCTCCTGAGTAGCATCTCTGTTGGTCAGACAACCATTGTGAATGCAATCCAGGAGCTGGCACCCCAGATGCAGCAATGCAAAGCTTTCCTGGAAGTCATTCACGGTGCCATGTCTGGCCTCCAGAGATCTTTTCAGGCTCTGGCCTCCTCTTTGATGGCAGCTAGTGTCCCTGGTCTCTTCGTCCCCCTCCCACATCGCTACCCCTTCCAGTACCCCACTCCCTTCTCCCATCCCAAGCACACAACCAGACAGCCATGCACCCAAATCAACTCTTAAGAAGTATGCAGACAAACACAAGCACCACACGTCCCACCACATGCAGGCACACACCCAACATTCAAAGGCAGACCCAGCAACATCCACCTCCCCCACTGTGTCCACCCCCTCCTCCTAGAACACTTCCAGACATCCATTCCACACATATCCACCATACATGGGCATACTGTACAGGCTCCTGCATACAAGCACAGCAGGCCTACATCTCATACCTCCACTCCCAAACCTGTCTCCAAAACCCCTCCAGCTGCACCTCATAAGCTTTTCCTCTCCGATGTTGACCTGTTCTAACCAATAGGTCAACACCGTTTTGTCCCTAAACATTCCCTTGGCCTCCTGAAACCCACTCCTTCATCATCCAAGTCTTCCGCAGTCTGCCCTACCCATTCCCGTGCCCCTTCCCCAGAGAAGAAAAAGGCTTGTGTTGCCCAAGACCCCCCTTCCAAACCAGAGTCCCCAACCCTGCCGCCCCCTGCCCCTGAACCCTGAGTTGCCTGGCTGCCACATTGATGCCCCTTGTCGGTGGAGTGTTCCTTTCAATCATGGGAGTCAAGTGTGGGCTATCCTTGCCCTACTTTATACTGGCCACTGGCCTTTTGTACGTTTTTTTATATTAAATTTGCTGCCCAAATTGAGCCATTGTACAGAGGTTTACTGTGGGGGGTGGTGTGTACAGGTGTGTGCATTGGTGCAGGTATTTGTTGGCCTGTGTCTGGTAAGTACATTTAGTTAGGGTGTGTATGGCTTGGGGTGGTGGGAGAGGTTGGATGTGCGTTGCGGTGTGGGTGGGGTGGGTGGATGTGTAATTGTGTCCTTTCCTCCCTTTTCTCATCGTCGGTGCTTCCAAGATGGTGGTGGGTGGATGGGCCACTGGCTGTTTCTCCTATGCTTCATTATTTGGCGGTCTGCACTGCCGGCCTATTGGGGGTAGTTACTGCCACCGCTGGTGCTGCGGTCATTACCGCCAGGTTCAAAATGACCACCCATGTCAGAAGTATAAGTGTAGGATGCAGCCATAAGTTTGTTGAAATGAGAGAAATGTGAAGTGCATGAAAAAAAAAAAATGTTATGAACTTGTCTGAATTTTTTTTGCATTTAAATTCACCCCATTTTCGGAATAATGAGCATTTATATTTTTCATACATATAATGGGGCCACACATGGGGTAAGGTATATGCTGTTCTGCAAGTGCATATGACACAGGCTCTCTCTCACCCATTCAAATAGGACCCATTACTACATGGACATGTTCATACCTCACAATAACAATGCACTCACTGACACACATGGAAGCCCTTCTATACTGCCCTTACTCATAGTATATGGTTCTAGCCGTAGTATCTTGCTCTTAAACCATTAAGCATTAAACCAGTGAAGCTGGGAATGGGGGGTGTGCTAACAAAGTGCACGTTTTTAGCCTTCATTAGGTCACAATGATTTGTAATGATCAGAAGTAGCTCTCACTACAAGAAGTGGTTGAGACCTCTGACCTGGATGATGTTTGTGGCCTGGATTTGTAAAATAAGAACATGAAATGTCATGAGGGTACTCAACAGATCAATATAGATTAGTATTTTCTAGGAAATAATACAATTTAGAAAATCATCTATACTAACCTTTTAGAAATGCTTGTGATAGATTTTACAAAATTGTGTTACAGCAATACAAACAAACAAATCCTCACAAAACGTTTTCTTCTTTCTTTTCTCATATCGATACAGGTCAATGCCCATCAAACAAAGGTGATATGGAAGGCTATCACGAAGAAGGTGCAAACCTGTGGGCCTACAAGTGGTGCAGCATTCACTGCTGAAAGAGGTGGGAGGATGTACAGAGCTGGACCCAAAAATCATCTGATGTACACCTCGGCCAGTCTTCCAAAATTGCGAAGCATGTGCCCCACACCCTGATACCCTCAATGGCCTGCATACTTGATATCCAGTTGAGAACCCAACAGCAGCATAAATGGGCGACATTTTTTTGAGTTCTTATTGTTAGTTTACTTTTTTTTGTTACTGTAATAATTTATGGCATCAACATAAAGGTTGGCACACATCCAAAACACATAAAGAGTTCTGGAAGGTGTAAGTTTTGCACACAGTTTATGATGATGTGTTTTGTGTAATGATTTGTTGTAAATGTTGCCACTAGATTCCTTATTATTATCAAAGCACTGCTTTGAGGAGACCCATGCCTGCCTAAGAAAAAACTGCTACCTGGATTTTGTCTATGTTATGCGGGACAGTTGTACCAAACAGGGCACAATCTATGAATCTGTCAGGTGTGACGCTCCATCACAATCGTGAGGAGGTTATGTTTTCCCTATTACAGGTGACATAGCATACACCACACGTTTGATACAGTGGATGTTCCAAACTTTACATCGGTGAGTTGGTATAGTGACCAAATAATATTGAGCATGTAATCCAAAATGACTAGGAACATGAGGACAGTGGCAACATTTCTTAGCAATAACATTTAATAAATATGTTTTCAGTGCAAAATTCAAGTCAGTTCATATTAGCAGTTGCTGAGTGGCATGAAGCCTTACTCCTTCACAAATGTGCATTGTACGCAAGTCCTCCTTTTTGCCCGGGTCACCACCAAACATTTTTTACTGATACTGGTGGTTACTGCCACTCTGACTCTGCCCTGCATACTGCTAACCAGGCCCAAGGCCAGTGCTCTGTGTAAAATGGATTATGCAAATTAGGCTAATTATAATTGCTGTATCAACCTATCTATAAGTTCTTAGTATATGGTAGGGCATGTAGGTTGAGAGACCCCATCATAGGTAGTACACCAATAGGTGCACTGCTGTAGTTAATCCAAAAATCTAATTAAAAGTACTTCCAAAATCCTAAGCTACCTTTTTTTGGACATATGTCACTCCTAAGGTATGCCCTAAGTGTCCCCACGGTGGTATGAAGTGTAACTGTCAGAAGGGACACCATAAAATATGGTTTATAAGCCCTGGTGAGGGAAAAATAGCTAAATTTGTTTTTCACCATTGTAGTGAATAGGCCAAATAGGCTAACATTGAGAGATTTGATTTTAAAATAATAATGTCTTACTTTCCATAGGAAGTAGCTAAATATGGAAGCTTAGTATCAAATTAAAAGTTATAATACATCCAACAACTTGCCACTGTTGACTTTAATATAACTTGTACCTAGAAAGAGTTTTAGAACTCTTACTGAAAGTTATTAACTTCAGTCCTGTAGAGCCCTCTTGGTCAGCCTCTGGCAGCCTGAGCCAAGCTGCCTTGATGAGGTGTGGAATGGCCTGGGCTGAAACAAAGAAGCATCTGGAGGGAGGAGATCTGCCTCAGCCAATGGTAGGACAGGATAGGGGAGAGCAGCCAAACTCAACTTCAAAGGAGGAAAGAACATTTGGGACAGCAACTTACCTCCCCCATTTCCCTAAAATGCATACACCCAGGTGTCCCCTGATCAGATTAAGAGAGGGCTGGAAAGGGGTGTATTAGGGGAAACTTAGCCATACTAGTGGGTGGAGTCAACCAGATCTAAACTCTAAGCTTGATTTTTTTCCATTTTGGATTTTTAAGGAATGTTGCTCCCT
This sequence comes from Pleurodeles waltl, assembly GCF_031143425.1. Taxonomy (NCBI): domain Eukaryota; kingdom Metazoa; phylum Chordata; class Amphibia; order Caudata; family Salamandridae; genus Pleurodeles; species Pleurodeles waltl. The sequence continues at coordinate 318,596,287 of NC_090451.1, read as the reverse complement.
GGGATTGATTTTTGCCACACTTCCCAGGAAGTGGTCACTCAACAGAGTGGTGGCCTGCAAGTGATTGTTTGAGCCCCCTCCACTTACCACCCCAGAGCAAGGATAATATGGCAAAGCTACACCAAACCTCAGATCCCTACAGGAAAGAATGAGACTACCCTGTTGGACCCCTGGCCTGCACATCAACCATTCACTCAGAAGTACTGTACCAGCTACACACTTGGGCTTCAAAAACAAAATGACTTTGCCTGGCTTCTAATACTTCAAAGAGGGACTCCCTGTATGCTACAGGTATAAAATAGCTGACCAGATTTCCATGGATCAAGCCCTGAAGAAACTGACCAGCTGACCAGTGGTCATTTTTGTATTTGAATCACTAGCATTCTAATACTTGGAGTCCTAACCCCCAACTCAGAGCTTCTGGAACCTTGGGGTGAGTTGTGGACATCCAAACAATCTTAAAAGACCTTCTGGAAGAAGATCCAAAAGTTTGTAGAAGTTTAGAGCAACTTTGGAAAAAAGCTTCATAAGTGGACCGACCCGACATTGTGAGTTCAGCTGGCCAGCGTCGACCGCGACCCAGTCTGACTTGCAGGTCATCCTGCTGAAAAGGTTCGGAGCCCCAGACTTCTTGGGTTTCCACGGGGGCTTGTGGACAGGCAATCTGATAGCATTGCATTAAAATTGGCTTGCTGTGGAGAGTTGTCCGATGTCAGACAGGAAAAGCTCCAAAAATGTTTTTAAGTCCGAAGGTAAAAGGTTGACAGAGGCTTCCTGCACAGTGTCTCTGAGTAGGCCTCCAGTGAGGTCGGCTTCAACTTCAGCTTTGTCCCGGACAAAGATTTAAATCCTAAAAAATCATCTAAGTCCGAACGTAGAACTCTTCATCAAGGCCTCCTGGTACACATATCCAAAGAGGGCTCCAACTAGATCACCTTCAATTTGTGACTTCATCCTGGTCAGTGAGAGTTCTTCAAAAATTATTCTAAGTCTGAAGGTAAAACTTTGACTGAGGCCTCCTGCATAGTGTAGCCGAGCAGGGCTTCATCGCAATCAGCCTCAACCTTTGACTTTGCCCCGGTCAAGTGCGACCAGATGTCCTGATTGGCACTTTTGATTTCTATGCGTTAAAAAACATTTCATCCTTAAAAATGTATATTTCTGGTTCCATTTATCTGATTTTTGTTGTCTGATTTTCATTTTAAAGATAAAGATATAATAATCTAGTGTTATAAATTGGTGTTGGACTTTTGTGTTTTGTGTTTTCCTTATTTACTGTGTGGAAATTTGTGAATGCTTTACACACCTGTCTCATAAGTTAACCTAACTGCTCGTTGCCAAGCTACCAAGGGTTGAGCTGGGATTAATTTATTGAGACCCTGACTGGAGCTAGTATGGGGTTGAGGCATATTGCTAAGTGTATTTACTTACCTGCCCTTACCAATAATCCACTTTCTAACATGCATGCAAAGCAGTATGTTTCAATAAACATGAATTTAATAGGCAACATTATTGATTTAGGCAGACAGGAATGTGTACACATTGGTGACAGAGTTACACATACTCAAAGGAACATTTTTGTGTCCTTTGTTATGTACAGATTATAAATCAATGTTGAAGCAAAGGAGTTATTTAAAGGGACTTTTACATATCAATACTCTACATGCCACAATGCTTTCTTGGTAGATATTTATCTTTGTGACATGAGTTCAATATTCAAAGCAATCAATCTGTACCATTCAGAGGTGTTAAACAATTCCATGATAAATTTGAAGTGTTTAAGAGAAATGATCTAAAAAGAAATGGTAGTAATGATTCAAAACTGTGAGCAAATGTGTCCATAACATGTTGCACACATGCATGGGGTAATGGTAAAGTATACCTACGTTTTATATCCTTAAAGTAGGTAAAAAATTACAATTAGGAAATGTTTAGTTAAAGAACATCTGATCATTTTTATTTGCACAAATATAATAAAAATGTTCTATATGTCTTTTCAGCATCCTTGGGAGCAGGCAAAGGATACATTGGAAAAACAGCTGGCCACTGTGTATCAGGTGGAAAAACATCTGACATCAATTGACACAGTAGCATAGAGGATGAGGGGACTGGCACAGATGGCACCAGGTTGACACCTTCCTCTGGGGTCTCCAAAAGCAACCAGTCCCTAGTGGTGGCAGACCTTACAAGACCTGTTCCATCTGCATCCTTTTCCACCACCCAGATTCCCATCTCTACCCTCCCTCTTGCCCCCCCTGCCAAGTTGGCAAACATGCCCCCATAAACGTTCAGGGGTCTCCTTTGCTGCAGGCACCTTCCCCCCTGCCCCTGTACCCTAGGCTGTGCTCAGTGAAGAGGCCATAGAGCTCTTACGAAGCATCTATTTTTTTCATTCCTTTCTTTTTTGTTAAATTGAATTTCATTAATCAACATTCTCTTCTCTCATTCTACTGTTGAGCTGCATTTCCGGTACTGTAAGCTACATACACAAATGAGCTATGCAGAAATGATTGGGTTCTAGTGTGGTAACTTTATAAAGAATATAAAAATGAATTTAGTCACCATAACATTCTAAAGTTTGCATTCTCAACACAGAGTAACCCTGAATGTAAGGCAACAAATTATTAAATTAGACTTATGCTATGCGAGCTGCGAGGAGATGGAGAGGTTAATGAAAAACAATCACTGAATATACGTTGGTGCAAAATACTTAATGGTGTTATTCAAACGATGAATCTTATAAATTCTTGGTTGTCTGTGATAGAAATATTTTATACAAAAAATATATCTCTGTTTAAAAAATATCTGTTTTTGCTAATTAGGAAATTATAAGAATGTTTCAGAAACATGTACATGTTTGCTTTTTGCTTCTTCCTATTCATTTAGTCTAGCTACTGGTGAGAAGGTGGATCATGATCAAAATACAAACAATTTGCTTGTGTATTGAGTCTCTTTTCAGAAAGTAATGTTGAACATGTTCATTTTAAATGAAGATACAGTGTGTGCTATCATAGATTCTTCACAACACTTCCATGCTACAGATGGTGTAATTGAAATGAAAGTCTGCATACCACGAAAAGTGGTATGGGCACATTAATTTTATTACTCAATAATTATTTTAGATGTGCTTTTGTTTACAATTGTACAACTATATATCAAAAATGGAAAACTACACTAACTATGACAATTCATGCTATCAGAAACTGCAAGCGTAAAACATCTTGGTAAAGTATTACTATATGTCCATATTATGCAAATGTATGTTGTATTACCATAAAATGTTATTAGCAGATTGGCCTAACTAGAATGTATTTGTTTTAGAAAGAAAAATGGACTGCATGGGCGAGAGATTAACAACTTGAGACTAAAGTTTATGTGATTTTATTAAAAAGTTGGCCCTTCACTGCTGAACCTGCTTCTTGGATGCTCCCCTCCTCTTCTGGGGTTGCCTAGCTGCCACCCCTCCCTCGATCCCGTGGGTGACCCCATCACCTCCTTGCTACCCCTTTTCTTCCTCCTTCCCACTCTCCTAACTCCCTTCACTCCCTACCTTCCCTCTCTCCTGCCCCTCCCCCTGGCCCACCTATGGTTCCCCCTCACCTCTCCCCCCCCATCCCTCTGCCACTCCCTCCTTTCCACCCTTCTGCCCCTTTTCCCACTCTTCGCAGTGTTGGATATAAATGCACGCTTACACCGCCCGGCTCTATTCTATACTTTTGTGACTCTTTTCTGCATTTGTTCCTCATATATTTTTACTGTTATCAGCTGGTGCCATTGAGCCTATCCTGTGATACAGCTGCACTATTATTGATGGTCACTTTTTGTATTCTTGTATTTTGGTATTTCTGTGTGCTTGTATGGGATCATTGGTTTTGATCTTTCCCCCTGTAGAACTGTTTATAAAATCATGTTTGTTGCACAGCCTCTCCCATTGACTATGGTGAAGCTTGTGAATTTCTGCCCCTGGATGGATACATGTGCATTCATGAATGAAAAAATCTTCATTGTCACAGCTGATCAGAAAGCCTGGTCCTAGAAAACAAGTTCATAAGTTGGAGACTGCCTGAGTGTTGAAAGTTATTTGTGCTTAACAACTTACACCAGGAACCAGTCATAGTGAAAATACGGTACATTATAATACTCTCAAATTAAACTAGACTACATTAATTGCTAAATGAGCCGAGATGGTAGTTTTGAATAAAAAAGGTATGCCTTTAATAACTTATTAGTGCGACTCTGGCACAGGAATGTCCTATTCAGGAGCATAAAAAATAAATTAGAATTGATTTGTGGGCATGAATACTTTAGTTAAACAATTAGGCATGGGAACGAGTGCCAAAGAAAATAGCATTTAGTTAAAAAAAAAATGGACATATAAAAGGATGTTCTGTTTAACGACCAGTCCTTTAGCTCTGTGTTCTATATTACAGTTGGTACATTTAATTAGGTGTTCACATGTTGTACTGTTTCAGATCATAGCTGCAATGCTATGATCCCTAAGATGACAGTCAAAATAGCTGCCTAATTCATCTACATATGATATCAAAACTCCTATTCCATGGGTGTAAAGTTTCATTTAGATCACTCTTGTCTTGTTGATAAATGCAGGAAGAACTTGTATGTGACCAAGTCACTCAGTTAGAATTTTCTTTTTGCAGGATCATTATGCATTTGTATAGTATGAGTGCACACACATTTGACAGGAAGGTACACGAGTAACTGTTGATAACAGAGTCAAATCAGTTACTGTGGTACAGCCATTATACAAAGTTGAAGAGAGAGAAAGTGATTGGCAAAATGAGCCAGGACCATCGGTCTATGAAATTCACATTGAAGATGAGTTGATTGTTGTCATGTTCAGCACAGTTGTAATTTCAAGATCAACCCTTGCTGCTGATGCATCCTAATTGATCCAGAATGACACCCAAGAAAGAATTGTAATCAGAATAGACAGCATGCAGGTTTGAAGGATCAGATAACCAATATTCCTTTTCAACTTAAAGCTCAATTAAAGTCTGGGTTAGGCACCTGTGGCAAAGACAACATTCCAAGATACCCGCTTGTATTCCACTATGGAGAACTGAGGGACCTCAATCCTTTCTACTCCTGTAACTGCATTGTCTCCACAATTCTAAAAAAAATCAGCATCATCTGTTGTGTAGCCATAGCTTTCTATTTATAGAGTGTAGTTTTCTTCGTCCAGTGGGTACATTCTCAAATCCATCATACATGCTGCAGTTGTTGTGATTCTGAGGCTGTACAAGACCACTCCATCTGGGTGGAGGCGAGACGTGATTTTTCACAGTGACCCCATGCACAAATTACTTCTTATCATTTAAAAAATAAGTTTCCAACACCCAGAGCTGATCTGCTACTCGATTGTCAAGATTCAGAGGGATTTCTGTATAGGCCAGACCCTTAAGCAGCATCTCTGTAGTTGTGAATGGGATCCAGGGGCTTAGTTCCCAAATGCAACAGATGGTTGCATTCCTGGATCCCATTTATAGTTCAATATCTGTCATGCAGAGATCGCTGGCAAACATAGCATTTGCCCTTACTGCAGTCCCCCCAACTGGCCCAACCTCTCTGGTCCCTTCCTCAACCGAAATCCCAACTCCACCCCAATCCCAAGCACACTGACTTCTTTTCACACACACACTCCTACAGACACAAGCAGCACACCCACACATAAATACAAACACACAAAGAAACACAAACATACACCCATTCAACATCCACCCACTACCTACACTACACCCACAGGCACCACAACCATCAGCACAACCACCACACCCGCATGCACCACCACTACCACTATCACATCCACAACACACACCCACACATACACTACATACACCAGATCCACATGTAAATGCAAAACAGACAGATACACACACACCACCCACTCCAGCTCCCTCTACCTTTCAAATCGAGTCCTCTCCCAACCCCTGGATCCCTTCTCCACCCGCATTTACTGCTTACCTGTCCCTGACCCCTAAAAAAAAAAAAAAAAAAAACCTTGTCTGCTCTGCCCAGTAGATTTCCCTTACTGAGGAGGTTGCCCCTTTGCAGTGTCATAATAAAGCAAATTTTGGGCTAGAAACCCAACTTGTGATTAAATCACTATTTTATGGAGAATTATTATTTTTGGTCAATAGCATTATGGGAGAAGTATCTCATTTATGAATACATATCTTTTCTCTTCACAAAGTTTGACCTGACATTATTTTTTTAATACAAGTAATTGATAACAATGTTATTTATGAAGACGTGAGTAAAGAACCTTGGGCCAGATGTAGAAAGCTTTTTGCATGGTGCAAACTGCGAAAATCGCAGTTTGCGCCATGCAAAAAGCCTTTTGCGATGCACATTCACAATTTGCGAGTCGGTATCGACTCGCAAATTGTGAATGCGACTCGCAAATAGGAAGGTGTGTTCCCTTCATATTTGCAACTCGCATTGCTATGCTAAATTGCTTTGTGACCGTGACTGCGGATGCAATGCAATTCGCAGTTACCACCAGTATCACACTGGTGGTAACCCATTCGCGAAAGGGAAGGGGTCCCACTGGGACCCCTTCCCCTTTGTGAATGTTAGTCAAAATGTTTTTTCAGAGCAGGCAGTGGTCCAATGGACCATTGCCTACTCTGAAAAAACGAAACTAAATGGTTTTGGTATTTTTTTTATTTTGCAACTCGTTTTCCTTTAAGGAAAACGGGCTGCAAAATAAATAATAAAAACTGCTTTATTTCAAAAGCAGTCACAGACATGGAGGTCTGCTGTCTTCAGCAGGCCACCATCCCTGTGAGTGCAAGGAATCGCTATGGGGTCGCAAAATGCAACCCACCTCATTAATATTAATGAGGTGGGTCTTTGCGACCCCATAGCGAATCGCAGACGGTGTCCACATCCACCCACTACCGACACTACACCCACAGGGACCACAACCATCAGCACAACCACCACACCCGCATGCACCACCACTACCACTATCACACCCACAACACACACCCACACATACACTACATACAGTACACCAGATCCACATGTAAATGCAAAACAGACAGATACACACACACCACCCACTCCAGCTCCCTCTACCTTTCAAATCGAGTCCTCTCCCAACCCCTGGATCCCTTATAATATTAATGAGGTGGGTCTTTGCGACCCCATAGCGAATCGCAGACGGTGTCTGAGACACCGTTCTGCATCCGAATTTGCGATTCGGAAATTTCGAGTTGCACTGACTCGCAATTTCAGAATCGCAAATTCGGAACTTGCTACATGTGGCCCCTAATGTCATTTATGACAGTGAACAAAATAGGTTTTCTTTTTGGCATATTTCTATAGAATACACATTACTGATGAACATTTGCAATGAACATGTTACTTTTGGTACAATCATTTATCATGATAATGGACACTTACACCAAAATTGAACATATTTATATTTTTGTAACTTGTGAATGCAGGTGTGTTTATTTAACAATAATTAGTTAATAATAATCACATATGTATTACCTATAAAAAACACTTTTGAGTTAAATGCATGTTCATGATTAAAAGCAAATGCACTAGACAAGGAGAAAAGTGACATTAATACATATATGATATGGTTTAAGTTTAGAGGTGACATTGAATGTTCTTTTCTAGTAAACCCACTTGTTGCATTGTGTAGTGCAATTACTACATTTTATTAAATGTATGTAGTTCAATTAATGTGTAATGCGTATGCATATGATATGTTAGGTTAGGGAAAATGATTAAACATACCTGTATTGACACATTTTGAATTTGGAATTAATTTGACTTTTTGTACATGTGACCATTAGCATGAAGGCAGCTTGGCTCAAATCGGTAGATGTAAACAAAATATGCAGGTGTGTTTCTTTAAATGTCTAACACTACCACATTACACGCATATGCATTTGACATTATGGTACTATTGCTTGCAAGTATTTGTTAAAGATGCACAAGTCCAGAGCTAATGTACATAGACAATTCCAATACTAACAAGTAAAACAGCCACTTACCTTCGGTTCCAATGAAGATGGGGTTGATTTTCTTGGCAGTCCGGTAACAGCAGCAAAGGTAGGACTTGTATGATAGGGTTTATGGTGGCAAGGGAAGTGAAAAGTAGAAAAAAGGTAAGTTTTGACCTCATATGCTTTCGATTTCGCCAACTCAGGTGTGAAGGTTTACACATCACAGTTACGTCAATGGGAAGGCACATCTTGATTGGTCCAGCGGTAACACTGTCTGTGCTCCCGCCACTAGCTGCTTTTTCCTATGGCTCCATCAGTACGTATGTACAAATTTGGTGGTGACAGTGGTTCGCTGACAGACTTTTGTCTATGGGCTCGGCAGTACCCAAATAAAGCGGACAGACCACCTAGTCAGTGTAGGAAAGTACCATCTTGCCTGGCATGTTACCCCCATACTTCACTGTAGGTATGTTGTTTTAGTCCATGTGTCACTGGGACCCTGCCAGGCAGAGCCCCAGTGCTCATAGTATGTGCCCTGTATGTGTTCTCTGTGTGATGCCTAACTGTCTCACTTAGGCTCTGCTAACCAGAACCTCAGGGGTTATGCTCTCTCTGCTTTCCAAATTTGTCACTAACAGGCTAGTGACTAAATTTACCAATTCACATTGGCATACTGGTGTACCCACATAATTCCCTTTTATGTGGTACTGAGGTGCCCAGGGTATTGGGGTTCCAGGAGATCCCTATGGGCTGCAGCATTTCTTTTGCCACCCATAGGGAGATCTGGCAATTCTTACACAGGCCTGCCACTGCAGCCTGCGTAAAATAACGTCACGTTATTTCACAGCCATTTACCACTGCACATAAGTAACTTATAAGTCACCTATATGCCTATCCTTCACCTGGTGAAGGTTGGGTGCAAAGTTACTTAGTGTGTGGGCACCCTGGCACTAGCCAAGGTGCCCCCACATCGTTCAGGGCAAATTCCCCGGACTTTGTGAGTCCGGGGACACCATTACACGCGTGCACTATACATAGGTCACTACCTACGTATCGCGTCACAATGGTAACTCCGAACATGGCCATGTAACATGTCTAAGATCATGAAATTGTCACCCCAATGGGGGGACAATTCCATGATCCCCGGGTCTCTAGCACAGAACCCGGGTACTGCAAAACTGCCTTTCCGGGGTCTCCACTGCAGCTGCTGCTGCCGCCAACCCCTCAGACAGGTTTCTGCCCTCCCGGGTTTCAGGAAGCCCTGGCCCAGGAAGGCAGAACAAAGGATTTCCTATGAAAGAGGGTGTTACACCCTCTCCCTTTGGAAATAGGTGTGAAGGGCTGGGGAGGAGTAGCCTCCCCCAGCCACTGGAAATGCTTTGATGGGCACATATGGTGCCCATCTCTGCATAAGCCAGTCTACACCGGTTCAGGGATCACCCAGCCCTGCTCTGGCGAGAAACTGGACAAAGGAAAGGGGAGTGACCACTCCCCTGACCAGTACCTCCCAGGGGAGGTGCCAAGAGCTCCTCCAGTGTGTCCCAGAACTCTGCCATCTTGAAAACAGAGGTGTTGGGGGCACACTGGACTGCTCTGAGTGGCCAGTGCCAGCAGGTGACGTCAGAGGCTCCTTCTGATAGGCTCTTACCTCTCTTGGCAGCCAATCCTCCTTCCTTAGTAGCCAAACCTCCTTTTCTGGCTATTTAGGGTCTCTGCTTTGGGGAATTCTTCAGATAACGAATGTAAGAGCTTACCAGAGTTCCTCTGCATCTCCCTCTTCACCTTCTACCAAAGGATAGACCACTGACTGCTCCAGGACGCCTGCAAAACCGCAACAAAGTAGCAAGACGACCACCAGCAACATTGTAGCGCCTAATCCTGCCGGCTTTCTCGACTGTTTCCAGGTGGTGCATGCTCTGGGGGTAATCTGTCTTCACCCTGCTCCAGAAGCTCTGAAGAAATCTCCCGTGGGTCGACGGAATCTTCCCCCTGCTAACGCAGGCACCAAAAGACTGCATCACTGGTCCTCTGGGTCCCATCTCATCCTGATGGGCGTGGTCCCTGGAACACAGCAACTCTGTCCAAGTGACTCGCACAGTCCAGTGACTCTTCAGTCCAAGTTTGGTGGAGTTAAGTCCTTGCATCCCCACGCTACACTGCAAAGCTATGTACCACGTGATTTGCAGCGTCTCTGGCTCCTGTGCACTCTTCCAGGATTTCCTTCATGCACAGCCTAGCCTGGGTCCCCAGCACTCCGTCCTGCAGTGCACAACAGTCTGAGTTGTCCTCCGATGTCGTAGGACCCCCTTTTGTAACTTCGCATGGACTCTGGTTCACTCTTCTTCTAAGTGCCTGTTGGGGTACTTCTGCGGGTGCTGCCTGCTTCTGTGAGGGCTCTCTGAGTTGCTGAGCGCTCTCTCTGTCTCCTCCTCCAAAAGGCTCATCCTAGTCCTTCCTGGTCCTCAGCAGCACCCAAAAACCTCTACTGCAACCCTTGCAGCTAGAAAGGCTTGTTTGCGGTATTTCTGTGTGGAAACACCTCTGCAAGTTTTACCGCTACGTGGGACATCCGTCTTCCAAAGGAGAAGTTCCTAGTCCTCTTCTTTCTTGCAGAACTCCAAGCTTCTTCCAACCGGAGGCAGCTTCCTTGCACCTTCATCAGGAGTTCCCTGGGCTCCTGCCCCCCCTGGACACTGTCGTGACTATTGGACTTGGTCCCCTTGTCTTACAGGTACTCAGGTCCAGAAATCCATTGTCAGTGCACTGCTGGTGTTTGTTCTTCCTGCAGAATCCCCCTATCACGACTTCTGTGCTCTCTGGTGGTAGTAGGTGCACTTTACTCCTACTTTTCAGGGACTTGGGGTGGGGTATTTTTCTAACACTCACTGTTTTCTTACAGTCCCAGCGACCCTCTCCAAGCTCACATAGGTCTGGGGTCCATTCGTGGTTCGCATTCCACTTTTGGAGTATATGGTTTGTGTTGCCTCTATGCCTATGTTGCCTATTGCAACCTATTGTATTTCTACACTGTTTGCATTACTTTTCTTGCTCTTATTTACCTAATTTTGGTTTGTGTACATATAACTTGTGTATAGTACTTACCTTCTTACTGAGGGTACTCACTGAGATACTTTTGGCATATTGTCATAAAAATAAAGTACCTTTCTTTTTAGTAACTCTGTGTATTGTGTTTTCTTATGATATTGTGCATATTATATATATGGTATAGTAGGAGCATTGTATGTCTCCTAGTTCAGCCTAAGCTGCTTTGCCATAGATACCTTCTATGAGCCTAAGCTGCTAGAAACACCTCTTCTACACTAATAAGGGATAACTGGACCTGGCACAAGGTGTAAGTACTACAAGCCAGGCCAGCCTCCTACAGCAGGCAGATGGATTATCCAACAGGAAAACAATGTGGAGACCAGATCCACCAAGAGTTAAATCAGGCCCATAGTCAGTGCTACACATAGTTATTCAACCAAAGACGGACTAACACAGACACTTACAAATCCATACAGGCATTTATATACACATTTACATACTCATATAGTGAATAACACAGCCACTGACATACCCAAAAAGTTACTTACATATCTCATAACACACACAGAGGCACAGATACAGTTGTTGAGATATCCATTGGACAAATAACACACGTAGATGCCTACCTGTAGAGCAACTTATACACATACTTAGATGCATATAGATAGAGAGTTGGAGAGGCTGCTACAAACTGAGGTACACTTTTACATATGTATTGTTTTGCTTACAGAATGTAAACAAGTAGTATTTAGTATAAACTTACATGTATTTTATGTTACCTTTCCAGATATTTTTTTCATTTAAAGAAGAAGATTTATAATGCCAAGAAAGATAGAAAACAGAAAAACCAGAGGAAACAGTACTATTTGTTTGAAACTGAGAGTAAAAAATCCACAAAATGTGGAAAATGTCCTCAGAAGAAAAGAGCTGCTGGTCAGAGAAGTAAGACGTTTCTTGAAACTGCTTATAGGAAAGTGCAATATGTGGAAAAAGTTTCAAATAAAAAGCTTGCTGTACAATCAAGTGAAAATTGAAAAGGAATAAGTCAAACTGAAAGTAGGAAATATAAAATTTATCCTAGTTTGACAAGAAGACACAAATAATGTAAGGAAATATGAGTGAGAATGTTCAGAAGTACGATAATACAGAATGTGCTATGAAATATTAGGTAGAGTAAGAGAAGAAGGAAAGAATTGAAGCAAAAACAGCTTATCGAAACTGTGGTTGACAAAGCATCTGCCCTAAGGCAAAAACTATTTATCTTCATACTAAACAGTAAAAGAAGACTGAATAACGTAGTGGTGTGTGTGCAGAGAAAAAGTCCAAAGAAAAGAATTATTGATACAAGTAATTTTTGCAAAATGTTCAAAGGAGAATTGAAACACATGCCAAGTACTGAGGCTTTCTTTAATGAAGAAAGCATTTTACAAGAGAATACACTAGTGCATGCAGTTGAAACAATAGGTCAGTGTTATGAGGTAAAGGATTGTGCTCCCATTCTAAAAGAGGAGAAGGTTTCTAGAAATGCAAAGGAAGAGATAGCTGAAGAGATACAAGGAAGCCATAGACATGCCTCTGTGTATCAATGGGACTGCAGTAGTATTTGAGCAGGATTCAATGTAGTTATAAAGAGGTTTTCTACATGAAATTTCAGGAAAAATGTAAACCAGAAGATCGTAATCTTTCAAGGTTTAGATCCATGGAAAGTGAGCGAATACACTAATTTACAAGGACACTCGTTAGCATGTTTAACCAAGAAAGTGTGCAAAAGCACCTTCCATCATTTTTGCATGTTGGCTGTATATCATATAAAAATGCGAAATTTTGTTAGAAGACTTTGCTCTGTAAAAATTCCGGCATTATGTTTATGAAAAATGAACAAAGCATCTAAATGTTTATGAAACAATACTGATACAATTTATACATCCTTTTCAAGCAATAGTTCATTTGGGGAAAATGGGGAAACTGCTACTAACTGAGCTATAGAAAGACCTTAAGAGTAGAGTTGTGTACTTTAGATTTTAAACACAAAATTGAAACTGTGGGTGTAGAGGTAGATTTGAAACAACAGCTTTGTTATTCTAATGAGTGGTGTATCCACAAAACACAAACAAATTCTGGTAGGAAGTAGTGGATGTGAATGCAAGGGGTGTACTGATCTGGGTCCGTGCTGGGATGCCTTTTGAGGTAGTTTCTACTGACATAGATCGGGAGGGCAGGTTTGTGATAGTGGAGGGGAAACTTCATGGCACCCCGATTGTCATGGGTAGTATCTACGCTGCTAATCAGGATCAGTGCCCCTTCATGACGCGTTTATCGAATCACCTTACCCTTCAGCAGACTGGAAAATTGTTAATTGGGGGAGACTTCAACAGCATACTAGACGTAGACCTGGACCGCTCCACTCCACCGATACCAGGGGCAGTGACACATAAGGTAGCTAAAAAATTGAGAGAGTGGTTGGGTTCCTGGGGCCTGGTTGATGTAACGCATGAGCAGCACCCTACCGATAAAGACTACTCATATTACTCAGGTCTCCACCGAGGACACACCAGGATAGACAGAGTGGTGTGCATAGAAAACCTAGTGCAAGGAATGACCCATTCTGAATACCTGGATTGTACCTTATCAGACCATAATCCTTTACTGCTTACCTGGAGGGTGACTGAAGACAGGCCCCCCATTCCGACGTGGAGACTGACCCCTGCTACTCTAGAAGATCAGGCATATAGAGATGCCCTCCGTTTATATTTGACTGACCACATTAAAATTAATAAGGGATCTACCTCCTCTAGATCCACAGAGTGGGAAACGCTTGAAGTAGCAATGAGGGGTTACTGTCTAGGACAAACAGTCAGGGTGAGACGTACATTAGAGCGGGAGCTGATTAGTCTAGAGAAGATAATACACAAGGGGGAACTGAGACAGGGAGGTGAGACACCAGAGCAGGAGGAGTATGACCAAGCACGGAGATCCCACTCCCAGGTTGAAGAACAACTCCGCTGCCACAACATGCAAAAATATTTAGCTTCAGTGCAATCTGAGGAGTGGAGATCAGGTAGGATGCTGGCGTGGTTGGTGTGGCCAGGAGAGGATAGTGAGCGCATCACGATTGTGCCTGATAAGGAGGGGGAACGAAAATGCAGGCCGGGCCCTATAAATGACGCTTTCAAAGATTGTTATACTTACCTGTATAGGAGCCCAGACGAGCTTAGGACAGATGATCTTGATAGTTTTCTACAACTGCTCCCTTTGACTACCCTGACGCATGAGGAGCGGGACAGTCTGGGTGGACCGCTGACAGTGGAGGATGCCATCTCGCAGCTGGCCCCTGGGAAGACACCGGGGACAGACGGCCTCCCCATTGGACTTTTAAAAAAAGTATGTGACGCTGTTGGCCCCCCAGTTGGTGGAAATGTACACAGAGGCATTGCACCGTGGCTTGTTACCAGACTCGCTTAGGGAGGCACTGGTGGTCCCTCTAACCAAGCTGAAATCAACGGAGGCATCAGTAGTTGATTTCCGCCCATTATCAATGCTGAACAGTGATTTTAAAATTCTTAGTAAGATCCTGGCCAATCGCTTGCTTCACTGTATACCCACATTAGTGCACGCAGACCAGAATGGATTTGTCCTGAACCGCAGTACCTCCCTGAATCTTAGGCGCCTATTCGCTATCTTACATATGCCTAGAGAGGAGAGACCCCCATTGGGAGTGTTACTTTCAGTGGACTTCGAGAAAGCCTTCGATTCGGTTAGGTGGGACTACCTGAGGACAGTGATGCTTCGGATGGGCTTGGGAGAGGGATGGGTCAAATGGGTGGACTTATTGTATGCAGCCCCGCTGGCAAGGGTGAGGAAGGGCAGGATGGTGTCTGATACTTATCCCATTTATACGGGATGCCCGTTGTCACCACTATTTTTCGCCCTGGCCATCGAGCCACTGGCGGCTCAGATGCGGAGTGACGGAGTGGGTTAGGGGAGTGGAATGGGGACAGTCCGAGCATGTTATCTCGTTATACGCCGACGATATTCTCATCTACCTCAGGGACAGGGAGTCTGGGCTCCCCTGGGCCCTGTGGAATTGAGAACATTTCAGAACCCTTTCGGGACTACACCTCAATAGGGGCAAAACATTAGTTTTCCCCATGATATTGAGTTGTGAACGCCCCACCTTATGCCCTTAGGATGTGGTTTGGACCCCACGCACCTTTAAGTACTTGGGTATACAGGTGTTCCATAAATTGGGGGACCTCTGTCACGGTTACATCGGTAGGGCACTTCGCTCCCTGCGGGCGTCTGTTGGGTTCTGGCATTCCTTGAAGTTATCTATAATGCCAGAATATCATTATCTAAAATGATCATGTTACCCTGCTTCCTTTATTACTTTGCTAACTTACCATTGCTAATCCCTTCGGCGTGGTTCAGCGAATTGAACACCCTGCTCAGGGAACTTATTTGGGATGATGGCCGCAGACGCACAACGCTCTCAACCCTTTGTAGGCTGACTCACTCGGGAGTCGTGGGAGCTCCAGATTTTGAATCCCATTATCTGGCATCCTAGTTGCAATGGGCTTCCAGGTGGTTTGCCAGAAAGGGACACCTGGAAAGATGTATTGTCAATGGCGAGAAGGGCATAGATCGGATTATAGCACACACGATAAACCGGAGGGTGGCTCGCCAAGCAGACAGCCTGATGACGAGGGTAGCTTGTTGGAAGAGATGCTCGAGACGGGTGGGGGTGGGCCCACCGGGCCCGCCCTACTCCCCTGCTCTGCCACTGTCAACACTAATATTGGATGTGGGGGAGAAGAGCATGGTGGGCACAGGATTGGGAGCTTGGAAGAAGGCGGGAGTGGAGACAATTGGAGGCCTATTCCGGGATGGTGTGCTGAGATCCTTTGCTGACCTGGTGGACAGTAGTGGAGTCCCGCAGGGACAGTTCCTTTTGTACTAGAAGTTGACACACACTTTAAGAGAACATTGGGAAATGGTTAATGCAGAGACTGTTACCCACCGGGTATTACATCTTCTATTAACATCAGGGGATGATGCCCACCTAATCACTAAACTGTACCGGGCCCAAAATGAGGACGCATTGGACCCATTACAGTCTCAGAGAGAGAGATGGGAAAGGACATTGAGCGGGGAATTATCGGACACGGAGTGGCATAGGGTGCTGGCATACCCGTGGGTGGTCTCTCGAAATACACGACTAAGATATATCCAGTACAATTACATTCACAGGACGTACCTTACCCCACACCGCTTATCCTTAAGATATGGCGGTGCCCCCAAGACATGCCCCAGATGTGACGACATGAACGCAGATTTTGACCACATGGTGTCGAGCTGCTCCGAACTCCAGCAGGGTTGGGGAGCAGTATTAAACGACCTGACGGGCCTTTTTGATGTGGAACTGACTTTGGCCCCATCTGTATGCTTGCTGGGTCTTAGAACGGGATTCCCTCATGGGAAGGCGAAAGGTCGCTTTCTGCATCTGGCCCTAGTCCTTTACAGGAGGTTTATCACATTGGGTTGGAGATCTCCCAGGTGTCCCCCATTGAATGAATGGAGTCGGGATGTGGCGAAATGGGCTAGGGCAAAGTGAGGAGGCACGGGGCCTCTGACAGACCCCTATCGCACCGGTGTGGGAGGAAGTACTGACAAAATGGGATTGTGTGGTGAGGGGAGGGGGAACATCCGTAGAGGAAACTGCATGAATAACAGGTCGGGAATGGGAATAGAGGAAAGGGGAAGACACTATGGTGGTCATTACAACCCTGGCGGTCGGATTTAAAGCGGCGGTAAGACCGCCAACAGGCCAGCGGTAAAAAAATTTGAATTACGACAGTGGCGGAAACCGCCAACAAAGACAGCCACTTTAACACTCCGACCACCACGGTGGTACAGACAGCTTGGCGGTCACAGCCAACAGACAGGCGGAGGACAAAGTACTGCCCACAGTATCCCATCTTACCAATCCGCCACCTTTTCCGGGGCAGATTCACCGCGGATAAAAACACGGCGGAAACAGGACTCTGAAGGGAAAACGCTCACCTCTACACACCCCACGAGGAACCAGGACACCATGGAGCCGGAACTCCAAATTCTCCCTGCGATAGTCTTCCTGCTCCTCTACCAGGAGCACGAACGCCAGCGGCAACGACCACGGTGAGTACTGCACCTACGACACAGGGGAGGGGGGAGGGAAAAAACAGGGACACACACATGCAAGACCCCCACCCTCACCCACTACAACACACACACTAATACATATTTATACATTATAGTTACACACCCAACCCCCCCGGAAGAATGCAAAGACAAAAGGAAAGGAGTGTAATCATTGTAATATATTAAAATCAAGTATGCAAAAATATATATATACACCATAAACAAAATATACACCAAGCTTAGTAGTCCAGGTAGAGCTCCAATGAAGTCTGTGGAACACTGGGCCCACACGGTATGGGCGAGGCCAACACAAGATCCCCGACCATGACAGAGAGAACACTGCAGGGGCATCAGAGAGCAACAAAACAGGCACCTCAGAGGGAGGGAGAGGGGGGGCACCTCAGCCGGTTGAGTGCATGACGCCAAATCCACAAGAGGGCCACATGCCCACTGTTCAATCCTGGGGAGTGCAAAGCCACAGTCTCTCAAGTGGATAACAGTCTCCGCTGGTTCTGGAGGGGGCATGGTGCCCAGAGAGCTTCATCCTGCTAAGGACAGAGGTAGTGGATGTATCTCTCCACTGGTTCTGGAGGGGGCATGGTGCCCAGAGTGCTTCATCCTGCTAAGGACAGAGGTGGTGGATGACAGTCTCCACTGGTTCTGGAGGGGGCATGGTGCCCAGAGTGCTTCATCCTGCTAAGGACAGAGTTAGTGGATGACAGTCTCCACTGGTTCTGGAGGGGGCATGGTGCCCAGAGTGCTTCATCCTGCTAAGGACATAGGTAGTGGATGTATCTCTTCACTGGTTATGGAGGGGGTATGGTGCCCAGAGTGCTTCATCCTGCTAAGGACAGAGGTAGTGGATGACAGTCTCCACTTGTTCTGGAGGGGGCATGGTGCCCAGAGTGCTTCATCCTGCTAAGGACAGAGGTAGTGGATGTATCTCTCCACTGGTTCTGGAGGGGGCATGGTGCCCAGAGTGCTTCATCCTGCTAAGGACAGAGGTAGTGGATGTATCCCTCCACTGGTTCTGGAAGGGGCATGGTGCCCAGAGTGCTTCATCCTGCTAAGGACAGAGGTAGTGGATGTATCTCTTCACTGGTTCTGGAGGGGGCATGGTGCCCAGAGTGCTTCATCCTGTTCATGACGGACTCAGTAGCGTCAGTGCCCTTGGTGCTCATGGGCCAGCAGTGCTTGAGGCGGCGGTGCCCTGTTCAGCGGTGGTTGAGGCGGCGGTGCCCTGTTCAGTGGTGCATGAGGTGGCGGTGCCTGTTCAGCGGTGCTTGGAGCGGCGGTGCCCTGTTCAGTGGTGCATGAGGCGACGGTGCCCTGTTCAGCGGTGCTTGGAGCGGCGGTGCCCTGTTCTGCGGTGCATAAGGCGGCGGTGCCCTGTTCAGCGGTGCATGAGGCGGCGGTGCCCTGCTCAGCGGTGCTTGTAGCGGCGGTGCCCTGTTCAGCGGTGCAGGAGGCGGCGCTGCCCTGTTCAGCGGTGCTTGGAGCGGCGGTGCCCTGTTCAGCGGTGCATGAGGCGGCGGTGCCCTGTTCAGTGGTGCTTGGAGCGGCGGTGCCCTGTTCAGCAGTGTTTGGAGCGGCGGTTCCCTGTTCAGCGGTGCATGAGGCGGCGGTGCCCTGTTCAGTGGTGCTTGGAGCTGCGGTGCCCTGTTCAGCGATGCATGAGGTGGCAGTGCCCTGTACAGCGGTGCTTGGAGCGGTGGTGCCTTGTTCAGCGATGCATGAGGCGGCGGTGCCCTGTTCAGTGGTGCATGAGGCTGCGGTGCCCTGTTCGGCGGTGCTTGGAGCGGCGATGCCCTGTTCAGCGGTGCATGAGGCTGCGCTGCCCTGTTCAGCAGTGCTTGTGCTGGCGGTCCTCTTTTGTCCCAGCGGGGCTTGTGCCTGCGGTCCTCTCCAGCCCAGCAGGGCTTGTGCTGGCGGTCCTCTGTGTCCCAGCAGGGCTTATGCTGGTGGTCCTCTCTGTCCCAGCGGGGCTTGTGCTGGTGGTCCTCTCTTTCCCAGCGGGGCTTGTGATGATGGGATGATGGCGGTGGCCTCCTGGGCAGCGGGGATGATGGCGGTGGCCTCCTGGGCAGCGGGGATGATGGTACTCTCCTCCGCCGTGCTGCTCTTTTTAGACTTTCCTGGCTTCTTGTGGCCCTTCCCCACCTTGGAAAAGTTTTTGGAGACACTGGGATGGGTAGCTGAAGGGGGTTTGGGAGCGGAGAAACAGGTTGTGGTTGTAGGAGGTGTTCGTTTGGTGACTTTGGGTGAAGGTGTATGGGCTGGAGGCTGTCGTGAGGTGGATGGCTGTTGGGTGGGTGTGTGCCTGCGTTTGTGTATCTTGGGAGGTGGCGTCACAGACACACTGGGTGAGGACACAGGGGACGTGTGAATCGTAGTGGGGTGGTGACTGCATGTGAGCGGGGTGTGGTGGTGGGTGTGCTGGTGATGGCAGTAGTGGCTGTAGATGTAGTACATGCAGGTGTGAGTGTAGACGAGACTGGGAGGGAGGAGGGAGATGAGGAGGAGGGGGACACAGTGGAGGTAGTGGATGTTGGTGTGTCTGCATGTGTATGATGCTTACTTGAGTGCCTGTGGGATGTGTGGTGCTTATGTTTGCCAGAGCTTCCCTTGTGTGTTGACGTGTGTGCATGTTGGTCTGTAGGTGTGCTTGTGATGGGCTGGGGTACAGGGGATTGGGTCTGGGTGGAGCAAGTTGGATGGGGGAGGCTAGAGACAGGGACAATGGCTGCCATCAGTGCTGAGGCCAGAGTCTGAAAAGCTCGCTGAAGGGCTGCCTGACCAGAATGAATGCCCTCCAGGAATGCATTTGTTTGTTGCAACTGCCTTTCTATACCCTGGATGGCATTCAAAATAGTAGACTGCCCAACAGTGAGGGACCTGAGGAGGTCAATGGCCTCCTCACTGAGGGCAGCAGGGGTGACTGGGGCAGGGCCTGAGGTGCCTGAGGCGAAGGTGATGCCCACCCTCCTGGTTGAGCGGGCACGGGGCAAAGGCTGAGGGGCTGCTAGGAGGGCGGTGCTGGTATGGGGGGTGGTGGCTGCACCTGTAGATGCGGGGGGCACAGATGTTGCCACCACCACAAGGGTGCTCCCATCAGAGGACGAGTCTGTGTCGCTGGTCTCAGCTCCTGTCCCCGCCGTGGAGCTCCCCTCGCCCTCCGTCCCACTGGTGAAGTCCGAGTCCATAGTGTGGCACTCCATGCCCATGTGGGATGCAGCCCCCTCATGCTCCGGTGCCACTGCTCCTCCACCTGATGATGCTAATGCACACAAGAGCAGGGAAACCACAAAAAGGGGGAGACAACAGAAGAAAGACATGTTGAGTGCATGCATTACTGCTACCGTTGGCGGACACGACAGACACAGAAGCCCCCTGCACTACGCCGCGCTCTTGGACTCCACTGTTCAATCCCTGGTGAAGAACCAGAACCTTTTGGGCCTGGCGGCGCAGGGTACGCCTAAAATCTCCTTGGATTCACCTGCCTCAACTAACAGAGACACGGGACACTCTGTCAGGCGTAAAAGATCAGATTTTATTAGCTGCAGCTAGTACAGTTGTCCAAGAAGTACACAAGGTATGTTCTCAGGAGACTGCCACTTTACTTTGTGGCGCACAATCTTATATACCGTATAAAAACATTTATTAACTACATACACTCCCAGAACACATAGAAAGGAGCCAGTAAGAATGATGTAAAGATAGAACAGAGTCAATAGAAATGTCGGAAAACAAGACAGAACAAAGTATCAAGTGACTTAAGGCTGCCTCCCCTCCAGCTGTGTTTGTCACCCCTCCCTTGAACTAATTCATTAACCGATCCACAACGAAGTTGCATGTGGTGCGATAAGTTTGTGTGCGTTTGGAAAACAGTTGTGAAATGAGAGAATACTAGCAAAGGACAGCGAAGGCCAGACGATAAGATAAGATCGGCGGAGAATAGTGTGAGCCTACAGATAGTTGAAACAAGGATTAGAAAACCAGACAGGGATTAGTGTACTCGGTCAGACCTTAATACCAGCCTTGTAAAGATAGAGGCAGAAAGCTGTTTTGAACACCATGTTGCAGAATAAGCAGAAAAGGCAGAATGGACTTCGTTCGCTGTGTTGCCTGAGTGAAGGCAACATAAAATGGCGGCGGGCCACAAAATGGCGGGTCGATACGATCGTATTAAAAAATCGAATTTCCTCAGACCCTCCTTTTGCCAGAACTCAGGCAAGATACACAAACTCATGTTAGTCTGAGTCGATGTCTATGGCCATGAGGTCATCAAGCTGTTGCTGTACCATCATTTTGATATTCTCTGTTCTTTGTGACTTGGGTTTGGGAATACATGCAGTAGCACATAGGTTGCAGACGGCAGGACCGCAGTGCATACAAAGACAACAAGAGAATATAAAAGCTAAAATTACTCCAAAGAATGTCAATACCCTCCAACCCCATTTGGACAGTAATCCCCAAAACCACTCTGAAAAGGACCAATCTCCTTCGTCCTGATGAATCGACTCGGAGATTATGTGTAACTTAGAGATAGCTTGGTATACTGTCGGAGCGTCATTAGGTATGAAAATACAGCAACTTGATCCGATCAATTTGCATACTCCACCACGGTCCGCAAGAACAAAGTCTAAGGCAACACGGTTCTGCAAGGTCATAAGAAGATCAGCCTGTAGTTCAGCTGTAATGTTACTTAAAGCTCCTACAGTGATGTCTATGGTGGTTTCTACGACACGAACCAATTGCCTTATATTTCTGCTGTTGGCCATTGGACCCCAGAAGGGAAGAAATCCTTTGAGGAAATCTCCTCCCTCTTGTCCTGCTGTGTCTTTCGAATCCACAATCCCTCTGCCATATCTATTTTTATGATGGTTCGCAGGAGCGGTGTATGTAGGGGGAAGAAGAAAGGCTATATAACAAGTACCAGAAAAATCAGCTGGCAACCATGTATAAGCCCTATCGTGGCAAACGAAGTATGTACTTTGAGATGGTACTAGCGGCGGTGAATTCAGGGCTGAATAAACATATGTATGGGAACATAAACTTCCTCTTTGTCCGGTGTTTGGAGTTCTACCATTTATTTGCAGACAGAAATTTCCTTGTTGGGGTATGACCCGTATCGGAGGAGATTTTCCTTGCTCAACCTTATCATTGAGGCTAGAAATGTAATTAGTTATGTTCCAATTGGTATATGCTTTTCTTTCATCTATGGAAGCTTCACTTTTTTCCATGATTTTAGCCATAGCTACCATTCCCTTTATCAATAAACTATGACTGAAATCTGAACCAACACTATGTGAACTGACAGGTTGTTTAATTTTACTTTGATATGCATTATTGAAAATGACAAAATAAGCCCAAGCGGAACCTTCATAGGAGAATGGAAGAACTAAATATGGCATTCCTTTTTCTACCGTATGTGGTATGAGTCCACACACCCAACAGTCAGTTGTATTGATCATTAACTGATGTTGATGTAACAACTGGACGAAGGAATTGTTAAAGTATTCAGTTCTTCTGATGAGTTCATGCTGGGGAAGAGTGTGGAATAGGTGCGGAGAGATAGTAGAAGAAGATGTAGAGGTAGGAGAAGAGACAACTTTTTGCTGCAGAGTAATAATGATCCAGTTTACAGATGCCAAAAGAATACACGACAATATAATGACGCATAGAGCAATACTACAACGACTACATATTTCTTTACAATTATTCTTTACATTTTTACTTTCTCTTTTATTTAATGTAGCCTCCATCTTTCTAAGTGGATGCTCACGGCAATCTTCCTCAATCACTGTAGTCACGATTATCTACCGTCCTATGACACTGTGAGGTCCTGCAGGCCTATTGCCACTTACTCAGGTCGTGACTAAGACTCCTACCGTGACCCTGCAACCGGGATAGAGTACTACATAGGAGAGAAAGTTACAAGTTCTTTGGTCTTGGTCTCAAATTATAGCGTTCCTGTCCAGAGGCAGTCTGGTTTTGAAACAATGTTCCTGGATTTGTCGTGTTCAAGCGACGATGCGATGGTATTGCTTCTTGAAGGATGTCGTCGTCCTCTTTCTCAGAAAGTGTTCCAATTAGACGCGCATCACTGAATGGTACAAATTGCGGAATTTCTCACTTTCAGAGTCACTGATGCCTCTACGGACCCACTGATCGAAAGGCAAGGGCAAAGGCACTTTCTTGCAGTGCACGGCATGCACCCAGTTTTTCTTTCCTTCGACTTTAACTGCTGTTCTTGTGGTCAAAAGAACCAGGCGTGGCTCTCTCCATCTGGGCTCCAAATTTCTCTGTCGTTGGAAATTTTTCGTGCAGACCCAGTCACCTGGTCGGATGGAATGACCTGGGTCTGTGGAAGCCTCTGGTAGAGCACTCTGAACCTGTTGATGAAGAACACGCAATTTAGTTGTAAGGTCATGCAAGTAGTCAATCAACATCGGGTATGGCAAGTCTGAGTATTTCTTAGGGCGAGGAACTCCCCATACATTAGCTGGGCGACCAAATATCACTTCGTAAGGGCTAAGCCCCAAACGAGAGTGTACTGCTGTTCTGGTGGACAGAAGAGCCAATGGTAAAGCATCAGGCCAATTAAGTCCTGTGCTAGCTTGCACCTTAGCAATTTTAAGCTTCAAGGTTCCATTGTAGCATTCTACTAAACCAGCCGACTGTGGGTGATTCGCCGCGTGGAACTTCTGTTTTATGCCAAGACCTGCACAAACTTTTTGCATGACTTGACCCACAAATTCGCTCCCATTGTCACTCCAGACAATGCGCGGCAAACCAAACCTAGGGAAGAATTCTTTCAAAAGTATTTTGGCAGTTGATAAAGCAGTATTGTCCTTCAGAGGGTAGGCTTCTACCCATCTAGAAAAAGCACATACTACCACCAGAACATATTTGAGATTGTTGCATCGTTCCATGTGAATATAATCGATCTGCAACACCTCAAATGGATATGTTGGAGGAGCAAAATGACCTGCTGGAGTTGGGGTTCCCTTTCCCGGATTGTACATCAAGCAAACAATACAATGTTTTACTACATTATTTGCACACTTTGGGATTCCCTCATTTTGCCACACTGGAGCCAGAAGTTTACATATTCCTTTTGCACTTAGGTGAGCTGGACCATGTGCCATAGTAACTACAGGTAGTACATAAGCATCTGGTAACAGCCAACGTTGATGTTCTGATAATTCAACCCAACATCCCATCTCATCTAACATTCCTGTACTTTCCTTCCACTTTCTCAACTCATTCTCCGTAGCCTCTCCTTGAATTGATTTCACACTCTCTACTGTATCTTCATACATTCCCTTTTCTCTTACGCAGTTTGCGGGACCTGCAACATACATTCGACTTGTGTTGTCTCTGGCTGTCTTTTTCGCTACCTCATCTGCAAATGCATTTCCTCGACCAACATCGTCCACAATCTTTTTGTGTGCACTACACTTCACAATCGCTATCTGAGTAGGCATTGTAAGTGATTCAAGAAGTTCAGTCACTAATTGACCATGTTGTATCTTAGTACCATGGGAAGTAAAGAATCCTCTTTCCTTCCATAAGCGCCCAAAGTTAAACGCTACACCAAAAGCGTATTGGCTATCAGTGTACACGTTTACTCTTTTTCCTTTGGATAACACACACGCTCTAGTTAAGGCTATCAATTCAGCTGAATTATGTCTAATGCGTGCTGTCTCCACAATCGTATGCAAAGTGGTAATAGCGTAGGCTGAAACTGTATCTCCATTCGGGAGCTTGAAACAAGAACCATCTACCCATAGTGTTCCATCTGGATTCACTAATGCCGTGTCTTTTAGGTCAATTCTACCCTTAGTCTCTTCTTCAGTACGGAGAAAACAATCATGCTGTTCAGAGACATCTCTCTCTTCTGGAAGAGGCAACAAAGTAGCTGGATTCAGGGTATTACATCGTTTGATGTGTATGTGACTAGCCAAAAGCGTCAGCTCATATCCGGACAACCGAGCACTCGTAAGATGCTGCGTTTTTGTCCTATTTAGTAAAATATCCACTGCATGTGGCACCATAACAATGAGAGTATTATCTAGCACTACTCCAGCAGACTGTCGGATAGAAATTGCTGCTGCCGCTGTCGCCTTAAGACAACTAGGCAATGCTTTAGCTACTGGATCTAACGTAGCTGAGAAATATGCGCATGGTCGCTGTTGATCTCCAAAACGCTGCGTTAAGACTGACAATGCACAACCCTCTCTTTCGTGGACATAGAGCGTAAAGGGCTTACTGTAATCAGGAGTACCCAATACAGGAGCAGAACACAAAGCAATACGCAAATCAGTAAAACTCTTCTGACACTCGTCAGTCCACGGAAGAGGCTGAGGCGTATCTTTTAAAGTTAGCGCCAACAGCGGTTTAGCCAATAAGGAGAAACTCGGAATCCACTGTCTACAATAAGAAGTAATGCCCAAAAAGGCACGTACCTCTTTTTGTGTGGATGGCACTGACATTTGTGCAATTGCCTGAATTCGTTCGGGGGTCAATCGTCGTCCCTCCTTTGACAAGAGATGACCCAAATAAGTCACCTCGCGGCAGACATATTGTAATTTAGAAGGAGAAACCTTGTGATTCAGATCAAACAAATGACGCAACAGTGCAACGGTCACGTTTTTGCAAATCTCCTCTGAATCAGCTGCAACCAATAAGTCATCCATGTACTGAATGAGAGCGGCACCGGACGGTAAGGAAAAAGCATCAAGATGACATTTTAGAGCTTGACTGTAAACAGAGGGACTTTCACAATAACCTTGAGGTGCGCGTTTAAACCGGAAGCTTCGGCCTCCGAGGGAAAAACCAAAAATATCTCTACTCTCTTCGGCGATGGGAATACTAAAGAAAGCATTCTTTAAATCGATAACTGAAAACCAAGTCGCTGTAGAAGGTATCATCGTCAACAGAGCAGTGATATCTGGGACTACAGGAAACTGCGGTACGACAATCTTGTTTACCTCCAGAAGATCAATTACAAAACGATAAACAGGAGGCTGAGAAGGATCAGTGCGTTTAAGAACTGGAAGAACAGGACTGTTAATATATTTCCTCTCGTTTCCTCAACCACACCCTTCTGAATCAAATCATGGACAATTTCCAGAAGTGCTTTCTCACCTTCAGTAGAGATTCTGTATTGCGGAATACGTGGCATTTCAGCATTGGGCTTAAGAGTAACAACATAAGGTGGGATCTCAAGACAACCAACGTCATTCGGACCCGTAGCCCAAAGCGTTTCGGGAAGAGAAAGCAATTCAGGTGGGAATTGATCTTTTGATAAGTACATTGGACTAGTCATTTTCTGTCCTAGAGTGAGGTATACACCAGAAGGTGAACAATATATCGTAGCATGCATTCTTTTTAATAGATCTAAACCCAACAGATTTTCACCACAACCATTCGTCAGAAGAAGCGGAGCTTCTAAATCATAAGGGCCTATTGAAACAGGCAAAGGGCAAGAAACTGGATTGCGAACAGGGGCGCCAGAAAATCCTACAGATACATTCGTTAAGCCAGACAAAGGTGCGCCAGGGAGTTTAGAATGAATGATAGAGCTTCTCATGGCACCAGTATCTAAAAGAAATGGCTCTGAAACACCCATTGTAGTGACATTAACATAAGGTCCATTCTGATCCACTGGAATTGACGTAACCCCCTTACTTTGTCCATGGCTGTCCTATTCAAAATGAAGACTTTCATTCCCTCCTTCAATATACTGATCCTCACTGTAATACTGTGTAGACCTAACATTTTGCTGATCAAAGTAATTTCCGGAATTTGGAGGAACAAAAGAACGCTGCCCTTGGGTTAATACACCTCGACCTCTACCTCTATTTGCTGACTGAAGACCACCACGACCTCGTGAAGCAGATGCTGCTCCATTACGCTGCAACAATGCCGGACAACTGTTCTTAAAATGACCTTCCTCCCTACAATAAGCACATTGATTGGGACCTAGCAAAGGTCTTGGAATGAATGGTTCAGGCTTTTGATACAACCTCTGAAACTGCGGAGGCTGTTGAAACTGAGGCTGAACATAACGAGGAGGATAAGCCTGTTGCAAGAGAACTTTAGTTTTTAATTCTTTCGTCTTTTTCTCTTGTTTTTCCCTTTCTTCTTTGTCTCTATTTTCATAATATTGTGCAGTAGCCAATATCTGGGCGGAAGAAGAAACTGCCCATGAACTCTCGGAGTCTTTTAGCTTGTGTGATAGTTCAGGAAGCAAGTTATATACAAACTTATCCACAAATAATCGCTGTCCCCCTTCTGTAGCCATATCTTGACCACTGTGATCAATGAATGTCTCCTCAAATCGGGTAAAGAAATCGGAAACACTTTCATCTTTCTTTTGTTTACATGCTGCTAGCTTATCCCAATTAACTCTCAAAGCAGGCATCATTGTTTTCATTAATGTAATAATCCTACTAGGGAGTTCTGAGATCAAAGCGTCGGGCTTTGCACCACCTACTTGACCTCTATCTGCGGCAATAATAGCGTTCCAATCGCCGCCTAATTCTTGAGCGTGATCCTCTCTACGAATTTTAGCCCATATTGTCTGTGGAACTACATTTCCCATCAACATGTCAATATCTGCTAGATTCATAGTACATGCATCAACTGTTTGCGACAACTCTTTATAGTAACCAGCAGGATTTTTGCGTGAATCTGGTAGTGACTGTTTAAGTGCTAAAACTTCAGACCTTTTCCAGGGGACATGTATCCATATGCGCTGAAAATGCGCAGGAATAGCTGGATTAGCACCTACTGCTGCAACTTCTTCCTTCCATATTGGAGAAACCTCTCTCATGGGATAGTTTTTCAGTGCTGTCCTAACTGAAGGATCAGAATCGGGAAAAGTCTGTGAGAACAATAGGGATCTGAAAGAAATAAGTGTTCTGACAGCGTTTTCAACCTTAGGACCCACAATAAGTCCTTTGTCAAAGTCAGCCTGAACATCTAACAGATCCTGTGGGACCGAACCCAAATTCATATCCTCCCATTCTTTAGCGAGAGTATCGCACATAACTTTAAAAACATATCTCTGCGTAGGTGCATTCCATTGCAGAAAGGTGGACATAATATCAGACGTACTATATTGGGGACCCTTCTTGATCCATCTACAAGCAAGTGAGTCCAATTTTTCTCGCTCTTCGGAGTCTGGGAATTGACTACGAGACTGTCTTCGAGAAAAAGCTGGAGACACGTTTAAAGCTTCGAAGAAAGGTGATAAGAGACCAGAGACAGTATCGGTAAATCGCTTACGCGTAGATGGAGAATTTGACATAAGGATAGGGGACAAGGTATTAGGTGAATTAACTAAAGGAGCATTAGGAATTGCCAAAGGAGCAGAAGGAAAAGGAGTTAAAGGCAAAGCTGGCATAGGCAATACTTGAGGAGGCAAATGTGGAAAAGCTGGAGCAGGCGGAAGCACAACTGGCGGCTGAACAGGCTGTAACATCGGGGGTGCATTAGCACCTTGTACATAGGGCGGAGGCAATTTCAATAAGTGGGACATTAAGGAATCTTCCTCAAAATCTTTTCTCTTATCAAGGGAAGAGATAGGCAACGTCGGATAGCATTTATCTATTGCCATTCGATGCTGTCTGTCTGAAATTTCCATTGCATTATCTATTTCATCATCTTTGAATTGCTGAGCAGCCTGTATAATCGTCATTCCCTGTGTTTTCCTATCTCGTTTCGCTTGTTTAATTTCTCTCTGTTTGGCTTCCTTACGCCAAAGGCGAAAAGAGTCAAACATTGCCGGCCGGGCTTTTCTTTTAAATAACGTTGCTTCTAAATTATCTAGCACATCAGTTTCGAAACTACCATTTTCTGGCCATTTTAAAACACCATCTTTCTTTGTATATCGGGTCCATGTCTTATTAAAGGCAATAGGACCAACACCATGTTTAGAATAGAGCTCATATGTGGGAGTTCCAACCGAAGGAATCGAACAGGAGTCCTCAAGCTGGGAGTCCCTATTACAACCAAAGCAACAAAGTTTTCCAAACTTAGTCAGACCAGACATCTCACGATTTTTACTGGCTGTTCACAAACATCAAGGGGGTAAAACTTTCAGTTTACACAGCACAAATGCACTTACCCCTCGGCTTTGGCCACTGCAATGGCCAAATCTAAGGACCTAAGGACAAAACAAAGACCGAAATTTGTGGGCGCGACCCACCAAATACTTAACTAAGGATGTCTTCTTACACCAACAGAGGCCCGTCTATCGTCTCGCTTTACCATACATCATCAAAGAAAGGGCCAAGGCAGGGCGGCAGTCAGGGCAGCAGTCGTCAGTAGCCGTCAGGAAGGAGTAACCTTCGGACCACTTCGACATACAGGGGTCGCTTGACGTGGCTCGCGATTCCTCCAGAATTTTCTTGCGGGGTTCCTCACGACCTTCAGGCAGAACCGGTACCGCTGAAGCCGCCCCACGTTGGGCGCCAATTGAAGAACCAGAACCTTTTGGGCCTGGCGGCGCAGGGTACGCCTAAAATCTCCTTGGATTCACCTGCCTCAACTAACAGAGACACGGGACACTCTGTCAGGCGTAAAAGATCAGATTTTATTAGCTGCAGCTAGTACAGTTGTCCAAGAAGTACACAAGGTATGTTCTCAGGAGACTGCCACTTTACTTTGTGGCGCACAATCTTATATACCGTATAAAAACATTTATTAACTACATACACTCCCAGAACACATAGAAAGGAGCCAGTAAGAATGATGTAAAGATAGAACAGAGTCAATAGAAATGTCGGAAAACAAGACAGAACAAAGTATCAAGTGACTTAAGGCTGCCTCCCCTCCAGCTGTGTTTGTCACCCCTCCCTTGAACTAATTCATTAACCGATCCACAACGAAGTTGCATGTGGTGCGATAAGTTTGTGTGCGTTTGGAAAACAGTTGTGAAATGAGAGAATACTAGCAAAGGACAGCGAAGGCCAGACGATAAGATAAGATCGGCGGAGAATAGTGTGAGCCTACAGATAGTTGAAACAAGGATTAGAAAACCAGACAGGGATTAGTGTACTCGGTCAGACCTTAATACCAGCCTTGTAAAGATAGAGGCAGAAAGCTGTTTTGAACACCATGTTGCAGAATAAGCAGAAAAGGCAGAATGGACTTCGTTCGCTGTGTAGCCTGAGTGAAGGCAACATAAAATGGCGGCGGGCCACAAAATGGCGGGTCGATACGATCGTATTAAAAAATCGAATTTCCTCACTGGGAAATGGCCTACTAGGCTATGACTGACATCTGCACACATGGATGACACAGGGGCATGACTAGGTGTACTTGGCACTCTACAGAGGTGGGGTGGGGAGCCACATGGCCTGCCTTACGGAGGAACCTTGCCTACACTACTTGCCCTGGCCCAGGGAAACCCACAGCCCACCTCCCCCACCCAGACCCCTCCACTGCGTGCAAAATCAGCAGGATGAGAGTGTACTCACCCCCTTATGGTTGCTGTGATGCCCTCAAGTGCCCATCCAACTCCGGGTACGCCACCGCCAGGAACCTGAACATCAGGGGGGTCATGTTGCGACGGGCACGTCTCCCACGTTGGGAGGCCATCCCCAGCTGAGCGTCCGCCGTCTTCTTGCTCCAGTGGCAAATGTCCTCCCATCTTTTCCGCAGTGGGTGCTCCGTCTGTGGTAGACCCCCAGGGTCCGGACTTCCTTGGTGATGGCACGCCAAATATATATTTTCTGGTGGGCGCTGACCTACATGAATTGTACAGGGGGAAGAGAAACTTATTACCAACTGCACCATCACAGTCATTGGCCCCCATCCCTACCCTTGCCATGTGGCACATGCACTCACCGTCGTTTCATGCACGCCGCAATATCCCCCCCTTCTTACATCCACCCCACTCCACACAGACATAGCCCATACAGCATGCTCCTAGTGTACTTACCTGTTTGTCTGGAGGACCGTAGATTAGTGTGTACTGGGGGAGGACCCTGTCCACGAGTTTCTCCAACTCCTCCCATGTGAATGCAGGGGCCCTTTCCCCAGACACTCGAGCCATTGTCTCTTCCAGACCGAGGTCACAGCAGCACTTGCAGTGTAGGTCCTCTCCTGTCGAAGATCAGGTATCGAATGATTGAACAGATAGAAAATGGCGGTCACGTCCGCGGCGGTGCGTACCGTCACCGCCGGCGTACATCGTCATTGGCTCATGGGACCCATAGGGTCCAATGTTAACCAATGCAGCATTGCGCTGCGGTCTTCGACCGCCTACCGCGACGGTGTACAACGCCAGCGCAGTTACCTCACATCCCATTGTTTCACTTTACAGGTCAGGCAGCCGCCATTTCAGGGGCCCACATGGCTTCATTTTTAACTGCATCACACATACCTAGGCCTAGACTCAACACACATACAGGCCACTTTTCGGATTATGATTCGTGTTCTGAGTGAGCTGTGGGTACGTACCTCTGAGTTGTTTGACTCTGTGCTCGCTGTTGTCCTTCACAGGCACCGTCCGCTGCGACATGCGAGGAGATGGCAGCATCCCCCGGTGTACCGACCGCTGGTGGACCTGTTGATAATGGAGGACAGACATGTGATCATCACATACAGGCTTGACCATGCCACAATCCATGAACTGTGTACCCAGCTGGAGCCAGACCTGATGTCAGCTATTCGCCATCCCACAGGAATCCCCCTTCAAGTGCAGGTGCTGTCAGTGCTCCATTTCCTTGCAAGTGGGTCATTTCAAACAACTGTGGCCATTGCATCAGGGATGTCCCAGCCTATGTTTTCCAACGTGTTGTCCAGAGTGTTGTCTGCCCTGCTGAAACACATGTGGAGCTACATCATTTTCCCTCAGGTGGAGGAATTGCCTACTGTGAAAGGAGACTTCTATGCCCTGGGACATATCCCCAACATCATAGGTGCCATTGATGGGAGACATGTGGCTTTGGTCCCCCCGCAGGAGTGAACAGGTGTACAGAAACCGGAAGAGTTATCATTCGATGAATGTACAGATGGTATGTTTGGCCGACCAGTACATCTCCCATGTGAATGCCAAGTTCCCTGGCTCAGTGCATGACACCTACATCCTGCGGAATAGCAGCATCCCTTATGTGATGGGTCAACTCCAGAGGCACCGTGTGTGGCTATTAGGTGAGCACCTGGAAGCAAGACAGTGGGAATGGTTGTCTGGGTCTGGGGTTATCCCTACAGGTTAGTGTGTGTCTAACAGTTGTACCTCGCCATTTGCAGGTGACTGTGGTAACCCCAACCTGTCATGGCTACTGACCCCAGTGAGGAATCCCAGGACAAGGGCAGATGAACGCTACAATGAGGCCCATGGGCGAACACCGCGGATAATCGAGCGGACCTTCGGCCTCCTGAAGGCCAGGTTCAGGTGCCTCCACATGACAGGTGGATCCCTGTTCTACTCACCAAAGAAGGCGTGCCAGCTCATCGTGGTCTGCTGTATGCTTCACAACTTAGCTTTGCGACAACAGGTGACTTTTCTGCAGGAGGATGGTCCAGATGGCGGTGTTGTTGCAGCTGTGGAGCCTGTGGACAGTGAAGACAAGGAAGCAGAAGAAGAAGACATGGACAACAGGGACTCAGTGATCCAGCAATATTTCCAGTGAGACACAGGTAAGAATACAAACCTGCCTACTACATGTACTTTAACACTACTACCTCTCTACTGTCTGTCGTTTTCACCCAGTGTATGGTCACTGAGTTGTCACTTTCCCTTACGATTTCACAGATGTGGGTCCCACAGTGTGACATCTGCTTTGATTCCTCATGGACTACAGCTGTGTGACATAGGTATGTTGACATTACAAATGAAAGAGCTTTTTGTCACAGTAATTGCTAATACACTATTCCGAAATCACAGACTGACTCCAGATTGTTTTGTGCTTCAAGGGTGTTTATTTAAGTGCAAAATATTGGAGGGGTTAGCAAAATGGTGAGGGGGCGATGGTGGAGGAATGTCCATGGCAGAGTCCAGTCTATTAGTCTCACAGGTGCATTGCCCAAATGGGCATAGGAAGAGGAGCTGGGGCAGTTTAAGGATGGACAGGGTGACAAAGTGGGACAGAAGGATGACATTCAGGGTGGTCTCATTTCTTGGCGGGGGTCTTGGCATCGTTTTCTGTCTTGTTCCTGGATCTCAGGGACCGTTTGCGTGGTGGCTCTCCCTCTGCAAGGGGTGGGGTGCTGGTGTGGTGGTCCTGTGGCGGTGCCTCCTGTCCACTAGCGCCGGCGGAGGTGGTGGGCAGTTCATCGTCCAGGCTAGGGTCAGGGGCCCCTTGTTGTGCCACAGTGTCCCTCCTGGTGTTGAGGACTTCCTTCAGCACCCCTACGATGGTGCCCAGGGTGGAATTGATGGCTCTGAGTTCCTCCCTGAAGCCCAAATACTGTTCCTCCTGCAGCCCCTGAGTCTCCTGAAACTTGGCCAGAACCGTTGCCATCGTCTCCTGGGAGTGGTGGTAGGCTCCCATGATGTTGGAGAGGGCCTCGCGGAGAGTGGGTTCCCTTGGCCTGTCCTCCCCCTGTCGCACAGCAGCCCTCCCAGTTCCCCTGTGTTCCTGTGCCTCTGTCCACTGGACCGTGTGCCCACTACCACTGCCCCCGGTCCCTGTTGTTGTTGGGGTGGTGGATTAGCCTGGGTTCCCTGTAGTGGTGGACTCACTGCTGATTGACGTGTCCTGGGGACGAGGTATGGGCCCGCTGGGTGGGTGCTGTGCTGGTGTTTCCAGAGGGGGGAAGCTCTGTAGTGGCCTGTGAATGTGTGATGGGAACCGACTGTCCAGAGGTCCCCGATGGGCCGGGCTGGTCATCTAGATCCAGTTGGACAGAGGTGCTGTCATCACTGAGGGCCTCTTCTGTTGGTGGTGTGGACATGTGTGGACCCTCCTGTCCAGTGACATTGGGTAGGGGTCCTGTAGAGGTATAAAAGGATGTTTATAACATCTGTGTGTGCCATGGTGTGAAATGTGTGGGTGACCGTGTACCCCAGTGCTTGCATTCCTGTGTGGGACCTTGTGTGATGATGGTTTAGGGGGGTGTATGGGTATGTGCAGTGGGCATGCTTTAGTGATGGGTGTTCATGCGTTGTTGCATGCAGGGCTTGGTGTTGGGATGTGTGGTTTGTGATAGTGGAGCATTTGTGAGGAGTAGGAGTGATGGGGGTGAGGGTGGGGGTATGTGATGGCATGCAGGTAGGGTGGGGGATGTAATAGTTAAGATTTGACTTACCAGAGTCCAGTCCTCCATCTAGTCCTGTGAGGCCCTCAGGATGCAGAATCGCCAAGACCTGCTCCTCCCATGTTGTTAGTTTTGGGGGAGGAGATGGGGGTTCACCGCCAGTCCGCTGAACCGCAAGGTGGTGTCTTCCCCCGTAGGTCGTTCCACCTCTTCCTGATGTCATCCCGATTTCTTGGGTGCTGTCCCACTGTGTTGACCCTGTCCACTATTCTTCGCCATAGCTCCATCTTCCTTGCAATGGAGGTGTGCTGCACCTGTGATCCGAATAGCTGTGGCTCTACCTGGACGATTTCCTCTACCATGACCCTGAGCTCCTCCTCCGAGAACCTGGGGTGTCTTTGCCGTGCCATGTGGTGGTGTGGGTGATGTGTGGGGTGGTATGTGTTGTGGTAAGTGGGGTGATATTTAGTGGTGTGTTGTGTGAGGTGCGTGGAAGTTATGTGGGTGATGGTATTGTGTGCCTGTGGATGCTAGTATTGTTGATGGTGGTATCTCTCTCTGTGCTTCTTTCTCAATTGTGGTCATAGGGGTTTGTGGGTGATGTAGGTGTGTGTTTTATATTGTATTGGGTGTGTGGGAGTGGTGTGTGTATGTGTATCAGGTGTGTGAATTTGGAATTGTCCAATGTGGCTGTGTTTTGTATGTGTTTGTGTATATTGAGCGCGCCGGTGTGTACCGCCAATGGAATACTGCGGTAGAAAGACAGCCGCGTGGATTCATGTGTCGTGATAGTGTGGGCTTATTTCTGTTGGTGTGACGGTGGAGGTTTTGTTATCGCCAGTATATCACTGACCTTTGGTGTGGCGGACTTGTGTGGGTGTCTGAATTTTGACGGATTCCGTGCTGTGGGTCATAATGGCTGTGGCGGAATTCCGCGGCCATGGTGGTGTGTTGGCGGTCTTCTGCATTTACCTCCAATGTTGTAAAGACCGCCTATGTCTGTTGTGGTATAATGCACAGAAAGGACCTGGATCCACACCTGCTGAGTGGACGGAAGCAGCTATAGACCTGGGCTGAGACCATTAAGAAAGTGGAACAAGGAAGGGTGGGGCAAGACAGGCATTGATTCAGGTTACCACTTACCCACCAATGAGCTGGTGGGGATTGTGCAGAGAACCAGACCACGCTTCGGTGAAGATCTAAAGAGGTTTACCCCAGCAATTGAAATTACCTGCTCTCATTGGTACCATCATGTAAATATGTTGTTTAGTATTAGTTGAAGTCTGTTATGAGGACATAAAAAAAAACAAAAATGATAACATGGCTCACGCATGGAATGAATGTATATATACGAAGCTCCAGCAAGTCTAGTATTGAGAAATGGCAAACTCGAAGTATAGACATAGGAACAATATGATGTAATTTCTAGTACATGTAACATGTTGAGATGTTGTGAATGCCAATGATCATGAACCGGACGGGAGCCAGTTTCTGCCATAACTTGATTTGCACTTGTAGGACAGCAAAATGTTAATAAAAATATATTATAAAAAAGAAAAAGAAGTAGTGGATGTGAATAAGGTAAAGAACACTACTTTCTATCTGAAATAGAACATTGTGTATTACAAATATTTAGATGCTCTCACACATGGAAGTTGTATGGAGGAAGGAATGTTGCCTTCGATTGGACAGTTTGAAAAAGTGGATAAAACTAGATGTAAAGAAATATTTAAGCACTGCATTTTCCAACTACTCCATTCAAATTATATTTTGGGGGATGCCATTAAACTGTATCAGATGAAATAAGCTAAAGGAACGCCAATGAATGGATGGAGAAATATTTAGCGGGTCACTATCTTCCACAACTGTTTGCAACTGGATTAGGATTGTATTATAACCACACAGTGCAAATGCCAGGAGCTCAGGATAGATCAGCAAGGTTATATTGAGAGGACCCTATATTGTGATGAAGTATTCCATACATATTCCATCACTTATTTGAGAGTTATTTGCACTATCATAAGTTATAAAGGTGACGGATATCATGTTCTCCAAAATCAAAATCCCATAGGACTTAATGGGATTTAGATTTCTGTAGACGGAATATCCATCAACATTGTGACAGAGTAATCTGTTTGTCAATATCTAAACCTGGCCATTTGCTGACCAAATTCATGGGAAAGATGAGAAGTTGGAGTACAATTTGACAGATTTGATGATATGCCAACGGGGGACCAATGAGTATTGCTATCATCTTCATGGTGAACTGAAATGTATGTTGCAAAATTTAGGTGTACCAGCTTGGTTTGTGACCCTTACTTGTGCAGAGTGTGCCTGGGATGATGTACACAACTTTTTGAGAGAAGGGAACTCTAATACTAAGCACAACCATTTGAAGACAGCAGGATAACTTTGCTCTTTGGATCCTGCAATTTTTTTTTTAACCACAGGTTTCAAGCTGTGCTATCCTTCATCTGCAGCAAAACAAATTCACCTTTTGCAGAAGTTGTTGATTTCTTTTGGTGTAAAGAATACCAAGCAAAAGATGCTCCTCATATTCACATGTTAGTATGGATTGAAGATTCACCAAAATTTGGAACAGACATAGATGAGTCTGTACTTTCTTTCATAGAACAGTATCTTACATGTAGCATCCCAAAAGACAGATAGGAAAAAGGCCTAAAATAGCAGGGTTTGTATTTTCAATCACATAGATGCAGAAAATACTGTCAGTGGAAATACAGAGCAAATGAAAATGTTTACACAAAATGTTATTTTGGAATTCCAAGACCTGCTATTTCTAAAAGAAGAGTCAACAGTTTTTTGTCTGCAGCAAAATCAATCAATCAATCAATCAAAAAATGTATTAAGCGCACTACCCACCCGATAGGGTCTTAAGGCACTGGGGGGGGGGGGGGAGGGTTGCCGTTTACTTCTCAAAAAGCCATGTCTTGAGGTGCTTTCTGAAAGTTAGGTCCTGGGTCTTGCGTAGGTTGGTGGGGAGGGAGTTCCAGGTCTTGGAGGCGAGGTGGGAGAAGGATCTCTCGCCGGAGGTGGTGCGTTGGATGCGGGGGACTGAGGTGAGGGCGAGGTCAGCAGTGCAGAGAAGTCGAGTAGGTGTGTGGAAGTTTACTAGTTTGTTAAGGTAGGCTGGTCCAGTGTTGTGGAGGGATTTGTGAGCGTGGATGAGGACTTTGAAGATGATCCTTTTGCAGATGGGTAGCCAGTGTAGGGATCTGAGGTGAGTGGAGATGTGTTCGTGGCTGGGGAGGTTGAGGATGCGATGTGCAGCTGCGTTCTGGATTCGCTAGAGTTTTTGTTGAAGCTTGGCTGTGGAACCAGTGTAGAGGGCGTTGCCATAGTCCAGTCTGCTGCTGATGGAGGCATGTGTGACCGTTTTTCTTGTTTCTAAGGCAATCCATTTGAAGGTCTTCCGTATCATGCGAAGGGTGTTGCAACAGGAGGACAATATGGTGTTGATTTGCTGGGCCATGGAGAGACATGAGTCTAAGATGATGCCGAGGTTGCTTGCGTGGGTGGAGGTTGTTGAGGGTGGTCCGGGGCGCTGGGCCACCAGGAGTCATCCCATACTATCTTGTTGGGGCCGAAGATGATGATTTCTGTTTTGTTGGAGTTGAGTTTGAGGTGGCCAGCTGTCATCCATTTGGCGATGTCGAGGAGTCTGGCGTGTAGGTTTGTCTTGGCGGTGGAAGGGTTCCTGGTGAGAGAGATGATGAGCTGGGTGTCGTCTGCATACAAGATGATGGTGATTCCGTGGGGGCGGAGGATGTTGGTGAGAGGGTCCATGTATATGTTGAAGAAGGTGGGGCTGAGGGAGGATCCTTGGGGGACCCAACAGATGATCTTGGTGGCTGGGGACTGAAAGGGAGGGAGGCAAACTCTTCTTTCGGCGAGGAAGGAGGTGAGCCAGTCTAGGGCCTTGTGTCGGCTTCCTGCGTCAAAAAGGTGTGCGCGGAGGATTTGGTGGCATACAGTGTCGAGCACTGCGGAGAGGTCCAGAACGATGAGAGTGACGGTCTCGCCCTTGCCCACTCTGGTTCTGATGTTGTCTGTGCAGGCGATGAGGGCAGGCTCAGTGCTGTGGTTCTTGCGGAATCCAGACTGGGAGGCGTCAAGTGCATTGTTTTCCTCTAGGAAGTGAGACAGTTGGGCGTTCACTATCTTCTCAGCAACCTTGGTGGGGAAGGGGAGAAGAGAAATGTGACAGTAGTTTGTGAGGTCTTCCGGGTCTGCTTTGGGTTTTTTGAGGAGCGCGTTGACTTCGGCGTGCTTCCAGGTGTCTGGGAAGGTTGCGGTGTTGAGGGAGCTGTAGATTACGGCGCGTAGCTGCGGAGCGATGACTTGGCTGGCCTTGTTGAATATGTGATGGGGGCAGGGGTCTGTGGGGGAGCCTGAGTGGATGGAGTTCATGTTTTTTTTCAGTTTCTTCATTGTTGGTTGGGGTCCAGGTGTGTACTTGGTTGGTGTGGGGGGGGCGTTGTGCCGTCGGTCATGACGGGGGTGGTGACGGTGGGTGCAGATGCTGTAAAACTGTTGTGTATTTCTATGATTTTGAAGTGAAAGTAGTTGAAGAGGGAGTTGCAAAGGTTTTGGGTGTGAGGGGGGTCGATGGTGCTGGATTTGGGTTTGGTGAGCTCTTTGACGATGGTAAAGAGTTCCTTGCTGTTGTGTGAGTTATTATC
Source organism: Pleurodeles waltl (assembly GCF_031143425.1). Classification (NCBI taxonomy): domain Eukaryota; kingdom Metazoa; phylum Chordata; class Amphibia; order Caudata; family Salamandridae; genus Pleurodeles; species Pleurodeles waltl. The sequence continues at coordinate 318,557,157 of NC_090451.1, read as the reverse complement.
TATGCGTTCTTTGTAGAATGACCGTTTGGTGGTCCGGATGAGTTGGTGGTGTTTGCGTATGGTTGTTTTGAGGGCAGAGAAATTGCTCATTGAGGGTTCTTGGCGACATGCTTTCTCAATTTTGCGGCATTCATGTTTGGAGGCTTGGAGTTCTGTGGTGCAGGTGTTGTTGTTTCTTTTCAGTGGGGCGAGGGAGTCTGCGCAAGTTGTTAACCATTGTGTGAGGTTGTGGGCAGCAATGTTGGGGTCGTTGGTGATGGGGGGTGGAGCTTGTGTGAGTTCGGCGTTCAGGTGTTCTTTGGAGACCTTGTTCTTTATTCGGTAGGGCGCGGTGTGTTGTCGGTGGTGCGTGGGGGGGTTTCATGAAGGAGAAGTGGACTCAGTGGTGGTCAGTCCAGTGAAGTTCGGTGGTGTGGGTAAAGGTGACGTGGTTGCTGGAGTTGAAAATTGCATCAAGCGTGTGTCCTGCGGTGAGGTGACCAGTTGCTTGAGTCCGAGGTTCATGAGGTTGTCTAGCAGAGTTGTGGAGTTGCGGTCGTGTGTGCTTTCCAGGTGAAAGTTAAGGTCACCAAGGAGTGTGTAGTCTGTGGAGGTGAGGGCGTGGGAGCTGATATTATCAGCAATGGTGTCGCAAAGTGGGGGGCGGTGTCCTGGTGGTCTGTAAATGAGGGTTCATAAAACCTGAGAAGAATAGAGGCTTCTAAATATATTAATGACTATAATCATGTCATTCTGAAAATGTGGAATGCCAGTATGGATATTCAGTTTCTGGCAGTGAACCTCTTAGCTGTCGCTCATTTAGTGACTTCACACATAACAAAATCTAAGAATTTGGATATGAAAGATATGTGGAATAAGATTTCTGCTGACAAGTCTTGGCACATTGTTGGGTTTATTTTAACTATTATTTTGACACATTGAATTACTGTTCTAGTCAAATTCTATCAAAAGATAAGACTTTTTTAAAGTTTAATAAAGCCTTCCCATGTCAGCCAATGGAGCTAGAAGTGGGAAACATGAAATTGGCAGTTTTCTATCACCAGGGCACATACAACATATTTTGTTACATTCTTGCTTATAATTACAATGCACCCTACCCTTGGAGCCCCTAGGCCAGACCTTAGGGGTGAATTGTATATACGAATAAGGTAGTTTAAGACTTTGGAAGAATTTTTAATCCAAAGTCGAATTTGGGCTTAATTTTTTTAAAAGCCACCTGCAAGGCAGGGCTGACTTTAAAATAATAGTAGACACCATAGCAGTGCATCCTCCATGTCTTAACTCCACTGCGGTTCCTAAACGTATACCCCCTACCAAACAGTAACAAACTTCTTTATTTTGGTCACACAAGAAAGACCATACAAGATACAATGTAGAAAAGATCATATCACATAAATATCCATAAAAATATAAAAAAAACATGACGAGTGGCCCACATCTCTGAATTCTTGACAATTCCTTAACAGTTCAATTCTTGGCAGCAAATATGCAGTCTGAAATAGATCAATACATTACAAATTCATACCTAAAATACTGTATACTCAAGGGAATAATACAGAACAAGATAGAATTATAGCATTAGAACAGCTGCCAGAAATTAGGAAGAATATTATATAGTAACATCACCTTCTAGGAATAAAGGGGGTTATTCTAACTTTGGAGGAGGTGTTAATCCGTCCCAAAAGTGACGGAAAAGTGACGGATTTACCACCAGCCGTATTACGAGTCCATTATATCCTATGGAACTCGTAATACGGCTGATGGTATATCCGTCACTTTACCGTCACTTTTGGGACGGATTAACACTCCTCCAAAGTTAGAATAACCCCCAAAATGTCTAGCGTGGGATGGCACATCTTGTTATCTATAAACACATTAATGCGATAAAGTAACACTTTAGTGCAGTATAACATTTTGACAAAACACAGATGTTGAAAGAAAGAATGTTTCACCATGGAATCATCAGTAACATCCGTACAGGAGCTCAACTAAGCACTTAAACCAGTCCAAATATTATGGGATCAGAAGTGTCAGATTTTAATATAAGTAAGGTTCCCAGCACTGGCTTAAATCCAATTTGAGGCAAAGAGGCATAATTAACCTGGATCTTGGTTTGTTAAATTTCTTGCAAAATAATAGGAAGTGCACCTTAGATTCTGGCATGTTAGGCACAATGGACTTACACAACTTCATTCCTCCTCTTTTGACCATCTCAAGCTAAAGATCTTAAGCAAGGCTCCACCCGGAAACAAATATACAGCAATTTAGCCACATAGAGATGAATTCAATCTAAGAACGGCTCAAATGACAGGGAACATTTGTGGTTTAGGAATTTATCCATCAGGCCCTCTGGCTTTGCCTCTCTTCAAGCCTTTTGCAAAACATGCTCCACGTAAATATCTTTAACACATTTGACTGTATATGCCCTCATGTTTCTTGGGTCTTCCCATGCACTCCCAAGCTTAAGTATGCAGCATAAAGTTTTTATAACTTTAATCCAAGGGCTAATACTGTGCTCATCTAGTAGCAGCAGCTCCTGTAGTACAGCATTGTATGCAGCCATTTCCTTGATAGTCCATACTCTTAGCAAGTAGGTCAGGATTGTTAAGCGAGGAATTTTATTGACCTTATTTTTGCCTCAAGCCCATCTCAAAGGTAAAGTGCTCCCTAGTCCCCAAACATCTCCCCAATACAAAGCACCTCCAATGGCCACAGTTCTACATACCTGTAGTGCTGCTGAGACAGCCCTGACAGTCAAAGCTTTATATCTCTTGATAGTAGCCACTGCCCTGCGTGTTAGTTTGGTACTACTTTTAGCTAGCTAGGGGTCTCTGGAGAGTTTATCAGTGAGCCTGACTCCCAGGTAGTTGTTAGCTCCTTACCTGGTCAATGCAGGAGCCCTCTATCATCATCGTGTTTCTACAGGTATGATCGGGGATTGATAGCTATGAATTTGGATTTCCCTGTGTTGATCTCAAGCCAATGGTCCCTGTTAAACCCCACAAAGTGGTTTAGAAATTTCTGCAATCCCATAGAAAATTAAGATGAAGTTAAATTTGCAGTATTTGGTTGTGATGGTTGTTTGGTACTACAGAGCAAAGGCAGTCTAATTAACCACAGAAAACTGAGTTGCCACACTGCTAATAAAGAGAGTCTTTCTTTTAGACACTTTTACAGCTATTTAAATCTTGGTGTTCTGAATCAGAAATACTTGGAAAGTTTGATTGCTATGAAGACTCTTTCAGTGCCGCAAAGGATATTATTCCGGCTAGACCAGCCGACCTAGCGGGAAACCCATAATAACTCCGGCAGGGAGGTCGCTGCATAGGCAATGGCCACCCTGTCGGACGTTTCCCGGACTAATAATGACCCCCATAGTGTGCAGTTTTTTTTTTCTACAATCAGTATGACTGTTTTCCCCACTGTTCAATGATGGTTCTTTATACAGTACATCATTTATGGTCTTTAAGTGTGCAACCTGAGAACAGTAAAAAAAGGAAAATTAAATGCTTTTTTATTTTGACATAGCATTTCAGTGTGACAAATGTTTAGCAATTTATCCATATTATGAAGTTATATATTGTTGAATTTTTAAGTTTAAATTATTATTTTATAAATTGAAATACTAATTCAAATTTGTAATTTTTCTTTTGCGTAGATCAAGGGTACCATCCATTGGAGTAATGTAGTTTGGTAATTACTTCTTTTAATCTCCTTCTACAATATTACATTACCAGAGTGTTCCAGACTACATCCACCTACAAAGGAAAACACCTACTTATACAGCTATGCAGCCACTCACATACTAATACAGACACTCACATACCCAAGCACACACTGAAACACACACTCACACATCCACTCACACACTGATACTGCAACTCACACACCGACACACAAATTGATCCAGCCATTCAGAGACCCAGCTACATACTAATATAGGCACTCACACCCATACACCCACAAACTGATACAGACAATCGCACACCTAGTCACACAGCGATACAGACACTTACACACCCAGCCACATGCTGATACAGCCACTCAGACAGCCCTACATATACCAGTACAGGCACTGATGCACTCAAGCACACACCAATGCTGTCACTGACACACCCTGCATGCACCAACACAGTCAGCGACATAGCCTATCACACCCACTTACATGATAATTCAGGTATTCACACACACAGTCACACACAGATTCTGATAATCACAAACCCGCTCACACAGCGATACAGTCACATACACAACCAGCCTCATACCAATGCAACCACTCAAATACCAACACACACCAACACATCCACTGGCACACCCAGGCACAAACTAATTCAGGCACTGAGACACCCTGCTGCACAACAACACAGGCACTCAGATACCCAGACACACATTGATAATGTCACTGACACACACTCACACACTGATACAGCCACTCACACACAACCACACACTGATCCAAACAATCACACACCCAATCATACACCGACACAACCACTCAAATACCCAGTTATGCGGTCATAGAGCCACTCATACATCTATGCAAAAACTGATTCAGTCACTGACACATCCAGGCATATACCAAAGCAGCCACTGACAAACACAGGCTCACACCAACACAACTACGCCTCACAAGTTCTCACATACCCTGTCAGACACTGATAAAGTGACACATACTCAAAGACTGATACAGGCAGTTACACACAGAATCACACACCAATACAAATAATCATGCACACACACACACATACACACACACACACTGATACAGTCACTCACATACCCAGGCACACACCCATACAGCCACTGGCATACCCAGTCACACACTGATATAGCCACCAACATACCCAAACCCACACTCATACAGCCTCTCACACATGCAGCTACATAGTGATAGAGCTACATACACACCCAGCCACACAGCAATACAATTACTAACACACCCTGCCACACACCAACAAAGTCATTCACATACTCAGCCACAAACTAATACAGCTACTAACACAACCAGTCTCACACTGGTACAGACACTCACACACCCACTCATCCACTGATACAGACACTCACACACCAACACACCCACTCAGACACCATTAAACATACAATTTCACAAAAATATACAACATATAGTTAGTTCTTTTTTTGCTCATAGGAGGGGGTTCTAACAAGAACCATTTCTACCATGATTTTTTTTTTTTTTTACTTTTTGTGTTTTTTTAGAATTTTTTGTTTTTTCCTATGAACAGCAACTAAAAAAACATGAAGTTCCATAAGAAAATGCACTAAACTTGTGCATCAACTTTTTAAGGATAAAAGAAAATTGACATTTATGGCTTTTTGTAGCCTCAGTCAATGCAGTAATGGACCTCTCACCAATGGTTAAAGCTTGTTTGAGACTGTGCAAAAAGTTCCAACATTTTTGAACTCAGGAAGTGTAGGACAGAAATAGTCAGTGACTACAGAATGCCAAGAGCTACCTGCACAACAGCAGATGTTGAAGCATGCGACACATCACTTTCCAGCTGTGCTCTGGCAAGGTAGCATGTATTAATAGTTTTCAGGTGCTTTAACATGCTGCTGGTTACATGAGTGGATTTTTAGAAGTGTCCCTTGAATGTTGCTTGTGACAAAGTGTGCCTTAAACTAGCTTCGCAATAACCTTCTTTTCTGCGGAAGGTATTGTAGAAGATTTCCAGTAGATGAATTTTTTTGTGCAAGTTTTTCCTCCTCTGAAGGAGAATCTTGCAGCCTCTCCTGTCCATTTCTTACAGATGCCATGTGAACACAAACCCAGAAACAAGTATTAAAACAACATGATAACCAAGAATCATTTATTAGAATACAATTGTATATGTAATTATGGTGAAATACTTACCACAGACATTAATTATATAGTCCCCATATATGTTTTTGTGAATTTTTTAAAATCACGCTCGTACTATGGATCTTCCACGGGACCCAGAACAGCAATCACATCTCAGGGCTTCCCACGGATCAGGAATTGCAAATCCAAAAAAGTATGAAAATAATACTTTTAAAAACATTGACAGTTGAGACATGAGTTCAGAAAATTATAATCTGACTATAAACATCACTACATCCTGATATATTTTGATAAATGCAAAAATTCTTACACTCGTCACAAAAAAAAAAAAAAAAAAACACTCACAAGCAGTCCTGGCAAATATCATGCATCATGAGTTAAAGTAATGCATTTTCTTGCTGATATTTGTATTACTGTACTTAAATGCATTAGTGAGATGTCTTAAAACTTACTAGGACTACCTGGCAGACTACTATAGTGCTGTGAATATACTCACAGTGAGTGTGGTATACTGAAATATATTATTGCAAATTTAAAAATCTGACATTTCAAGGATGTTATGTTTAGTGAATATAATTTAAACAACTGTAGAAATTCACTTAAAAAAACGAAGGTTACAGGGACCTTATAATTAGGAAATATTTTTTTTTTAAACTTAGAAATTCACTAAAAAACAAAGGTTACTGGAACTTTACAGTTGGGTTTACATTTTACACACACAAACCATAGAAATTCATCTGTTATAGTTACCTGAGCCCTGTATAACTTACCACCCATACACTGCTTATGACCTCACATGCTACATCATTCATGACATGGTCAGTGAAATCACTCATGACTTCACTGATAACATCTCAAATGACATCACCGATGACATTCAGTCCTAGTTGTATGATCAATCTTGAATCGAATCTTCTCAGAATTAGTTCTAGGTCACTTCCCCTTGATCTCTTTACTACATGTTGGATGCCATAATATCTAAAACCAGTCAAATCACCCTTATGTACTTCCCAGATGTGTTTTGCCATGATGCATGAGAAGTCCTTATTTTTAACGGCATGTTGGTGTTGTAAAATTCTTCATTTCAATGTATTAACAGTACTTTCTACATATTTCTTTCTACAGTTAATGAGTGGATTCACGGGTGATGTATTCCTTTATTCTGGTCGTCTATTTAATGCAGAGTTTATATTACAGCATGTATTGTGTCAGCTCACAAGCTTTGCATCTGGCACATTCCCAGAAACCTAGCGTCTGCTGTTGAGCCACTTAGATGGATTCTCTTTTGGGCATGATGCTGCGTGTTAAGAAATCCCCCAATCCTGTGTATCACCTGTTGATGCGCAGGCAAGATGGATTTGAGTGAATCTATCTCTCTCTCTGTCTCTCTCCCTCTCTCTCTCTATAAATAAATATATATATATATATATATATATATTTATTTATATTCAATTAAAAATACAAAGGTTTCTGGGACGTTATAGTTAGGTTCTGTATTTACTCCCACAAAACCATTGAAATTCAGCAGTTATAGTTAGTGTTATTTCAAGTAACTATAACTCATGACCTTAGGTAAATATAACTCAGACAATCCCTCACAACCACCCAACCCTGTGTAGCTCACAGCCTATGATCATGCGCAGCGAGGGTTTGGCCACTGGGCCTGTCTCTGTCAGTGGATGTGTGAGTGGGTGCATGAGTGTGTAAGTGGATGTGTGAGTGGGTGCATGAGTCTCTTAGTACATGTATGAGTGAATGAATTAGTGCATGATTGAGTCTGTAATTTTTTTTTGCATATCCTCGAATATCCTTGAATATTCGAGGATATCATGCATGCTGAATGAAAATCATTCTTAACCCCTAATTTGGCCCTATAACACCCTTATATCACACCCAAGGGGTCAGGGTATCATTTCTATTTTCAGTCCCAGGGACCATCTCCGATAAGATAAAATGGTGGCCGCAACTTTTTAGTCAGGTTGTGGCCCAACCAATTACAGCATTCCTGTTGTCACGCACGCATTTGTGAAGTTCCTCCACTATTCACGGTTCATTCAAGGCCAGAGAAATACAAATGTATTTTCCCTTTAGTCTCTCTAAAACTACTCAAGATTTACACCAAATAAGTGAAAGCACAATCTGCATACCAAAAGCTAGCTTTCTGCTAAATATGGTGTCATTACGTCCAGCAGTTCGGGCTGTAGTTGTGTCTAAAGGTCTTCTGGGAATTAACATAGGAAATGCAACCCTTTGGACCCCACTTTTTGTCAGCCCCCACTTGGCAGATCAATTCAAAAGTTTCCATGCGCAACAAGAATCACAGCCCACTTTTTAAAAAAATGTCACGAAGATACATCAAACGCTGCCAAAGATGTAGGCAAGTCAAAAATAGGCGTGCAGGGGTGAGTGCCACTCTGCTGGTGGAGCTAATGGAGTTTTTGGAACTCCGCGATCCACTTTGAGCACGGAGAAAGTCCCAAAACTCTGCTAGCCCAGCCAGCAGAGTAGAACTCACCCGGTGCACGCTGCAGTCCATAAGTGGGTTGCAGCGCACACCAGAGCAGACCAGAGGGAGGCAGATACTGAGGCTTGTCGCTGTCGGATGAGGAGGAGAGTAGAACCCCTTGGAAGACCCAGGTAAGTCACAAACAAGGATTTGAAATGGCAGCTTTCATTGCCTACAGCCCTGGCCTGAATTTCAGGCCTCTTGTGCACCAGCCTGTCTGGTGTGCAGTGCACAAAATGCCTGAAACAATAGCTTTAACTGCCAAGGCCCTCTCCTGAATGTGCCCGATCTTGGAAGCGCAAAGCAGGGTCGGGCCTGGCTGACCAGGTGCGACCCTGCTTAGCACTTCCAAGATCGGGCGCATTCAGGATTCCTCAGGGCACAGCACTCTGCCTCTGAGGAATTCTGCAGTTTTTTTTCAACTCTGTGGAATTCCAGGAGTCAGACTCTGTCAACTCCGCACAGGGCTATTCAAAAATCACTTTTTCAATGGAAATATGGTTCTAATAATAACTACCTACTTGCGACCACCAGTAGGAAGGTTAAAGGGATGTTATAGTTATGAAACAGAATTTTTTAGAAACCTAGAAATTCATTGAAAAAACTAAGTTTACAGGGATGTTATAGTTAGGATAGCACTTTAAACCTACAAAACCTGTGACATTCAGAAGTTATAGCTAACTGGGCTAACTATAACTTGCACCCCATTAATGCACTACTTATGACCTCACGTATTATATCACTCATGACATGGTCAGTGACATTACTGATGACATCATTGATGGCATCTAAAATGACATCACTGATGACATCACTGATCATATCATCCAATAAGTGTAAATGCCTGCATCAATGTATGAATGGCTATCTGAGTAGATGTGTGAGTAAGTGAGTGGTGGAGTCATTTGCTGTATGGGACAGTGAGTGGATCTTTAAGTAGGTGTATCAGTTAGCAAGTCACTGTGTGAGTAGGTGTATTTGCTTCACTGAGTGGCTGTATAGGTGAGTGAGTGGGTTTCAGAGTGGTTATCTGGGTGAGTGAATAGGTGTCATTGTATTGCTGAGTGAGTTGCAGACACAGTTACTCAATGGGTGAGTGAGAGGGTGTATTTATGGCTATAAGTATAAGTGAGTAGCTGTACCAGTCACTTTATGTGAGAGTGAGTAGGTGTATGAGTGTCTCTTTCCTAAAGTGAGTGGGTGTATCAGTTTTTCTATGGTGAGATAGTCGATGTGTGAGTACTTTTGTTGGTGAGTGACTAGGTGTGTGAGTGGCTTCATAGCTGACTTACTGGATGTGTCAGTGCCCGCACATGTGATTGAGTGGATGAATGAATAGTTGTATAGTTGAGTGATTGGGTGTGTATGTGACTGTATTGTAGCTGTGTCAGTTACTGAATGGTTGAGTGGGTGGGTGGGTGAACGGTTGTACAGTTGATTAACTGGATGCGTTAGTAGGTGAGAAATCTATTAATGGATTTTCAGAGCGATTGTAACAGTGAATTAGTGAGTGTGTGAGTGGGTGTATGGTCGTATGAGTTGATGTATAACTTCCTGTCTGTAAATATGTCATTTAGTATTGTATGGGTGAGTGACTGTTTCAGTGGCTGTTTGAGAGAATGAGTGTTTGCATGCAACTAGTTTTATGTATTTGTCAATAAGTATGTGAGTAGATGGATTTACAAGAGTCTGTGTGTGTGAATGAGTAGGTGTATGAGTGTTTGTGTGGATAAGCTCATCAGTGATGTCCTCACTGATGTAATTTTAGATACCATCAGTAATGTCATCAGTGATGTCACTGACCATGTCATCAGTGATGTAATATGTGAGGTCATAAGCAGTGCATTATCGGGGTGTTGGAAACTGGATTATTGGTAAGAGCAGGTGAGTACCTACACTTAACGATAGGCCACTAACCCCCACTAGTTCAGTTAGGTCTCAATAAATTAACCCCAACTCAACACTTGGTAGCTTGGCAACGAGCAACAAGGATTAACTTAGGAGACAAAGGGCCTCATTATGACCCTGGCGGTCTTTAGACTGCCAGGGTCGTGGTGGCAGTCTGACCACAGCCAGAGTGGTGGTCCGACTGCTTTGGCAGTGTTCTGACAACCACATTACATCTGTGGTGGTTCTGCCACAGTCGGATAGCCAGCACCGCCAGTTTCCCTCCACAGGAGAGACTGGTGGCTTTGGCAGTCCTAATCCTCTAGGGCAGCACTGCAAGCAGCACCGCCCTGGGGATTACAACCCCCCTCTCTGCTAGCTTTTACATGGTGGTAGGGCCACCATGTAAAGGCTGGCAGATACGGGGTGCAGGGCATGGGCAGTGAAGGGCCCCCCATGCCCAGCCCCCTCGCGCTGTGACAGTGAACGTCGTGATGGGTGCTAGTGCACCCTATGCACCGCAACATTGCCTGCATCAATGTTGTAGGCTGTTCCCCGCTGGCCCGTCCACTGACCCAATGGGGATCTCATAATGGGGCCCATGGGAAGACGGCCGCACTGGTGTCAACTGACTGCGGGAGTGTGGTGGATGTCCTTTTCCATCCTCCAAGCTCATAATGACCCCCAAAGTGTGTAAAGCATTCAAGTATCACAAAACAGTAATAAAATAAAACACAGGAAACAGTTTAAAACTCCAAAACTAATTTATAGAAATAGGATATATTTGTATCTTTATTTTGACACCAAAACAAATAAAATCGGATAAGGGAAACCGGAGATATGAATTTTTAAAGAAATAGGCCCTCATTGTGACATTGGCCGTAAATCCTGCTTACCGCCGCAGTGACGGTTGCCAACACACCGCTGAGGTGGCGGATATCCATTCGCCATATTGTGACACACACACACCAATCTGACAGAATACGGTCACATACACAAATCCGTCAGCCCAAAGGTCAACGCCCCCCACATTATGACCCACAAATCACCATGGTGGATATTCAATGGCGCTAAACCATTGGCGGTATACAGCAGCACGCTCAGAATGGACACCCAAATGTAAAAACACACAACATTAGACAAAACCGAAATCACATACCTGACACTGATACACACCCACCTATACTGAGCACTATAAAACACACACCCACATTACCCACAACCCTTTATGAACACCAATTATTGCCATCAGACTGAAACCAAGACCATTGAGGCAACTACACACACACACCGCAAACACCCACACATCCATCACGCATCCCACATCCCACACCCCACCACATTACTAAACACCCTCTTACCAACTCACACCACACAACACCCATGTCCCCACTGAGGAACCCCCATTTCACTAATGAGGAGGTGCGGGTCATAGTGGAGGAAATAGTCAGAGTAAAACCACAGCTGTTTGGAGCACAAGTGCAGCAAATATCCATTGCCAGGAAGATGGAGCTATGTCAGAGAATCGTGGACAGGGTGAACGCCTTGGGACAGCATCCAAGAACAAGGCACAACATCAGGAAGAGGTGGAATTACCTACGGGGGAAGGTACGTGCCATGGCAGCAAGGCACTAGCTCGCAATACAGAGGACTGGCTGTGGACCCCTACCTCCTCCCCAAAAGCTCACAGCATGAGTGGAGCAAGTCTTGGCAATACTGTATCCTGAGGGACTCACTGGAGTTGCCGGAGGACTGGACCCTGGTGAGTCAATATTTACTACTTATCACCCCCCATGCCTATATGCCATCACACCCCCTCATCCTCACTTCATCCCATACAGTTCAACTACACATATGACTAACCCCAATGTTTGGCCCTGCATGCTACACCAATAAATGGATGCCCCTCACAGCCCTGCATGGATGCCGATCACAAAAGCCTGCACAGCATGGAGAACTAACAATCCCACAATATATCACTATACACCAACAAAGGTGGCAGGGCAACAGCAACAATAGAGGGGAAGCTAGGGGTGTACAATTTGTCACCGACATGAGGCATAATACATCGCTTACATCCCCACAGGTGCCCAGCCAATCTCAGCGGAGAGGAGGTGCCACGTCTAACCAGTCCCCCAACAGACGATGCCCCCAGTGATGAAAGTAAGTCTGGACTTCAGGATCTGGAGGAACTACCTTGCCCATCAGGGACCACTAGTCAGTAGCTATAGCGGGTAGTAAGGGTGAGAGTTGGCTGCACTCAAAGGGATTAGTACATAAATGTTGTATAATCTGATGAGCAAGAAATGGTGCACGTGATCATATGCCCTACTACCCTTAGGCAACAGTAATGTGTAATATAAATACACAAATAGTATTACGCAAACAAAGATCACAGCACACAGTATGCAAAGTAAGACAAAAAAGGATCAGAGCATCTAGTCATTGTGAGGTAGAAATGAATGAAGAAATCGAGCACATCGGTGTTCAAATCTTGTCTCCAGAGAAGAGTTCATTTATTCTGAACGAAGTGATATTCCATAGAACAGAGAACAATTTTTCCAAAGCAAACAGCCAACACGTGTTTCGTCACACCAGTGACTTTTTCAAGGCTGCAAGTAAACATATACATATGTATCTGATTTAAGCGTAACAGATCATCACATTACATGATTATGTGTGAGAAACAAGTGATATGGTATAGAACAATCTGTGCATAAAGGGTGACAAGATCAAGGAAGCTCCGAAAATCAAGTACATATACCTCAGGACATGGCTGGGAAATTTCAAAGGAAACCGAAACAACAGTGTATGCCAAGGTGCCCAAAGACTAAAGACATGCTAGGAAACATTAGAAACAGTAAAAACTGTCCCATTAACCCTAAATAGGAAGATGTGTGAGAGAGAGATACCCAAATGTGGTGGTAAAGAGGGGGTGCTAAGTAGATAGAGGCTTAAAAGTCAAGACGAGTGTGAAGAAAGATCAGGTCTCTAAACCTACCCGAGATTGACGGGAAGGTTCCAAGCAAGTAAAGTCAGATACGTCTCAGAGAAAATAAACAGACCAAACAATACTTAGTAATCTAGAGAAAGGGGGGTAAGGATAAAAATATACCTAGGTGAGTCAGGTTAGATAAACCAGAGTTCCAAACTTACAGAAAAGAGATGTGAAGTAACCAATGAAGATTAACCGGTAAAATACCTCTTAATTATCATCGTCAATGTGTAACATAGATAGTCCAAAAGGCGTGCAAAGCTGTCCATCAAAAAGAACCCCGGTAGGTCAAAACGTATGTCTCTATGGGAACAGTAAAATAAACCATAAAAATGGAATGCATAGATCTTACTGTCCGTTTCAGTTGTCCCAGTAAAGTGCCAATATTTTAAACCGGGGAAGTTAATTTGTATTTGGTTAGTCGGACCGGTTAAGGATGCGAATGTACGAGTGCCCCAAAAAACTGGCCATAGGGGGTAGCTACATGACTAAAAAATAAGTGCTAATGAGATAACCTGAAAGAGTGTACGGTAAACAAAGAGGAAAGGTAGTTTTATAAAAACGTGAATCCAGGATGAATCCGGAGTTCCGACTCCCTAGAAGGCAGTAAAAACAACCAACTACCCGTACAGGGGCGTCTAAGCCCCTAATCCTAGACGGAGCACTCATGAAGCGTTATCGTATATTGTTAACTGTAACGCAAATAACAACGTGCCTGGTGCCAAAGAAAAGTTCTAAAAAAGTAGGCGAAATATGAGTCATTGTCGGTGTGTGTTAAGCGGCGTGCTCACAGCACAAAAAGATACCTCCGTATAATAGCGGATTGAAAAAGCTGATACGCACGCAATATCGACAAAGTAAATCACACACTAAATGGCAATCCAGCGCCGTTACCGAAAAGCAAGATCTGGGGTTCCGGCTCACCGTAAGTAAGTATGCTGCAGTCCGTCCGTGTGTCGGCGTCTTCTCCTCTGTAGCTAGAGGTAGCGTTGTGAGTCTGTTTAAGTCATGTGCAGCAATGAAGCACGTGACTAGAAACGGGCACCGAAATAGAGAAAGGACTAAGGTAGTCAAAGCAAACAGAGGGGTATGCGAGGAATCGGTAGACAGGAGGAGCCATGTTATGTGTTGATACTGAGTCAGACGAAAACAAGTCAAGTAAACTGAGTAAATGAAAGTAATGATGCACGTAAATGGAGTCATGATTGTTAAAGAAGAAAGAAGAATGAAGAAAGGACACGGTCCCAGACGGGCCGCTGTCCTGGGTATTTATCGAATGTTTGGGCTGTAAAAAGTACGAGAGACAAACAAGAAGGGGAGAGAGGAAGGGGATAGAAAAAGGGGGAAGAACAGTAGCAAATAAAGTAAATTCCATATATAAAACATGTGCATGGTAATCTGTAATATGCATTTGAGCAGAGTTAACAATCAAATAAGGATCCGTCATTGTAGATTACAAATGGTATAAATGGTATTTGACAAAATTCAGGTAACAACAGAGTATTTTTTACAGGTGTACAGGCCAACTTGATATAAGAAGGATAAATGAACAGAAAAAGGGAGAGAAACTATAATGCATGCGAATGACAGATATATATGTGATCGTGGCCATATCAGTTAAGAAAAACATATAGGGGGTCATTCTGACCTCGGCGGTAAAAGCCGCTTACCGCCGGTCAGAAGGCCGCCACAATACCGCCGCGGCCAGCCGCCACGGACATTCTGACCCACAACTGCAAAACCTCCGAAAATCCGCCCTCCACTGCAGTCCGCCACATCAGCGGCCAGCGGTAAACTGGAGAAGACCAAACCTCCACCGCCACGCCAACAGAAATACGCCCATCCCATTATGACCCGCAAATCGACGCGGCGGTCATTCAACCGCGGTATTCCATTGGCGGTAGACCCCGCCGCGGTCAAAATACACACACCTTTACAAACCCCTACCACATTGGACAATTTGAAAGGCACACACCTGAAACCCATACACACACCACTCCCACACATCCAATACCATATAAAACACACACCCACATCACCCACAAACCCCTACCAACAAAAACCAGAGACGAAGGAGAGAGAGACACACATCAGAGAATAGATAGCCAGACACACAGAGGCACACCGCAACATCACACACACCACATAGAAGCACAAAGCACCACACACCAACACACACATCATCACATACACCACCCCACACCTCATACACTCCACCCCATGGCACCACAAAGGCACCCACGCTTTTTGGACCAAGAACTCCGGGTCATGGAGGAGGAGATCATAAGAGTGGAACCCCAGCTCTTCGGCTCACAGGTCCAGCACACCACCATAGCGAGGAAGGCGGAGCTCTGGCAGCGGATCGTGGACAGGGTCAACGCGGTGGGACAGCATCCCAGAAATCGAGAGGACATCCGCAAACGATGGAACGACCTACGGGGGAAGGTGCGCTCGATGGTCTCGCGACACAACATCGCAGTGCAGAAGACTGGCGGGGGACCCCCACCAACTCCACCCGAATTCACAACATGGGAGCAGGAAGTACTCAACATCCTGCATCCTGATGGCCTCGCTGGAGTACACGGAGGAATGGACTCTGGTAAGTACAAGGCCAACCACTTCACCCCACCCCCAGCATGCTAACCCCCACCCTCACCCCCAACCCCCCAGCACACATCCTCCCTGAGAATGTCTCCCGAGCACAACCCACCCAACACCAACCCCTGCATGCCACCCCCAAACTATGGACACCCATCACCTAAGCATGACCACTGCACATACCCATCACCCCCCCCACAAAACACCCTCACAACACCTCCCCCAAGGGAATGCCAGCACTGGGGGACAAGGGCACCTATAAAACGCAAGCTAATGCACACACAGAAACAATAACCATACCCTCTTACCCCATGCAGGACCCGAACGACAACACACCGGTCAGGAGGGACCAGAAATGTCCATCCTACCCCCGGAACAGGCCACTAGTGATGACAGCAGCTCTGTCGACCTGGAACCTGACGACCAGCCCGGACCATCGGGGACCTCTGGGCAGTCGGTTCCCCTCACCCAGACACAGGCCACTGCAGACCCAACCCCCTCTGGGAACAACCGCACAGCTCCCACCCAGCGGGCCCATGCCTCTGTCTCTAGGACAGGTCAAGCAGCGGTGTGTCTACCACTACAGGGCCCCCAGGGTAACCCACCAACCCAACAACAACAGGGACCTGGGGGCAGTGGGAGTGGGCACACCGTCCAGGGGACAGAGGCCCAGGGAAACAGGGCAACTCGGAGGGCTGCTGTGCGACAGGTGGGGGAGGAGAGGCCCAAGGGAACCCACTCTCCAAGAGGCCCTCACCACCATCATGGCTGCCTACCACCACTCACAAGAGACGATGGCGACGGTACTGGCCAGGTTCCAGGAGATCCAGGCACAGCAGGAGCAACGCTACATGGGGTTCAGCGACCAACTCAGCAACATCTCAACCGCTATGGGGAGCATAGTCCAGGCCCTGAACCGCATAGAGGACACGTTTCGGGACCATGTGGCATCACACAGGGCCCCTGTCACTACCCAGGAACAGGAACAGCCTACCACCTCCGCCGGCGCTAGTGGACAGGAGGCCCCACCACAACGACAGCCCCCCAGAACCCCACCTCCTGCTGAACAACAACCGCCCCGCAAAAGGAGCCTGAGATAAAAAAAAACGACAGAGTAGGATGTCAAGTCCCCCGCCAGCATCACATACCCCCTGAAGTCCTCCCACTGTCCCACATTGCCACCCTGTCAAACCTTGAACTGCCCCTGCTCCATCCTGCCACAGGCGTATGGACAATGCACCTGTGAGACTGAGAACTGGACTCCGCCATGGACATTACTCCACCCCCACCCATCACTGTTTCACCATCATGTACCAATATCTATGCACTAATAATAAATCACACATTGCACTGAAATCAATCAGGACTCAGGCTGTCTTATTTACAAATGTATGACACATTACATATCAATTACGTATTGTGAACATTGTGAATTACACATACCGAGGTAACTTAGCATTAGTCCATGGGCCAACCAAGCCGAGGTCACACAGTGGCTCATACAGCACAGAAAAGGGAAGGGAAATTCAAACATCATGTCCATAGGTCTGGGGGGAAACCGACAAAGTTGAGATGCAGGAGGCTTTCAGGAAATGTAAAATGGCATGGGTGATCATTACCTGTGTGCTACTGGAAATACTGTGCTATTACTCTGTCCCTGTTGTCTGTGTCGTCCTCTGAGTCTTCCTCCTCTTCACTCTCCGCAGGCTCCACAGCTACTTCAACACCACCATCTGCACCATCCTCCTGCAGGAAAGGGACCTGACGTCGCAATGCCAGATTGTGAAGCATACAGCAGGCCACGATGATGTGGCACACCTTCTTTGGTGAGTACATCAGGGATCCCCCAGTCATATGCAGGCACCTAAACCTGGCCTTCAGGAGGCCAAAGGTCCTTTCGATGATCCTCCTAGTTCGCCCATGGGCCTCATTGTACCGTTCCTCTGCCCTGGTCCGGGGATTCCTTACTGGGGTCAGTAGCCAAGGCAGGTTGGGGTAACCAGAGTCACCTATTAGCCACACACGTTGTCTCTGTAGCTGCTCCATCACATAGGGGATGCTGCTATTTCGCATGACATACGCGTCATGCACTGACCCTGGGAACTTGGCATTTACATGGGAGATGTACTGGTCAGCCAAACAGACCACCTGAACATTCATCGAATGATAACTTTTTCTGTTTCGGTACACCTGCTCATCGTCTTTTGGGGGTACCAAAGCCACATGGGTCCCATCAATGGCACCAATGATGTTGGGGATATGTCCAAGGGCATAGAAATCACCCTTCACTGTAGGCAAGTCACCCTCCTCTGGGAAAATGATGTAGCTCCGCATGAGTTTCATCAGGGCAGACAACACTCTACTCAAAATCTTTGAAAACATAGGCTGAGACATTCCAGATGACATGGCCACTGTGGTCTGGAATGACCCACTTGCCAAAAAATGGAGGACTGACAAAACCTGCACCAGAGGGGGAATCCCTGTGGGTTGGCGGATGGGGGACATCAGGGCTGGCTCCAGCTGGGCACACAGTTCATGGATAGTGGCACGGTCAAGTCTGTATCGAAGTATTATATGGCGTTCTTCCATTGTCGACAGGTCCACCAGCGGTCGGTACACGCGAGGATTCCTCCTTCTCATCGCAAGTCCCAGCGGACGGTGCCTAGGAAGGACAACATGGAGCACAGAGTCAGCCAAACCACAGGTACGTACAGACAGCTTGCACAGCTAAAGAATGGCAATGGGTTGAAAGGCGTGTATGTGTGGCAATGCAAGGCCTAGGCCTGTGTGTTGTATTCAAAATTAAGCCATGTAGGCCCTTGAAATGGCGGCTGCCTGACCTGTGAAGTGGGACAATGGGATGTGAGGTCAATGCGCTGGCGGGGCACACCGTGGCGGTAGGCGGTCGAAGACCGCGGCGCAAAGCCGCATTGGTTAACATTGAAGCCTATGGGTTTCAGGAGCCAATGACGAAGTGCGCCGGCGTCACGATACGCACCGCCACGGTACGCACCGCCGCGGGCGTGACCGCCATTTTCTATCTGCTTAATCACTCGAGACCTGATCATCCACAGGAGAGGACCTATACTGCAAGTGCTGCTGTGACCTCGGTCTGGAAGATACAATGGCTGCTGCGACTGGGGAAAGTGCCCCTGCCTTCACGTCTGAAGAGTTGGAGAAGCTCGTGGATGGGGTCCTCCCCCAGTATGCGCTACTCTACTGTCCTCCAGACCAACAAGTGAGTACACTGGGTGCACATGGAATGGGCTATGCCTGTGTGGATTGGGGTGGATGTGTTAGGGTTTGTACACAGCAAAGAGCATGTCCCCTCTCACTGCACTAGTGGGTTCTGTAATAGCTCCCTTTTAAACTTACTATTAAAAGCCTTTCTTGTTATTTCACCTTCCCCCCCCTAGGCTTCTGTGTATGTTGTTTAATGTGCTGTTTTGTTTACACATTGGGCCTTGCTTTTACCAAGGCTTCTTTAAAACACTCCTCCCTAGGCCATGTGTTAATCCAACTCATTTGCATAATAACTGAAACTCTGCACACCTTTCAAGACCATGTGCAGCATGTGAGGACCACACCCAGCTCTTCAAACCACACCCAGCTCTGCACACCTTCCAAGAACATGTGCAGCATGTGAGGACCACACCCAGCCCTTCAAACCACACCCAGCTGTTTGAGCCACACCCAGCCCTGTCTATAAAAGGCATCCCCCGAGCCTCACCCAGTGCTTGTGCTCGTCTACCTCCAGCTTACCTGAGAACAGATCCCTCGGCGCTGGCACTCCTGCTCTTTACAGACTTTCTTTGACTTCAATGGGCGCAGCTGCTGGCTCTTCCTTCTTCCGGTTTCCGGTTCCTCCTTGCCTCAGCCTCTCTCCTACGAGTAACCTGCAAAAGAGAAAGAAGACAAGGTTAGACTGATCAGTATCTCTTGCCAGCAACAAGTAAGTGCTAAACTTTTTATTACCTGAGGAAGCTTTGACGGCAATTTCTGGATTCGTGTATAGACAGTTTGAGGCGAAGTGCCTTCCACGAGCATTGTGATTCAGGCTCTTTGTTGCAGGAGTATTTTGCGGAACTTTGTGAAGCGGACATTGTTTTTTTTTTATGGAACTTTTGGGAATCGAACAGTGAAAACCATTGACAGCAAGGCAAACAGTAAATCAAGGACTTGCACAAATTACATGCTGTATTTTGATGTAAAAGTACAGTATTTGTTTTATAAAAGATTCTGGAAATATGGGAAAAGTGAGTCTACTAATGGGAATTTAGGCTTTAGTTATATTATGATGAATGTTTGATATTGGTAATTCTGATAACGGTATTTGTTTAATGTTTTAGAAGCTTTACAGTAATAGAAAACACATCCCAGAGCAGTAACACATTCCAAACCTGGAAACTAGAGACCAGGATCCAAGAGGTACTTTTAGAAGAGAATTTCTAATAAATAAAGGGATAGTCAGGAACCCATTTAGGAATAGGTTGCACTTATCTGTTCTTTGTTTATGTTTCATTAGGCACCAGTTTCTACAGAAGTCAGAAAGGGCCGCAGATTTGTGCAGCACTTCAACAGTGGAAACGCAAGAACGGTGTTGTCTTTTTATTTTTTATTTTATCCACTTCCCCCCTTCCCTTGAGCTTCTGTTCTTAGTGCACTGTTTTAAAACTAGTGTGCTGGAACAAGCAGTTTCAGGGTGGGGTCGGATTGTCTTCAACCTCCATCAGAACTGAACAAGAACTCAGGTGAGCTGGGCTTTGACAGAAGCACAAGCCTTAAAAAATTTCAGTTCTGGTGGATGATGAATACCGGGGAAGAAATAGAGGGCATTGACGTCACGGATATGGCGCTGGCCCTAAATGAGGACTTGGCTCATAATGAATCAGTGTCTGGCATCTTGCAACATATGCAAGAGGAAATAGAGAGATTAAAGATGGAGAATACCTCTTTAAAACAGGATTTAAGCAGGTATAAATTTAGGGGATCTCAGTGGAACACAGCTTCTACGCCTTTGTTTAAAACCTCCTCAGAGACAGGGGCGCCATCAAAACATACAACTTTGCCTTCCCCAGTTGAGGTTACTGTTAATGTTCCTAATGTTGTGCCCTTAGCAGCACCTGAACGTTTTCATGGAGATAGTAACAAATTCCATGTTTTTATCAATCAATGTCAATTACACTTCATTTGTAAGCCACAACGGTTCCCTACTGATGATACGAAAGTGGCATTCGTCTTGTCTTATTTGGGTGGCACAGCAGCCAATTGGTCAATTCCTTTCGTGGATAGAGATGATCCCATCCTCCATAATTGGAATCAATTTAAACGTACCATGACCAGCCTTTTTGCAAAACACACTTTCATGTAGGCAAGTGATAATGAGCTTTTAAATCTTAAACAAGGTAACAAGGATTTATTGACCTATCTCACTAGTTTTAATCGTTTACTCACCGAGACACAGTGGCCAGAAGAAAAGCGTGTCTCCCTTTTTTATAAAGGTTTGAGAGACGAGTTAAAAGACGCGCTGGCTCATATCGTTGATTTGCCAAAAGACTATTCGGACTTTGTAGATTTAGTTGTGAAATTAGAACATAGACTAGGAGAAAGAAAGAGAGATAAATACAAACTGGAATCACGGTTAACTTTTATTAGACATGAGAAGAAAGACACAGATAATAAACTCCCTGAACCAGAGCCTATGCAAATAGGGACACTCAGAAGTCCACTCACATCAGAGGAAAAAGAAAGAAGGAGAAAATTTCAATTATGTTTATATTGTGGCAGGGCAGGTCACTTTGCCAGAGAATGTCCAGTAAAGTCTAAAACTCCACGAAAGGGTGCTGTTTCCTCCACCTCCTCAACTGAATCGGGAAACGATTAAGCTCGACAAGGGGAGAGGTTACTTGTTCGAGAAAACATCTTAATCAAACCTCTAATGCTGCACCCTTCAGGGTACCGCACATACCTAGACATTTCATAATTCAGGTCGTTTTAATTGTTACTACCCAAGTGAGGCATTCTCTCCCTGTCCTACTGGACTCAGGCGCAACAGGAAATTTTGTGGATAATAAGTTAGCTGAAATCTTAGGACTTCCTATGTGCCTAAAGCCTTGTCCAGAAGCAGTATGTGCAGTGGATGGGTCAGAATTGACCTCTGGATTAATCACAAAACAAACAAGTCCACTTGTTATGGTCTGTCAGAACGGGCACACAGAGGTGATTAACTTTGATCTAATAGATACTCCTAATTTTGGTTTGATTCTCGGGGTACCCTGGTTAACAACTCATAACCCAAAAATTGATTGGGTGAATAGAACTGTTACTTTGGATTCCTCTTTCTGTAGAACCAATTGCTATCAAGAAGCAGGTACAGAACAGAGCACAGTATTACACTGTGCTAGTGTTACACAAGATGAACCAATTCTCCCTCCTGAATATTCTGACTTTAAAGACGTCTTTGATCCAGTAAAGGCTAGTGTGCTGCCCCCACATCGGTCTTATGACTGCCGTATAGATCTTATCCCAGGGGCCCCTTTACCTAATAACAGAGTATATGCTTTGACTGACGAAGAAACCAAATACTTAAGAACCTACCTAGATGACCTACTACAGTCTGGTTCATCCGTCATTCCACATCTCCGGTGTCATCTCCACTCTTTTTTATCCCGAAGCCGGATAAATCCCTGCGCGCGTGTATCGATTATAGAGGACTAAATAAGGCTACAATAAAGAATAAATATCCTCTTCCTCTAATACCTGTGTTGTTGGATCAATTAAGACATTCTACTGTATACACTAAACTAGATCTGCGGGGAGCTTACCACCTGGTCCGAGTAAAAGAGGGGGATGAGTGGAAGACAGCTTTCAAGACAAAGTTTGGTTTATTTGAGTACACAGTAATGCCCTTTGGGTTATGTAATGCCCCTGCGGCCTTTCAGTTCTTTATAAATGGGGTCCTACACGAATTCCTGGACGTTTGTGTCATAGTATACATAGACGACATCCTCATTTACTCTAAGAACTCAGAAGAACATACCCAACATGTTCGTGCAGTATTATCAAAGTTAAAAGAAAATCATCTTTTTGCTAAGTTAGAAAAGTGTACTTTTAATGTCAGCAAGGTGGACTTTTTAGGATACTGGCTGTCACCTCAAGGAATAACTATGGATTTAAAGAAAATCAGTGCTATTGCTAATTGGCCAGAACCATCCTCTGTAAAAGATATTCAGAAATTTCTGGGTTTCGCCAATTTTTATAGGAGGTTTATTGCACATTTTGCAGACATTGCGGCCCCAATAACTACCTTGTTGCGGAAAGGGCAACGATTTCTTTGGACTGATGAGGCGGCACACGCCTTTCAACTCCTAAAACAAAAGTTCACTTCAGCCCCAATTCTGAAACATCCTGATCCTGACTTGCCCTTTTTTGTTGAAGCGGATGCTTCACAAGTAGCTTTAGGAGGAGTTCTCTCTCAACGAGATGCAGTAGATGGCCAGTTACATCCTATAGCCTTCTATTCCAAAACGTTATTGCCAGCTGAACAAAATTACACTGTGGCTGAAAGGGAACTACTAGCTATCAAAGTAGCCTTTTCAGAATGGAGGCACCATTTAATGGGAGCCAAGTACCCAGTTACAATCTTTTCTGACCATAAGAACCTACAGTTTTTTGGATCACTTAAAGCACTAACACCACGTCAGATGCGCTGGTTAAATTGTTTTAGCACATTTGACTTTGTTATAACCTATAGACCAGGTGCACAACAAATTCAATCTGATGTGTTATCTAGATACGGACATACCTCAGACATGAAACAAGATAAAATAGGAGAACCCATTATTCCTCCCCAAAAGTTGTTGGCACCAGTACAACAGAAGGATTTCATCACAGATCTATATAATGCACACATGCAAATTGCACCTCAGGATTGGTTAAAGGATTCCCATAACACAATACAACGAGGTTTATTGTATCACGACAACATGCTGTTAGTGCCCACCTCTGAATTACAAACACAGGTGATAATTTGGCATCACGCCTCACCGTTGGCAGGTCATCCTGGTTGGGTAAAAACCCTGGAAAATGTGCAAAAACACTTTTGGTGGGACACTATAAGAAAGGACATTAAGCAATTTGTCACTACCTGTCCAATTTGTGCAAGACATAAATCTTCTCATAAGGCTCCTGACGGCTTGTTAATACCAATGCCAACACCCAAACAACCTTGGCACACTGTGAGCGTAGACTTTATTGTAGGTTTACCACCTGTAAAATCCTTCACAACAGTGTTGGTTATAGTGGATTTTTTTATCTAAAATGGCACATTTTGTACCATTACGGAAATTACCCTCGGCGGCAGAATTTGCCGATATTTTTATAAGGGAAATTGTGCGTTTACATGGTTTGCCAAGCAAAGTGGTGTCAGACCGAGGGAGCCAGTTCAACTCCAGATTTTGGAAAAAAGTATGTGAAAAACTGAAAATAGATGTGGCCTTATCCACTGCTTTCCACCCAGAGACAGATGGACAGACTGAACGACTGAACCAAACCTTACTTCAAACGCTACGTTGTTTATTGGCTGATTATTCTAGTGAATGGTTGGAAGCTCTTCCTGTAGCAGGGTTTGTTTATAATAATACTGAGTATTCAGCTCTACTTTGCTCACCATTCTATTTCTTGCAGGGGTATCATCCAAGAGCTATACCCATTTTGTTAGAAGATTCCCTGTTGCCTACAGTAACGGATAGACTAACGAGGTTAGGTGACATACAAGACAAAGCCAGGAAACATTTATTAAAGTACAAGGAAAGCATGAAAAGACAAGCAGACAAACACAGGTCTGAGGCCCCAATGTATAAAATTGGTGACAAGGTATGGCTCTCCACAAAAAACCTAAACATAGAGGGATCTCGAAAGCTGCAACCACGTTTCATTGGACCCTTTAGTATAACTGCCATAGTAAACCCGGTAACAGTAAAATTAGATTTACCAAAAGAATATCCAGTACATACTACATTCCATGTGTCCTTGCTTAAGCCTTACAACTCAAAAACCCGACCTGAACCACCACCTCCACCCATACCAATTAAGGGAAATCTGGAATATGAAGTGAAAAGCATAAAAGACTCAAAAAGAATTAGTGGACGTCTGTTTTATTTAGTAGAATGGAAAGGATATGATGAATCTGAGAATTCATGGGAACCAGCATCATATGTACATGCCCCACAGCTGATTAGACGGTTTTATTTAAAAAATCCAGGAAAACCCCGTCCTGTAGGAGGGCCTTTGAGGGGGGCAACTGTTAGGGTTTGTACACAGCAAAGAGCATGTCCCCTCTCACTGCACTAGTGGGTTCTGTAATAGCTCCCTTTTAAACTTACTATTAAAAGCCTTTCTTGTTATTTCACCTTCCCCCCCCCTAGGCTTCTGTGTATGTTGTTTAATGTGCTGTTTTGTTTACACATTGGGCCTTGCTTTTACCAAGGCTTCTTTAAAACACTCCTCCCTAGGCCATGTGTTAATCCAACTCATTTGCATAATAACTGAAACTCTGCACACCTTTCAAGACCATGTGCAGCATGTGAGGACCACACCCAGCTCTTCAAACCACACCCAGCTCTGCACACCTTCCAAGAACATGTGCAGCATGTGAGGATCACACCCAGCCCTTCAAACCACACCCAGCTGTTTGAGCCACACCCAGCCCTGTCTATAAAAGGCATCCCCCGAGCCTCACCCAGTGCTTGTGCTCGTCTACCTCCAGCTTACCTGAGAACAGATCCCTTGGCGCTGGCACTCCTGCTCTTTACAGACTTTCTTTGACTTCAATGGGCGCAGCTGCTGGCTCTTCCTTCTTCCGGTTTCCGGTTCCTCCTTGCCTCAGCCTCTCTCCTACGAGTAACCTGCAAAAGAGAAAGAAGACAAGGTTAGACTGATCAGTATCTCTTGCCAGCAACAAGTAAGTGCTAAACTTTTTATTACCTGAGGAAGCTTTGACGGCAATTTCTGGATTCGTGTATAGACAGTTTGAGGCGAAGTGCCTTCCACGAGCATTGTGATTCAGGCTCTTTGTTGCAGGAGTATTTTGCGGAACTTTGTGAAGCGGACATTGTTTTTTTTTTATGGAACTTTTGGGAATCGAACAGTGAAAACCATTGACAGCAAGGCAAACAGTAAATCAAGGACTTGCACAAATTACATGCTGTATTTTGATGTAAAAGTACAGTATTTGTTTTATAAAAGATTCTGGAAATATGGGAAAAGTGAGTCTACTATTGGGAATTTAGGCTTTAGTTATATTATGATGAATGTTTGATATTGGTAATTCTGATACCGGTATTTGTTTAATGTTTTAGAAGCTTTACAGTAATAGAAAACACATCCCAGAGCAGTAACACATTCCAAACCTGGAAACTAGAGACCAGGATCCAAGAGGTACTTTTAGAAGAGAATTTCTAATAAATAAAGGGATAGTCAGGAACCCATTTAGGAATAGGTTGCACTTATCTGTTCTTTGTTTATGTTTCATTAGGCACCAGTTTCTACAGAAGTCAGAAAGGGCCGCAGATTTGTGCAGCACTTCAACAGTGGAAACGCAAGAACAGTGTTGTCTTTTTATTTTTTTATTTTATCCACTTCCCCCCTTCCCTTGAGCTTCTGTTCTTAGTGCACTGTTTTAAAAACTAGTGTGCTGGAACAAGCAGTTTCAGGGTGGGGTCGGATTGTCTTCAACCTCCATCAGAACTGAACAAGAACTCAGGTGAGCTGGGCTTTGACAGGATGTAAGTTGGTGGGGTGGGGGGGCGAATGAGGAGTGCAACGCCCGACACATGAGAGCATGTGCCATATGGCAAAGTTGGTGGGGGGGGCCAATCACATCTAACATGCAGGTCATTGATGATTTCCTCCTTTCCACCCTGTACATGTCAAATAGGTCAGCGCCCATCAGAAGATCGAGATTTGGCGTGCCATCGCCAAGGAAGTCCGGAACTTGGGGGTCCACAACAGACAGGGCACCCACTGCCGCAAGAGGTGGGAGGACATCCGCCGCGGAACAAGGAAGACCGCAGAAACACTGCTGGGGATGGCCTCCCAACCTAGGAGGGGTGCCAGTCACACCATGACCCCCCTGATGTCCCGGATCCTGGCGGTGGCTTACCCAGAATTGGATGGGCACTTTAAGACATCACAGCAGACACAAGGGGGTGAGTATCAGCACATTCTCCTATCTTTCTGCGCAGTGGAGGCGTCTGGGTGGGGGAGGAGGGCTGTGGGTGACATTAGGCCAGGGCGCTTTCTGTAGTGTAGTCCTCTCCCTTAGGCATGGCCCTGTGCCCCCGGCCCCCACCTCGGTAGGGTGACAAGTACAGCCATTGAAGGTCCAGCATCTCCCATGTGCGCGTTTGACGTCTCTTGGCCTGTTGTCCTAGTCAGTAGTACTGAGTAGTGTACCCCGAATGCGCGGCTTAGTGCATTAGGCTCCTGTGTCTGTCCTCTCCGCCAACGGTGTTGACATTGCATGCACTCAACCTGGTCTTCTTTTTTCTCCCCCCACCCTTTCTCTTCATCTTCTTGTGCATGTGTGCATTAGCATCATCAGGCGGAGGAGATTTGGCATCGGAGCACGAGGGAGCTGCAGGACACAAGGCCCCGGTGGGCCCAGGAACAGACACCGAGGGCACCAGTGATCCGGAGGGCGAGGGGAGCACCACGACGGGGACCGCTGGTGAGAGCAGCGAAAGCGACACGTCCTTGGATGGGAGCTCCCTAGCGGTGGCGGCAACATCCGTGCCCCCCGCCTCTACAGGTACAGCCGCCACCCAGCGCACCAGCCCCGCCCTCCCAGCAGCCCCTCAGTCTTCGCTCCGTGCCGGTTCGCCCAGGAAGGCGCGCGTCTCCTTCGCCCCAGGCACCTCAGCCCCTGCCCCTGTTGCCCCTGCTGCCCTCAGTGTGGAGCTCATTGACCTGGTAAGGACGCTCATTGTTGGGCAGACGACCCTTTTGAATGCCATCCAGGGTGTGCAAAGGGAGGTGCAGCAGAGCAATGCGTACCTGGAGGGCATTCATTCGGGTCAGGCTGCCCATCAACAAGCGTTCACTGCTCTGGCCTCAGCACTGATGGCAGCCATTGTCCCTGTTTCCAGCCTCCCTCTTCTTACTGCCTCCAGCCTTTCTCTGTCTCCTGTTCCTCAGCCTATCCCATCCACACCATCAGACCAGCCTGCACACACCTCAACACCCAAGAGCAGCTCATCCAAACACAAGCACCACAGATCCCACAAACACTCACCCAAGCAACACCCAGATGCAGACATGCCAACAGCCACTGCCACCCCTGTGTCCCCCTCCTCCTCGTCTCCCTCCTCCCTCCCTGTGACGTCTACACTCACACCTGCATGCACCCCAACATCAGCCAGTGCTTCCATCACCACCTCACCCTCCAGTACAGTCCACACTCGTGCAGTCACCACCCCCACTGCCATTTACACGTCCCCTGTGTCCTCTCCCACTGTTTCTGTCACCCCCTCTTCCAAGACACACAAACGCAGGCAGCCACCCACCCAACAGCCATCCACCTCACAACAGCCTACAGCACCAGCACCTTCACCCAATGACAGCACACCTGACTCTCCTACAACCACCTCCTCTACCTCCACTTCCATCTCCACTTCTCCTACCCTTTACCTTGGCCCTAAAAAACTTTTCCTGGCTAACCTTGACCTCTTTCCCCCCGATGAGCTCCCCCATCCATCTTCAAAGAGTCCCAAGAGCACCGCAGCCACCACCAGCCCAGCTTCGGGTGTCACTGTTGTGCATGGGTTCTGGAGCCCACCCTTTGCCAGCAGTGACACATCCATCAGCAGCAAGGACACGTCCAGCCCCCCCCCCCGGCAAGAGGACCCGCAAAAACAAGGGCCGCCGTGCGAGGACCGACAGGGCTGCCCCCAAGGAGCAATGTGCGGCCACTTCACCACCCACACCATCTAGGGGAGGCAAGGCCCCGAGAGCCCCATCAAAGGAGCGGAAGGGCAGCAGGAGCGCGGAGAAGGTGGACCCCACATGCCACATCCCAGCTGGGAAGGAGGACACTAAGGAGGCCAGGAGTCCGTCCCCGAAGGGTCCAGAAACGTCACGGTCCGAGGGCGACTGAGCCGGGAGTCCAGGCCAGGTCTGGCTCCCTTGACCTGCTGGATGAGCACCACTGAACAGGGCCCGCGGGGCAGAAGAGCACCGCTGAACAGGGTCCCGCCGTGGAGATAGGCACCGCTGAACAGGGCCCGCCGTGGAGAAGAGCACCGCTGAACAGGGCCCCGCCGTGGAGATAGGCACCGCTGAACAGGGCCCGCGGTGCAGAAGAGCACCGCTGAACAGGGCCCCGCCGTGGAGATAGGCACCGCTGAACAGGGCCCGCCGTGGAGAAGAGCACCGCTGAACAGGGCCCCGCCGTGGAGATAGGCACCACTGAACAGGGCCCGCGGTGCAGAAGAGCACCGCTGAACAGAGCCCGCGGGGCAGAAGAGCACCGCTGAACAGGGCCCCGCCGTGGAGATAGGCACCGCTGAACAGGGCCCGCCGTGGAGAAGAGCACCGCTGAACAGGGCCCCGCCGTGGAGATAGGCACCGCTGAACAGGGCCCGCGGTGCAGAAGAGCACCGCTGAACAGGGCCCCGCAGTGGAGATAGGCACCGCTGAACAGGGCCCGCCGTGGAGAAGAGCGCCGCTGAACAGGGCCCCGCCGTGGAGATAGGCACCGCTGAACAGGGCCCGCGGTGCAGAAGAGCACCGCTGAACAGAGCCCGCGGGGCAGAAGAGCACCGCTGAACAGGGCCCCGCCGTGGAGATAGGCACCGCTGAACAGGGCCCGCCGTGGAGAAGAGCACCGCTGAACAGGGCCCCGCCGTGGAGATAGGCACCGCTGAACAGGGCCCGCGGTGCAGAAGAGCACCGCTGAACAGGGCCCCCCGTGGAGATAGGCACCGCTGAACAGGGCCCGCGGTGCAGAAGAGCACCGCTGAACAGGGCCCCGCCGTGGAGATAGGCACCGCTGAACAGGGCCCGCGGTGCAGAAGAGCACCGCTGAACAGGGCCCCGCCGTGGAGATAGGCACCGCTGAACAGGGCCCGTGGTGCAGAAGAGCACCGCTGAACAGGGCCCCGCCGTCTCAAGCACCGCTCCGTTGGGCCCTTCATCTCAAGCACCGCTCCGCTGGGCACCACTGTCTCTCCACCTCTCCGCTGGGCCCTTCTTCTCAAGCACCGCTCCGCTGGACACCGCCGTCTCAAGCACCGCTCCGCTGGGCCCTTCATCTCAAGCACCGCTCCGCTGGGCCCTTCATCTCAAGCACCGCTCCGCTGGGCCCTTCCTGTCATGCACCGCTCCGCTGGGCACCGCCGTCTCAAGCACCGCTCCGCTGGGCCCTTCATCTCAAGCACCGCTCCGCTGGACCCTTCCTGTCATGCACCGCTCCGCTGGGCACCGCCGTCTCAAGCACCGCTCTGCTGGGCCCTTCATCTCAAGCACCGCTCCGCTGGGCCCTTCATCTCAAGCACCGCTCCGCTGGGCCCTTCATCTCAAGCACCGCTCCGCTGGGCACCGCCGTCTCAAGCACCGCTCCGCTGGGCCCTTCATCTCAAGCACCGCTCCGCTGGGCCCTTCATCTCAAGCACCGCTCCGCTGGGCCCTTCCTGTCATGCACCGCTCCGCTGGGCACCGCCGTCTCAAGCACCGCTCCGCTGGGCCCTTCTTCTCAAGCACCGCTCCGCTGGGCACCGCTGTCTCAATCACTGTTTATGGTTCACTGTGCCCACCATGCCTCCTCCTTGACCAGTGGAGACTGTCATCCACCTGATGGACTGTGGCTTTGCACTCCCCAGGATGGTCCAGTGGGCAGCCCACCCACTGTAGAGACATTGAGAGACTGTGGCTTTGCACTCCCCAGGATGGTACAGTGGGCAGCCCACCCACTGTAGAGACATTGAGAGACTGTGGCTTTGCACTCCCCAGGATGGTACAGTGGGCAGCCCACCCACTGTAGAGACATTAAGAGACTGTGGCTTTGCACTCCCCAGGATGGTACAGTGGGCATGGTGGCTCCTCGTGGATCTGGCGTCGTGGACTCATGTGGCTGTGGTGCCCCCCCCTTCCCTTCCCCCTGAGGTGCCTGTAGTTTTTACATCTGATGCCCCTGCAGTGTTCTCTCCAAAGGACTCAGGTCTCCTGTGTGGGCTTTGCCCTTATTTCTCAAAACTTTGGCCCACGGACATGATGAATTGGTAGGATGTGCAGGACTTGTTACTTCAGTTATACACTGATGTGTATGTCATTAGTTTTGTTGTGAATATCTTTCATGGTTGTACGATAATTTTCAGGAGCTTTTTGGTACATAAATATTTATTCCAAATTTGATTATGTCCTAGCATTTTTCAGGGGTGTTTGGGTGGTGTCACTGTGACTTGTTGCTCTGCATTGGTGTGTACATAGTTGGGGGGGGGGTCGCACAATGTGTGTGCCCGTAATCTTTCGTCCTCCCCCTCCCGTGTGTCGTAGGTGCAGTACTCACCGTTGTCGTCTGCGCCGGACTTTGTACTCGTGGTAGATGAGAAGGTAGACGAGAGCAGGTAGGATGTTTAATTCGGGTTCCATGCTGTCCTCCTTCCTCCTGGAGTGCGTAGTGGTGAGCGTTTTCCCGTCCGTAGTCTGTTTCCGCCGTGTTTTTATCGGCGGTGCTCCCGCCCCGGAAAAGGTGGCGGATTGGTGAGTTGTGATAGTGTGGGCGGTACATTGGCTGCCGCCTGGCTGTTGGCGGTGACCGCCGCGCTGTTTGTTTGTACCGCCGTGGCGGTCGGAGTGTTAAAGTGGCTGTCTGTGTTGGCGGTTCCCGCCAGGGTCAGAATCCCATATTTTTTACCGCCAGCCTGTTGGCGGGTTGGCCGCCGCTTTGACACCGACCGCCAGGGTTAGAATCACCCCCATAATTCCTTGTCCACATTGAGGCCCATCTCTACCGCTCTAAGTTTCGTATCCATCTGGCCTCACATTTACGTAGGTCCAAAGTCCTATTACCAAACCTTGGTGCAGTAGCGACATGTGTGATACCAAAAAATCTAATGTTGCGAATGTCACCCTCTCCATGTTCATGATTAAAATGTGTAGCAAGAGGGTAATGTTGATTCTGGTTTCTGATGGCCCTGATGTGCTCCTGTATGCGTTCTTTCAAGGGACGGATTGTACTGCCCACGTATATTAAACCACAGACACAAATTATGCAGTACACCATGTATTTGGTGTTGCAGTTAATGAATTGTCTAATGTGATGAATGACCCCAGTATTGTACGAGAAAGTCAAAGTTTTGTTGAGGGCCATTGCACATGAGATGCAGCAACCACATTTGTAAAAGCCTGTAGGTGTGTTGGGGAGCCAGGTGTTTTGAGCAGTTTTGGTAGGCGGGGCCAGAAAGCTAGGACATAAGCGATTTCTCAAAGTTTTCCCCCGACTGTGTACAATAGATGGAGTCTTATGGATTACAGTGGCTAAGTTGTCATCCAAAAGTAGAAGATGCCAGTATTTTTTTAGGATCCGATAGATTCACATACTGGCAGGGCTGAATTTGGTGATAAAAGGGATGACCTTCCTTTTAGCCGCATTAGTCTTCCTATTATGGCCTCTGATAAGCAGTTGTTGTCATTGTTTGGCAGTAATCCGTTTGTTAGCCTTAGAAGTCAATTCTTGAGAGTAGCCCCTGGCAATAAACCGTTGTGTAAGGTCCTCAAGTTCTTGTGTAAAGATAGTGTCATCACTACAGTTACGACGTAGGCGCACCATCTCCCCATATGGTATGGCTTGGATTTGGGATCTGGGGTGGGCACTATGTGCATGAAGAATCGAATTGCAGGCTGTGGGTTTTCTGTATAAACGAGATTATATTTTGTTCCCAGTGACATATAATGACAGATCAAGGAATTCGATCTGAAGTTTGTCGCTCTTGTGGGTAAAGTCTAGGTTAAAGTCATTGGTGTTAAGGTGGTCTAGAAGTAGTTTAAGGTTTTCAGTGTCGCCTGTCCAGATGGCCAAAATGTAATCAATGTACCTGCCCCAGAAGAGAATATGTGAAGTAATGGGCGCGAGGCAGTGAGACCAGAGGTGTTGTTTTTCGAATTGTCCCATATACAGGTTGGCAAATGAAGGCGAGAATTTAGCTCCCATGGCCACCCCCTGACATTGCTGGTACCATTGCCCATTGTATAAAAAACCATTGTTGTCAAGAACCAGACGAGTGAAGTCCACGAGCATTTGGGTATGTACAAACAAAGTAGCATCTCGGTCCGAGAGTACCAACGAAAGCATTTCCAAGCCTTTTTCTAGAGGGATGGATGTGTATAAAGAGCTAACGTCCAGTGTCACAAACATACACTCATCTGTCCAGTCTACATCCTCTAGAAAACATAGTAGGTGCCTAGAATCCTGAATGTAAGATGGTAAGTTGTGTACGAGTGGTTGTAGGTAAGAATCAATGTATTTCGAGATCTGCTCTGTAGGAGAACCTATGCCAGAGATGATCGGCCGACCCGCAGGAAAGGGACCCGGTGTGTGGACTTTCGGCAGGATGTAAATGCAAGGGGCCCGAGGTGTGTTGTTGAACATAAATCTGTATTCTTGTTCTGAAATAAGACCAAAGTTTCTCCAAAATGTCAATTTATCTCGAGTCAATCTAACGATTTCGTTAAGGGGATTGTCAGGTAATAATTTGTAGGCATTCATGTCACTCAGTTGTCTATCAATTTTGGACATATAGTCCACTCTGTCCATGACCACTACATTACCCCCTTTGTCTGCTTCTTTAATGACAATTTCCTCACATGTCGAGAGACGTCGTAGTGCCAAGAATTCTCTATGGCTGAGGTTATATTTGGGTCTGTGATTGTGTATTCTAAGTTTGTCCTCTAGTTCGAATAAATCCAAGCTAACAGCCTTGTAGAAGACATCAATGTTATTGTCAGGCGGTAACGTAGGTACAAAAGTGGACTTAGGTTTAAAACCACTATCCAGATCTAAGTTTGGTTGAATGTTCAGGTGGACAAGTAATTCCTCCATACTAACACCGGCAGGTGTGATAGGGTCTAGGGACATGATGGTCTGGATGTCTCGTATGTCATTTATGGACCTGTTACAAGTATGTGGGAGCTGCTGGTGTTGTGTCCTGATTGGTTTTGTTGAGAAAGCATTTCTTTAATTTGAGGCGGCGTACGTACTTGAACAAGTCTATCTGGATTTCAGAAAAGTCAGGTTTAGATACGGGACAAAAGCCCAAGCCTTTCTCCAGTACTTTGGTTTCTTCATCGGTCAGAATTAGTTTGGACAAGTTAATAACTTGTACTGTGTGGGAAGGTACAGAGTATAGTGAGTGTTTCAAGTTTTCTTGGTCTTGGCAGTAGAGCGTGTGGTCACTCCCTCTCTTATGTCTCCCACCGTGTTTCTTCCCCCCCCTGCGGGTGGGTTTGCATTTTGATTCCTGTTGAAGTTTTGTCGTATGCCTATCCGGTAACGTCCCAATTCCTCTAAAAAAGGAGAGGGTTTGGAAGTGTTTGATGTATCCATATTAGCAGTAGACCCATCAGTTGACTACAGGCAGTAATACC
The DNA here is from genome assembly GCF_031143425.1 of Pleurodeles waltl. Classification (NCBI taxonomy): domain Eukaryota; kingdom Metazoa; phylum Chordata; class Amphibia; order Caudata; family Salamandridae; genus Pleurodeles; species Pleurodeles waltl. The sequence goes on along the minus strand of NC_090451.1, from coordinate 318,522,711 downwards.
AACCTTTCAGATGTGTCCATTCCCAGCAGCAGCATATCTGATACCTCTAATGCTTCTGGGGCAAGTCTGGACCCTTCAACTGATGGGTCTACTGCTAATGTGACTACATCAAACACTTCTAAACCCTCTCCTGGTCTCACTGCCCCGCGCACATTACTTCACATATTCTCTTCTGGGGCAGGTACATTGATGACATTTTGGCCATCTGGACAGGCGACACTGAAAACCTTAAACTACTTCTAGACCACCTTAACACCAATGACTTTAACCTAGACTTTACCCACAAGAGCGACAAACTTCAGATCGAATTCCTTGATCTGTCATTATATGTCACTGGGAACAAAATATCATCTCGTTTATACAGAAAACCCACAGCCTGCAATTCAATTCTTCATGCACATAGTGCCCACCCCAGATCCCAAATCCAAGCCATACCATATGGGGAGATGGTGCGCCTACGTCGTAACTGTAGTGATGACACTATCTTTACACAAGAACTTGAGGACTTTACACAACGGTTTATTGCCAGGGGCTACTCTCAAGAATTGACTTCTAAGGCTAACAAACGGATTACTGCCAAACAATGACAACAACTGCTTATCAGAGGCCATAATAGGAAGACTAACGCGGCTAAAAGGAAGGTCATCCCTTTTATCACCAAATTCATCCCTGCCAGTATGTGAATCTATCGGATCCTAAAAAAACACTGGCATCTTCTACTTTTGGATGACAACTTAGCCACTGTAATCCATAAGACTCCATCTATTGTACACAGTCAGGGGAAAACTTTGAGAAATCGCTTATGTCCTAGCTTTCTGGCCCCGCCTACCAAAACTGCTCAACACACCTGGCTCCCCAACACACCTACAGGCTTTTACAAATGTGGTTGCTGCATCTCATGTGCAATGGCCCTCAACAAAACTTTGACTTTCTCGTACAATACTGGGGTCATTCATCACATTAGACAATTCATTAACTGCAACACCAAATACATGGTGTACTGCATAATTTGTGTCTTTGGTTTAATATACGTGGGCAGTACAATCCGTCCCTTGAAAGAACGCCTACAGGAGCACATCAGGGCCATCAGAAACCAGAATCAACATTACCCTCTTGCTACACATTTTAATCAAGAACATGGAGAGGGTGACATTCGCAACATTAGATTTTTTGGTATCACACATGTCGCTACTGCACCAAGGTTTGGTAATAGGACTTTGGACCTACGTAAATGTGAGGCCAGATGGATACTGAAACTTAGAGCGGTAGAGATGGGCCTCAATGTGGACAAGGAATTATATGTTTTTCTTAACTGATATGGCCACGATCACATATATATCTGTCATTCGTATGCATTATTGTTTCTCTCCCTTTTTCTGTTCATTTATCCTTCTTATATCAAGTTGGCCAGTACACCTGTAAAAAATACTCTGTTGTTACCTGAATTTTGTCAAATACCATTTATACCATTTGTAATCTACAATGACGGATCCTTATTTGATTAACTCTGCTCAAATGCATATTACAGATTACCATGCACATGTTTTATATGTGGAATTTACTTTATTTGCTACTGTTCTTCCCCCTTTTTCTATCCCCTTCCTCTCTCCCCTTCTTGTTTGTCTCTCGTACTTTTTACAGCCCAAACATTTGATAAATACCCAGGACAGCGGCCCGTTTGGGACCGTGTCCTTTCTTCATTCTTCTTTCTTCTTTAACAATCATGACTCCATTTACGTGCATCATTACTTTCATTTACTCAGTTTACTTGACTTGTTTTTGTCTGACTCAGTATCCACACATAACATGGCTCCTCCTGTCTACCGATTCCTCGCATACCCCTCTGTTTGCTTTGACTACCTTAGTCCTTTCTCTATTTTGGTGCCCGTTTCTAGTCACGTGCTTCATTGCTGCACATGACTTAAACAGACTCACAATGCTACCTCTAGCTACAGAGGAGAAGATGCCGACACACGGACGGACTGCAGCATACTTACTTACGGTGAGCCGGAACCCCAGATTTTGCTTTTCGGTAACGGCGCTGGATTGGCATTTAGTGTGTGATTTACTTTGTCGATATTGCGTGCGTATCAGCTTTTTCAATCCGCTATTATACGGAGGTATCTTTTTGTGCTGTGAGCACGCCGCTTAACACACATCGACAATGACTCATAGTTCGCCTACTTTGTTAGTACTTTTCTTTGGCACCAGGAGCGTTGTTAGTTGCGTTACAGTTAACAATATACGATAACGCTTCATGAGTGCTACGTCTAGGATTAGGGGCTTAGACGCCCCCTATACGGGTAGTTTGTTGTTTTTACTGCCTTCTAGGGAGTCGGAACTCTGGATTCATTCCGGATTCACGTTTTTATAAAACTACCTTTCCTCTTTGTTTACCGTACACTCTTTCAGGTTATCTCATTAGCACTTATTTGTTAGTCATGTAGCTACCCCCTATGGCCAGTTTTTTGGGGCACTCGCACATTCGCATCCTTAACCGGTCCGACTAACCAAATACAAATTAACTTCCCCGGTTTAAAATATTGGCACTTTACTGGGACAACTGAAACGGACAGTAAGATCTATGCATTCCATTTTTATGGTTTATTTTACTGTTCCCATAGAGACATACGTTTGGACCTACCAGGGTTCTTTTTGATGGACAGCTTCGCACGCCTTTTGGACTATCTATGTTACACATTGACGATGATAATTAAGAGGTATTTTACCGGTTAATCTTCATTGGTTACTTCACATCTCTTTTCTGTAAGTTTGGAACTCTGGTTTATCTAACCTGACTCACCTAGGTATATTTTTATCCTTACCCCCCTTTCTCTAGATTACTAAGTATTGTTTGGACTGTTTATTATCTCTTAGACGTATCTGACTTTACTTGCTTGGAACCTTCCCGTCAATCTCGGGTAGGTTTAGAGACCTGATCTTTCTTCACACTCGTCTTGACTTTTAAGCCTCTATCTCCTTAGCACCCCCTCTTTACCACCACATTTGGGTATCTCTCTCTCACACATCTTCCTATTTAGGGTTAATGGGACAGTTTTTACTGTTTCTAATGTTTCCTAGCATGTCTTTAGTCTTTGGGCACCTTGGCATACACTGTTGTTTCGGTTTCCTTTGAAATTTCCCAGCCATGTCCTGAGGTATATGTACTTGATTTTCCGAGCTTCCTTGATCTTGTCACCCTTTATGCACAGATTGTTCTATACCATATCACTTGTTTGTCACACATAATCATGTAATGTGATGATCTGTTACGCTTAAATCAGATACATATGTATATGTTTACTTGCAGCCTTGAAAAAGTCACTGGTGTGACGAAACACGTGTTGGCTGTTTGCTTTGGAAAAAATGTTCTCTGTTCTATGGAATATCACTTCGTTCAGAATAAATGAACTCTTCTCTGGAGACAAGATTTGAACACTGATGTGCTCGATTTCTTCATTCATTTCTACCTCACAATCACTAGATGCTCTGATCCTTTTTTGTCTTACTTTGCATACTGTGTGTAGGGACCACTAGTCTTTTGGCCACCCCAGCCCACTAACAGTCCACCACAGAGCCCCCCATCAGTATCCAACACCTCAGCACCCACCAAACGTCCCCACACCTTTGTCCCCAGGACACGTCAATCAGCAGTGTGCCCACCGGTACAGTGACCCCAGTCCACACCTAACAGCCAAGACAATCAGGGTCCTGCGGGCAGTGCCAGTGGGCACACCATTCAGGGGACAGAGGCACAGGGGTACAGGGACACTGGGAAGACCACTGTGCGCCAGGGGGAGGACAGGCCCAGGGAACCAATGTCCTGGGGGCTTATAAACAATCCCAGGACAAGATGGGCAAGATCCTTACCAATATGCAGGAGAACAAGCAGCTGCAGGAGGAACACCATCAGGAGATCAGGGATGATTTGCAGGCCCTCCACACCACCATGGTCTCCTTAGCAGGTGTGCTGGCAGACATGGCCAACATTATGAGGGAATGGACAGCACACCAGCCGGCCCCTACCACTAGCCAGCCCACTGACCAGCCCTCCACTTCTGCTACAGCTAGTGGGCAGGAGGCCCTGCGGCAGGGCCCACAGGCCACCGGCACCCTTCCCCTGCAGAAGGTGAACCACCCTGCAAATGTTCCCTGTGACCCAGACAGAAGCCACAAAAACTTGCCAAAAGGAAGACCACCGCCATGAAATAAGACCCTCCTGAATGTCCCCCTTGTGTCCCACCCTGTCACCTTGTCCACTTTGAACTGCCTTTGCTCCCCTTCCTATGGCCCCTTAGACACTTGGACACTGGACCTGTGCTACATGCAGAATGGATCCATGCCCTAGACTTTCCTCTATCATCACCCAATTCCATTGCACTTTCCCGTCAATTATTTGCACTACAATAAACATCCTTGAACACAACTTGACTGATAGTGCTTTATGTGATGAAAATGTGCATTTATGGCAACAGTCACATCACGTGCAAATGATCTGAAAACTGTGATAGCATAAAATTAATGACCTGTAGCTGTCTGTAGTCATCACATCAATAAACTGTTGTAATATTACCAACATCTGCAAAATGAGAAGCCATAGGCGACAGTAAGTTGAGATGCAAAGGAAGTGAATGCCATCCTGCTACTGCCACACAGATAAAACAATAGTCAGAGGAATGGTCAGTTACACTGTCTCACCTGTGTGTCATTGGAAGTATTGACGTATAACTGATGTTCTGTTAGCCACATCCTCTTCCTCTGCCTCCTCATTCTCACTGTCCTCAGGGTCCAGTGCTGCCACAGGGGCATTTTTGGTCTCCTCCTCCTGCAGACAAGGCACATGTCGTCTGAGGGCCAGGTTGTGCAACATGCAGCATCCCACTACTATCTGGCAGACCTTCTCGTGTGAGTAGCACAGGGATCAACCTGCCAGATTCAGGCATCTGAACATGGCCTTCAGGAGGCCAAAGGTCCTTTTGACAATCCTCCTGGTTCACCCATGTGCATCATTATAATGATTCTCAGACCCTGTCCTGGCATTCCACACAGGGATCAGGAGCCATGATAGGTTTGGGTAGCCTGAGTCTCCTGCAATTATTGAGGGACAAATATTAGCCTTACACAATGGTATGGGCTTAACACCAGAAGGCATACACTGACATACATTGGGTGGGCACTTAGGCTCACCTAGTAGCCACACTCTGTGTCTCTGTATTTGTGCCATCAGCTGTGGGATGATGCTATTCCTCAGAACAAAGGTGTCATGCACTGATACAGGATACTTGGCAGTGACGTGGGAGATGTACTTGTCCTCTAGGCACACCATTTGTACATTGAGTGAGTGGAAACTCTTCCGATTCCTGAACACCTGTTCATTCTGGTGGAGGAGGACAAACACAATGGGGGTTATTCTAACTTTGGAGGAGGTGTTAATCCGTCCCAAAAGTGACGGAAAAGTGACGGATTTACCAAAAGCCGTATTACGAGTCCATTATATCCTATGGAACTCGTAATACGGCTGGTGGTATATCCGTCACTTTACCGTCACTTTTGGGACGGATTAACACTCCTCCAAAGTTAGAATAACCCCCAATATGTGTTCAGTCAATCGCCCCAATAATATTGGGTACATGTCCCATTTCATAGAATCCTGCCTTCACAGTGTCCAAATCATCCACCTAGGGGAAAACAATGTAGCTGCACATGTATTTGACCAAGGCAGACACAACCCTTGCCAGCACGATTGAGAACATTGGCTGTGACATTCCTGCTGCCAAGCTCACTGTCACTTGGAAAAAATCAGTTGCCAGGAAATGGAGTACTGATAGGACTTGCACAAGAGGGGGAATCCCAGTGGGATGACGGATAGTTAATATCAGATCAGGCTCCAATTAGGCACCCAGCTCTGTGATTGTGGCCTTGTCCAGTCTATAGGTGAGTATTATGTTCCTGTCCTCCATTGTAGCCAAGTCCACAAGAGGTCTGTACACTGGGGCCTGTCTCCTCCCCCTATTCATCTGCAGTGGTAGGTATCTAAGGGACACAAGAGTGAGTAGGCTGTCACAATTTTAACAATGGAACCAAAACCTCAGTGTACATTGAGCATTAATGTGATGGGACAGTGGGAATGGAAATGTACATGCAATAACCAGCAATGACACAGTCATGGATTATCTGAATGTTGTCCACCAGCATTAAATGACGTCCGCCTCTCCTGTATCTGGGGACAGGTGGAGTGAGGTAACTCCACCAACGTTGGCCGTCGTGGCAGAAGGTGGTCTTGCACTGCTGTGCAATAACTCATTGGCTAATATGTGACTCTATGGAGTACAGTGGCCAATGGGGATCAGCGGCGGCGGTGACAGTGTACACCACCGTGGACGTGACCGCCATTTTCTATCTAAATCCTCATTTGATTCCTGACTTTCCACAGGACAATACCTATATTGCGTGTGCTGTGTGACATGTGTCTGGAGCCTACCATGGCCCGTGTGACCGGGGAAATTCACTTCAGAGGAGTTGGAGCGTTTGGTGGACGGGGGCCTACCCCAGTATGGACTGATGTATGGTACTCCAAACCAACAGGTGAGTACACCTTGGGCACGATGCATGTGGCAAGGTTGCATGGAGATGTGTGTGCAAGCATCGTGTCATTTGGGAGGTGGTATGTCTGTTGGTAGTGTACATGGTGGGGGCCGGGGGATATGTGTGTGCCAATGGAGATGGAAATGGGACTTGTGGGCCTTATGTGTGACGGGCTGGATTGTATGTGTAATGGTGTCCTCCCATCTGTATTACCTCTGCAGGTCAGCGCCCATCAGAAGAAGGGATTTTGGTGTGCCATCGCCAAGTATGTGCAGACCCTGGGGGTCTACAGAAGGTGGCACACCCACTGTAGGAAAAGGTGGGAGGAGCTGAGACACTGGGCACGGAAGACCGTGGAGGCTCAGCTGGGGGTGGCCTCCCAACGAGGAAAGGGTGCCTGTCGGAACCTGACCCCCCTGATGGCCCGCATACTGGCAGAGGCCTACCCAGAGCTGGATGGGCGTTTCAGGGCATCACTCCCCTTCCCCCTGAGGTGCCTGCCCACTTCCAACATGTTGCCCCTGCACAGTTTGGTGCGGAGAATGTCAGGATCACGTTGAGGCTTGGACGATGTCCTGTGGCCATGTGGGCCTTTTGTACTTTGGACTGGGCATTGGCCCTTTCTGGACAATGGTTCATGTATAACATTTGTGAGTTTGGTACTTATGGTGGTTGTTGGCATGTGAATACATTTTGAATTCTGCCTTACTGATGTCCTTGCATTATTATGAGGTGTGTCCTATGACATTGTTTTTCTTCTGCAGCTGGTTGTGTGTATGGTGTGTGTGTGTGTCTGGTGTATGTTGTGCATGTGTGTGTCACTCTCCTTTTCCTCCCTAGCTCCCTTTTGTGCTAGGCAGCTGTACTCACCGTCATCTTCTTCGTTGGCGTTGGTGTTCCAGGTGGAGCATGGCATAAAAAAGCATTGGGAAGACCTGCAGTTCGGGTTCCATGCCGGCTTTGATCTTCTCTGTGTCTCTGATGGTGAGTCTTTGGTCTTCTGTGTTGTGTTCCACCAGGCTTTTGATGGTGTTGGTACTGCCCCGGAAATTGTGGTGGTGTGCTGTGTCATAATATGGTGGGCGGTACCTTGTCTTCCACCTGGCTGTTGATGGCTACCTCCATGGTGAGTGGTGTTAACACCCTAGCTGATGGTGTGGTACATTGGCTGTCTATGGGAGTTATCACCGCCATGGTCATAATTTGGTGGTAATGACAACCACCCTGTTGGCGGTATTACCGCCACTTTAACAGTCACCGCCAATGTCATAATGACCACCATAGTGTTTCTGCGTTCTCCATAATCAATGTCATAATGATCACCTAAATGTTTTTAGCTCTTAGAAACTAAAACCGCCACTTGGGATATCTGGTTGCACCTCGTTCGGGGAAAAGTCAGTTTCAGGCTAATTGCGATGGAACTCTGTTCAGCTACAGCAAGCGGGAGGTCTGAGTGAAAAGTTTACCTTCGGACCTCATTACGTCTTTGGCGGTCTTAATGCAAGACCGCAATGGTGGTGGCCGCCAAAAGACTGACATGTTGGCGGTATTCTGACCGCCGTCTGAAGAATCACACACTGAAGACCACCAAAAAACAGCCACAAATCCAACACCACTGGGAAACTGGAGGGTGGGAAACAGGCGGTTCCACCACCAGCACTTCCAGCCCTACAACCTTCTACCCACCAGATTACGATCCACAAATCAGCACAGCAGTTCTTCCATGGTGGAAAATCATTGGCAGTCTTAACTGCCTCGCTCAAAAACTCACCTCAGACAGAACACAGCTCCACATTGGTCTGGTCGAATACCCACTCACCTGAAACATACACACACCAGACACACCTACTCACTGCAGTATATAACACACCCGCACACAATCCACAATCCTTTGCGAAAAAACTCTACATACAGAGTCTGCGAGTAGCCACAAACCAGTTACTTAGCAAAATACACCTTAGGCACATATACACTTCACACCCTGCACACACCACACAACTGCACAATTAACACTATACACACATGAACTCTGCACATAAACACCACAACCAACCAGCACATACAAACAAACACCTCCCACCCCACCATGTACCATACACTGCACCCTTACACACACAACACCCACCCCCACCCACAACACAACCATCATGTCCCATCAAAAGCACCCACACTTCACAGATAATGAGTTGGGGGTCATGGTTGATGAAATCGTCAGGGTAGAGCCACAACTGTTTGGGGCACAGAACCAGCAAACATCCATTGCCAGGAAAATTGAGTTATTGCACTAAATTGTTGACAGGGTCAACTCAGTGGGCAACCATCAATGCACAAGGGAGGACATCAGGAAGAGGTGGAACAACCTACAGGAGAAGGTAAGTTTCAATGATATCTAGATACCAGATTGCCATGATGAAGACTGGTGGTGGGCCTCCCCATCCTCCCCAAGAGTTCGTATCATGGGAGGAAAAGGTCTTGGACATCCTGCATCCAGAGATCCTGACTGGAATACCCAGAGGACTGGACTCTGGTAAGTAACTGACACTCCCCTGTCACAAAACGTCCGGTCCAGTATGTATCCCCACCACCCAATCACTCCCCAATTCATACGATCATCCACTCCACCTCCCACCGAATCAACTAATGCCCCTCTACTGCATGCCACACCACCACCTTGCCTCAGTGCCAACACAGTCCCTGCCAAGTGCACGGATAGCACTGCCAACCACAATCACTGCGACTCACACAATGCACCTGCACATCACCATCAAAGCCTGCAATATGCACATCACCTCACATATCTTGCATGTATGACTATTGCACCAGCTAAACCAATTGGATGCCTCAACCGAGGACCACTACATGGCAATGACACCAATGCAATGGCACAACACAATGCCATAGTCACAGCACTGTCACCAAACCTAAGGACCCCTTATCCAGGTCAACATTCCTGAAATGGACTGATCAAGGGCTTGAAACAAGCTGAGGTGCTTGGTGGGTCCTTAGTACCCTGGCCATACGTGCAGGACGGGGGGAGGGGTAGGGAAGAGGTCAATCTGGTGAAAGGAAAAGCTTTTCAAGGACATTGGGGCAGGAAGAGGGAGAAGTAAAGGAGTGGAGGATGAGGGATTGGTTGTTGGAGGTATTTGTCTTCTAACCTTCTGCAGGGGGAGGGGTGCTGGAGGCCTCTGAGTCATGTGGCGGGGCCTCCTGGCCACTAGCGGTAGTGAAATTGGAAGGCTGTTCAGATGACTGGCTGGTGGCAGGGGCCCGCTGGTGTGACACTGCCTCCCTCATAATGTTGACCATGTCTGCCAGCATCCCTGCTATGGCGATCAGGGTGTTTTTGATGGCCTGCATGTCCTCCCTGATCCCCTGATACTATCCCTCCTGCAGCCGCCTGTTCTCCTGAACGTTGTCTAGGATCTGGCCCATGGTGTCCTGAGAATGTTGATAGGCTCCCAGGATCTCAGAGAGCGCCTCCTGGAGAGTCAGTTACCTGGTCCTGTCCTCCCCCTGTGCACAGCAGTCCTCCCTGTGTCCCTGTTGGCCTGTGCCTCCGTCCCCTGAAACATGTGCCCACTGACCCCAGGTCCCTGATTGTCTTGTGTGCGAGGTATGGCCTGGGGTCTATGTACAGTTGAGCACACTGATGATTGACCTGTCCTGGGGACAAAGGTTTGGGGACACTGGGTGGGTGATGTGGTGTTGTTTCCTGATGGGGGAGGCTCTGTGATGGTCTGTGACTGGGCTTGGGTAAATGGCTGTCCATTGGTCCCTGATGGGCCAGGTAGATAGTCCAGATCCTGAAGACCAGAGTTACTGTCATCACTGTTGGCCTCTTCTGTTGGGGGACTAGATAGTGCTGACACATCCTCTCCGGTGACATTGGCTGGGGTACCTATGGGGATGTAAAGGATGTGTTATTGTTAATGTGTATAACATATTGTACATCCCTGGCATCCCCTCTATGATTGGTGCTGCCTGCCAGCTTTTACTTGTGTATGTTGGTGTATGGCGGGATTGTTAGTTCTCTATGCTGTGCATGCTGTAGTGATGAGTGTCCATGCAGGGCTGTGAAGGGCACCCATGCATTGGTACAGCATGCAGGGCTTTGGTATTAGAGAGATGTGATGGTAGAGTGTGTGGGATGTAGTGGAGTGTTGGGAGTAGGGGTGAGGGTGTGTAATGGCATGAAGGTAGGGGGAGATAATAGTAGAGAGTTGACTTACCTGAGTCCAGTCCTCCTCTGACTCTGGCCAGGCCCTCAGGATACAGTATTGCCAAGACTTGATCCTCCCATGCTGTGAGTTGTGGGGGAGGAGGTGGGGGTCCACCGCCAGTCCTCTGGATAGCAAGCTGGTGTCTTGCTTCTATGGAATGTACCTTCCCCTGTAGGTCATTCCACCTCTTCCTGATGTCGTCTCTTGTTCTGGGGTGCTGTCCCAAGGCGCGCACCCTGTCCACGATTCTCCGCCATAGCTCCATCTTCCTGGCTATTGATATTTGCTGCACCTGTGCTCCAAAATCTGTGGCTCTACCATGACCATTTCCTCCACTATGACCCTTAACTCCTCCTCAGTGAAATGGGGGTGCCTTTGGGGTGCCATTGGTGTTATGTGATGTATGCTGGTCAGGGTGTGTTGGGCAATGTGTTGGGGTGTGTGAAGTGGGGTGCGTGAGGGAGGTATGGTTGTATGTGGTGTGTGTATGTAGTTGTGTCAGTGGTCTTTGTGTCAGTCTGGTGGCAATGATTTGTAATCGTAAAGGGTTGTGGGGAATGTGGGTGTGTGTTTTATAGTGGTGTGGGTGTGTAAGTGTGGTGTGTATGGGTGTCAGGTGTGTGTTGTTTGATTTGTCCAATGTGGTGGTGTTTTTTCTGTGGGTGTCCATTGTGAACGTGGTGGCTTGTACCGCCTATGCTTTACCGCCACTGAATGTCCGCCGTGGTGATTGATGGGTCCTAATGTGGTGGGTGTTGTTCTGTTGGCGTAACGGTGTGGATTTTGATACCGCCAGTTTATCACTGACCTTTGGTCTGGCAGATTTATGTCTGTGGCGGAATTCTGTCAGATTACTGTGTGTGTGTCGTAATATGGTGAACGGATATCCGCTGTGGCGGTGGTAAGTTGGCATCCGTCAGTGTGGCAGTAAGCGGGATTTACCACCAGGGTCATTGTGAGGGCCTTTATTAGCAAAGCTGCTCTTGTCATTCCCATTGCTGGGACTCAAGTAAAGTCACTGTATGCATCAGACAAATATACAACCATTCACGCCTCCACCATTTAACCCTCTCTCATTCCATCCACAAGTAACTCCGCCACTGCCACCATGAAGAGGATGCCGAAGACTGCCAGCCCTCCTCAGGATGAAGGCCCCAGTGAGGACAATGCCACTGGATGTCTGGACAGTGATGTTCTACCTGGCCCATTTTGGACCCCTGCTCAGTCTACCATCCCTGCCTCACCCTGCCCACATCAAACTTCCCAACCATGTGGCACCTGCAACACAGCCAACCCTTCATCCTCAAACCTGTGTCCCAAGGTCTGTTCAATCAATTGTGTGCCCCACAGTACAGAGACCTGAGTCGACCCCTCACACCCAAGACAATGAAGGTCCTGGTAACACTAGAAGTGGGCACATGGTACCAACCAGAGACACAGACACAGACGGGCTGGGGCATGGGAGGGAACCTGTGGGCCACAGGATGGAGCACCCAAAGCAGTCACCTGAACAAGAAGCCATCACCCAAGTCTTGGGAGCATACCATCAATCCCAGGACAGGTTGGGTCAGATCATCAACATGTTGGGGGAAAACCAAAGGCTGCAGAGAGAAAACCACCAGGAGGTCATGAAGCAGTGGAAATCCCACAATGCCATCATGACCTCCATTGATGGGGTGCTCAGGGACATTAACACCAGTCTGTCTGCTTCCTCCACCCACCAGCAGGCCCCTTCTACTAGCCACAACACACCTGAGCCTTCAACCTCTGTGCCACCTAGTGGAATGGAGGCCCTGCCAGGGGAACCACAGGCCTCAGGCACCCATCCCTCTGTAGCTTAAGAAACCCCTGCAAAGGTGGACATCCATCCAGACATCCTGCTGGAGCAGATGCTAAGACCAAACCCACTGCCGGGAAGTGACCCTCTCCTGATGTTTCTCCCTTGTGTGTCACTGAGACACCCTGTTGACTGTTCTGAGACAGAACTCTATTTTCCCATGGCCCTTGGACACTGGACCTGTGCTAACTACAGCTGTACCACCTACTCTGATGATTTCATCTACCATGTCCCCACTCATCACCTTTTTGTCACTGTATTCACAATAAACACTGTAGATCACATCTACTGCATATGTGTCTTTATTTGTACAAATACATAAGTTTGGGCATCAAAATGTTATGTGTGTATGACCCCCTATACCAACAGGCAGTGTGATGGACAGCCGAGGGAGGCATTCTCTGAAGGAGACACAGTACAACAGGCATGGTCTGGGACATTTGTAAGGGAGCCACTAGTCCAGGCACACACCAGAGTATCACCACCTTTCCAACCTGCAAAAAGACCTTGATAGAGGGTCCCATCAGGATAGTAGGGAAGGATGGCACACAAAGCACATATGCAGTTCATAGTTGCCGTGCCCAGTGTAGGTTGCCAACTATTCAGGCCACAATAGATGTCACTAATGCATCACCAGTTTCAGGAAATTCATCACAAAACACTGTAGCTGTCATCTGTTATGTGCAAAGCTCTACTCAGTAAACAGTTAACAAAGGCTAATGAACATGAATGCCATAAGCAATAGGTTGGAGAGGCAAAGATTCACAGTACACAGTTACTCGCTGGAATGACATGAGAACAGGAGAATGAAGGACACATAGCACAATACAGGTCTGTCCCTGGAGATGTGATTCTTCCAACCTGCAGAGAGTACACATATTAGAGATGAGCTATCTTAACTCTGCACCTTACATGCAATCAGTCACCTCCCACAACACATAAATAGGGATAGGAACACATCACACCACCACTGATTATCAAAATCAGGAGGACCATTGGCACCGATCGATGTGGGAATACAACACTTGCTAATACACACACAACATACCTGTTTGTTACTGGAAGAATTGATTGATAAGCTCAGTACTAGAGTCATCTGCACCTTCCTTATCTGCCTCCTCATCACTTTCCATGTCTGCATCACCAGCCACTGGTCCAGATGCCTCCCCATCATCAGCTTATAATGGTATCTGATGTCTCAGAGCTAGATTGTGGAGCTTGCCGCAGACAACTATGATCTGGCATACCTTTTGGGGAGTGTAGAGGAGGGCACCTCCAGAAACGTCCAGGCACCTGAATCTGGCCTTCAGAAGGCCAAATGTCCTTTCAATTACACGCCTCATCCTGCAGTGGGCCTGGTGTCAACAGCCAGGGAAGGTTAGGATAGCCAGAGTCACCTGTGTGCACAGAGGTAGGACCTGTTACAATACAGGTACAGCCACAGGGTAGTTACAGGTATCATCACAAAAACACACACATCCACATGCATACATACGAATGAGCCAAGCCCCCCCTCTGTGTATTCGTGCCATCATGTTGGGGACATTGCTGTTCCTCAGGATGAAGGAGTCATGCACAGATCCTGGAAATGTGGCTGTCACTTGGGAGATATACTGGTCTGTCACACAGACAACCTGAACATTGATGGAGTGGTAGTTTTTCCTGTTCCTGTACACCTGTTCATTGGAACTGGGAGGGACCAACGCCATATGGGTGTCATTTATGACCGCTATCACATGAAGGATGTGTCCCATATCATAGAAGTCTGACTTCACATATTGCAAATCCCCTCGCTGGGGGAATCTGTTGTAGCTGTCCAGTTGTTTCAAGAAAGCACACAGCATATCCCTCAACACAAGACTGAACATGGGCTGTGATATCCCTGCTGCAAAGCCCACTGTATTCTGAAAGGAGTCTGTGGCAAGAAAGTGTGGTACTGACAGGATGTGTACTGTGGGAAGGATGGCATAGGGATTACGTTTGTCAGGCAATAGATCTGGCTCCAACTGACAACAGAGATCCATGATGGTCTGACAATTCAGACGATAGGTCATGATGATATGCCTGTCCTCCAGGGTGGAAAGGTCGACTAGCGGACGGTACACTTGTACATGTCTCAATCTCCTCATGACAGGGTATCTAGGCTAGAGAGGAGAGAATGTATAATGTAACAAGCACTCCACACGTTAGCTGAACATGTCCTTATCGCACACACCTAACTCTGTAGACATGCCTCGCACTGATGACACATACAATATTGGGCATGCTGAAGCGGCATGGACACCTTCCTTGCTGCACATTGCTGGCCCTGATCAATAATTTGTGACACACATCACATGTGTAATGTTCCATATGTGGTCCAGAGATGTCCTGCACTGACCATGTATGTAGTCATGCCATATATCTATATGGTTGCACCGCCTAGGAGTCTCCGAGTATCTGGACATGCACTTCATCATACAACCGGCCATGTAACATCACGGTGCAACACATGTCACATGTGTAGGCTTAACCATGATTGCACAACATAGACGTGCTCTGCATTCTGGAGAAAAAACGTGATTGCGTCCTTATTTTGCTGCTGTAAGACATGACATGTGCATAAAATGGCAGCCATCTGTTCTGCATGCACTGGACAGATGAAAGTGACCTACATCTGCTGGTGTATGTCATCATGGCGGTAGGTGGTTGCAACCGCTGTGCAACTTCTCATTGGTTAACAGTGCTGCCTATGAGGGACTGGGGCCAATGGTGATCGCGTACGGTGACGGTGATGGTCCCGTACGCGGTGGCCCTGACCGCCATTTCTACAGCCTTGCTCACTTGACTCCTAACACTCTTGTAAGCAAGACCTCCATGACTTGAGCTGCTGTCTACTGTCTCTGGGAGCCATCATGCCATGTCCTGCAGGTGATAGGGCCTCAGCCATCACCAAAGAAGAGCTGGAGAAACTAGTAGAAGGGGTCCTACCCCTGTATGGACAGCTCCATGGGGCACCAGAGAAGCAGGTAAGCCCAATGCCATTGCCATGTGTGATAGGGGTGTGTGTGATGGTGAATGGCATAAGTGTAGGTGTGTGTGTGTGGGGGTGAATGGCATAGGTGTACTGGTCAGGGAGCACATTCATGCAGGGGACATGGATTTAAGGAGTGTGAACCGTGACGATTGGCATGTGTGGGCATTTGGTGAGTCTGATGCTTATTGTCCACTGCTGTTGGTATGGTGCCAGTCTACATGACTTTCTCGTTCTGTCTGTGTCACCCATGCAGGTAAATGCCCATCAGAAGAAGAGGATGTGGCATCCCATCACCAAGCAAGTGTAGACCTTGGGGGTCCATGCCAGACGGAGCACCCATTGTCAGAAGTGGTGGGAGGTCTTGAGACGGTGGGCCAGGAAGACCGCAGAGGCACATCTGGGGATGTCTTCCCAATGGAGAAGGGGTGCCCATCGGACCCTGACCCTCAAATGGCCCGTATTTTGGTGGTGGCCTACCATGAGGTGGATGGGCATATGAGGCAACACAGCAGCCACAAGGGGTGAGTACTGACTGCATGCAGGGACTTGCCAGGCCTTAAACGGTATTGTTTGCCACACTGCAGGCAATGTGACATTGGAAATGGTTATTAGGCACCCTGGCACAGTATCTGTTGTGGATGTGTGTCCATGCTTTATTGTAAGTGGATGTACATCTCCCATTTCCATACCTCTCCATGTCTGTAATGTGGAGATGCACTAAATCATAGGTACATGTGTGATTCGTTCCTGGCCATACAATGGATGTGAGTGTTTGAATTACCAGAAGCACTATGTATGACCAGCTCCATCCATCTGCATCAGTTGCTCTGAGGTCTCAGTCCATTCACATCTGTGTAGCCGACCTGTGTATGCTACTGTGTGACTCTCCTTTTATCACTGGGCCTGTATACATCATGTACTGTAGCTGGTATGGACAGATTGTG
The DNA here is from genome assembly GCF_031143425.1 of Pleurodeles waltl. Lineage (NCBI taxonomy): Eukaryota > Metazoa > Chordata > Amphibia > Caudata > Salamandridae > Pleurodeles > Pleurodeles waltl. The sequence goes on along the minus strand of NC_090451.1, from coordinate 318,506,106 downwards.
GGGCTGGCATTACAGTTCCACAACATGAATGACCTTCATGGGACAGGAATATTAGCCTGATAGCTGACTAGGCACACAGGTGCCTGCTGACTGTAGCATATGTGTAGGTGGCCAACCTGGAATACTGATACATACATGTGGATGTTATAAGGCCTGTTTGCACAGAAAATGCATTCCTAGGAGCTATACCTTGTGGGGATGTGGCCTTTAAACATATGACATAAACATAGAGGTGGCAAGTGCCCGGGGAGATCCCTAATTTGACACCATGGTGTGTATATGGCATGTATGACAAAGCCCTAGCAAATCCTATGCGAAATGTTGAATAACTGCCTACATCATGTCATCATGGCAATTTGTGTGTACATTTGATGGCCTATGACTATAGCAGCTTGACTTGGTTAATGGGTAGTAACAGCTTCGGAGTGGTTTTGGCATACCGTGACACATGGTGTGTAGATGTGATTCACATTTTGTATTCTGTCTCCTCAGGCTGCCTTATGTGGTTGTGGGGTGTGTAATTAGTGTACAGCCAGTGGTGTTTTTCCATGTGTGCCTCATGATGCAAATATTTCCCCTCTGAGAGGAGTGTTGCCTAGGCACAGTGAAAGGTTTTCCCATTTGTGGAATGGTGGGGGTATGAGGCTGGAGTTGTCATGTGCGTAGTACAACTGGTGTACCTCCATCTGTGGTGGCATTGGTAGTGGTCCATGACGTGATATGTGTGTTCCAGAGGTACCTCTATTGTGACACTGTACTCAGTAGATGTGTGATATGTGATACATGGCCCATTGTAGATACATTTAGCAGTGAGTAGTGATATGTGTTGGGCGTTAACTGTTCTGGTTATGTGATAGGGTCTGACTGATCGCATTGGCTATACCACAGATTCACATAGTACACATCAGATGTAAACTGTTTGGGTGTCTGACTTGTATTGGCTAAATCTGAGTTGTTCTCCATTATGGCTTAACTGTAATTAGTGGCCACCCATGTAATATGACAGATATATAGTTTGTGGTCTGTGAGTGGAGTTGTCTAATCTGTAATAGACATATTGCAGAGGGCATGGTCTGATCAGGTGTTATTACTATAGAGGCCTGAAGTGTTATGTTTAGTCAGCTGTGCATCCAATGGGTGAAAGGGGTATGGAGAGGTAAGATGTCCGTTTTTGCATGCTATCGATGCAGCATCCAGGGCATGTTGAGCCTTCTAAAATGGCTTTGTTTGGCATCACAGGGATGAATCTAGTCATGCAGTTCTACGGATGTAGGTATGAGGGTTGGCATGCAGGTGTGGGTAGTAGTGACATGTAATGACATGATGTAGGTAATGTGTATTGGCAAATTCAATTACCTAGTCCTGATATGTACTGTCACAGATGAACATGTTTAGCTGTGTCTATGGGAGGTATATGTTGACCTTTTCCCCCTATCTGTCTCTCTTTCCCTCCCTCTCTCTCTTTGTGTACATCAGCATCATCTGGTGAAGGAGAAGGGGCACAGGAGAGTGGGAAAGCAGCAGCCCACGGGACCCAGGAAGCTGGAACCAGCAAGGCCAAGGGACCCAGTGGGACGGAGGGCGAGGGGAGTGCCGCAGGAGAGACCGGATCTACCAACTCTTCTTTGTATTCCTCCTCTGATGGACAAACCCTGGTGGTTTTGGACCCATCTGGGACCATCGCAGCACCATCTTTGTCCTCTGCCCCCCTTACTACCACTGTCCTCCCTGTAGCTCACCACCCAGTTGTCTGTGTCCGCTGTCCCTTCACCAGTAAGCCCTGCTGCCCTCAGTGAAAGACTATTGACCTCCTGAGGTCCATCTCTGTGGGTCTGTCGACCATCGTGAATGCCATCCAGGGACTGCCAGCTCAAGCCCAACAGAGCAATGCATTTCTAGAGGATATTAACAGTGCCATGGCTGGTCTACAGAGCTCCTTTTAGGTTCTAGCCTCCACTCTGACGGCAGCCAGTGTCCCTTTGTCTCTGGTTCCCTCTCCACCTACCTCTTCTCAAACCCAAACCCCTCTTCCCACACCCATACAAAGCACACCTACACCAAGGCATGCATCCACCTCAACAGACAAGGGTAGCTCAGACAAACACAAGTACCATGGGCCCCACCACCAGCATGCACACTAGCAACATCCACCTGCAGACACACCAACATCTACTCCCTGCACTGACTTCCCCGCTGTCCCCTCTGTCACATACACTACACCAGACACACCTGTAACTACCACACCATCATTCACAGATCCAACCACCAGTCCTATCTGACCTACCGTAAGTACAATAGCAGACCAACAGACATCCACCCTAGTCACCACATCCACAGCCATCATAACCACTGACACCTCCACATGCAGAACATGTGCCTTACCTGCAGACACCACCCCAACAGACAGTCACCCATCCACCACAGCATCTTCCAGCACCTCCTCACCCCTCCTCCCAAAACACTTAAACCCCCACAATCAGCCACCCACCCAACAGACACCCAGCACTCACAAGCATTCCATGCACGCACTTACACCCAAAAAATCCACAAAGACCCATCTTACAACCACTCCCTCTCCCTCCCCACACAAACTCTTGGAGTTATCCCTGTTCCCTACCTCTCTCCCACCCTGTGATACTCCCAAGCTCTCTGTGTCCCTCCCCAATTCCAGCCCTTCGATCTCCATGTCTGCCCCTGTCCCCCGGGTGGTGCCTATGCCTCTATCACTGCCAAGAAGTCTACTCCTCCCAAGGCCAGTCCTATGGACCCACCTCCCAAGCCAAAGCCTAAGGACATCCTACAAAACCAAAACCCAGCCCCTAGGACCCCCATCCCAAGCCCAACCCCCTCCCCCCTCACCACTGAGGTGCCTCTCTTCCCCCTTGATGGCCTTGTGAATGTAAATAGTTATTTACTTCTTTTCAAATTGACCTTTCGAAACACATCTGGTCCAACCTGATTTTGGGTTCAATGGCAACATACTTGTCCTGCCTTTCTTTCTACATGACTGTTTAGTGTTTCTGGGCTTTGGTTTGTGTGTGTGTGACATGTTTTTGTTGGTTGTGCTAGCTGTTGTGCCTGGGCTGCATGTGTGTGTGTGGCCCTGCCATTAGTCCCGCTGTGCATCGTGTATAGGATATGTTTGTGTTTGATACATGCATGTGTGTAGCAACATTTTGTATTGTTTGTGTTTCCATGTGTTATGGTAGTGTTATGCTCTTGTGTGGTTGTTGTGTGTGCGTCCGTGTGTGTGGTGATGGTTATGTCAAATGCATTGTGACTTGTGTTGGTGTGGTGTGACATGTGGAACATTGTATGGCAGTGTGGTAGTGTTGATTGGTTGTGCAGCTATGTTACATGTTGTTGTCAGCATGTGTTGTCATGTGCAGGTGGGCAGTGACATTGATTGCCGAATCATTTGTGTAGTTGCAGTTGTGATGTCGTTGTATAACTCAGTGGTGTTGTGAATGATTGTGTTACATAGGGGGTCTTTCCGACCCTGGCGGTCCATGACCGCCATGGCGGAGGGCGGCGGAAGCACCACCAACAGGCTGGCGGTGCTTCCTGGGCTATTCTGACCGCTGTGGTAAAGCCGCGGTCAGAAAAGGGGAACCGGCGGTTTCCCGCCGGTTTTCCCCTGGCCCAGGGAATCCGCCATGGCGGCGCTGCTTGCAGCACCGCCATGGGGATTCCGACCCCCTTCCCGCCAGCCTGCCGCCAGAACCAGGATGGCGGGAACGGGTGCCTTGGGGCCCCTGGGGGCCCCTGCACTGCCCATGCCACTGGCATGGGCAGTGCAGGGGCCCCCTAACAGGGCCCCACAAAGATTTTCACTGTCTGCTTTGCAGACAGTGAAAATCGCGACGGGTGCCACTGCACTCGTGGCACCGCTGCAACTCCGCCGGCTCCATTCGGAGCCGGCTTCCTCGTTGCAGGGGCTTTCCCGCTGGGCCGGCGGACGGCCTTTTGGCGGTCACCCGCCGGCCCAGCGGGAAAGTTGGAATGACCGCTGCGGTTGTTTGACCGCGGTGCGGTCATTCGGCGGTAACCGCATGGCGGGCGGCGACCGCCGCCCGCCGCGGTCAGAATGACCGCCATAGTGACAGTGATATGTGTGTTTGGGCTTGTGTGTGTATGGCACATGTGTTGTAGGCATGTATGTGTAGTTTGGGTGTGCGTGTATATAATACATGTGTGCATGTGTGTTTGTATGGATGTGTGGTTACGTATGGGTGTGGCCGTCGCAAGCCGTCCTGGCTGTGTGTGTTGTTTGTGAATATATACTAATGCTTTTCCCTCCAGTGTGTGCTATGTGGGTGAACTTACAGTTGTTATCTTCGTCATCATCGCTGGTTCCAGAGTCCTTGTGCGAGCAGTTGGAGGACTTTGAGTTCAGGTTCCATGGTGGGTCCAGATGAGTTTGGCTTCCTGAAGGTGAATGTCTCCTTTTATTCTTTTGGTTTCTGCCTGGGTTTTGGTTGGGTGCAACCGTGATGGAAACCTTGGCAGTGTGCAGCCTCGTAATGTGTTCGGTGGGAACATGGTTCCCACTGGTCTGAAGGTGCCCACCGCCGTCCGCGACAGCCTGACTGCACTGGCGGTGGTTTGGCTGTGTTCTGTTGGGAAAACCACCATGGTAATAATTTGGCGGTCTTCACCGTGGAGCCATTGGTGATACGACTGCCACCGCCAACATGGCAGTCCTGAGACCGCCAAACTCGTAATGAACCCCAAAGTCTTTTTCTTGAAGATTTTCTTCAGCTGGACAAAGTCAGCAATCCAATCAAACTTCCCTGGAGCTCTCCTCGGATACGCGTTACAAGAGACCTCGGTAAAGAATTCTACCTTTGGACTTAGCCGATTTTTCAGGGCAGAAATCTTGATCAGACATCCCTGGAGGCCTCCATGGATACGTTGCGCAGGAAGTAAAGGTCAACTTTTTACGTTCTGACTTTGTCACTTTTTTGGAGCTCTTTCTCTCCATCAGGACAACCCTCCATAGCAGGCCAATTTTGAGTCAACGTCGTTGGATTACCTTTCCAGAAGCCCCCGGTGAAATCCTGAAAGTCTGGGTCTCTGGAGCTTTTCAGCTGAATGAATTTGCAAATCAGGCCGAGTCACGGTCGACGTAAGTAGGCTTGACTCTTGATGGTGGGTCAGTCCCTTTAAGGAGCGTTTACCAAAAGTTCTCCAATCTTCTCCAAACTTCTGGATCTTCTTCCAGAAGGTCTTTGAAGGTCCATTAGGAGTCCACAGCTCACCCTAAAGTTCCAGAAGCTCTGAGTTGCTCCTTAAGGGCTCTCAAAATGCACCCAGCTCAAACTCCAAAATGACCACTCGACAGTTTTCAGCCGGTCAGTTTCTTCAGGATTTGATGCAGGGGTCTCTGGTTACCTATTTTTTTATCTGTAGCAAGCAAGGAGTCCCTTCTTGAACTAGTTGAAGCCAGACAAAGTCCTTCTTGTGGTAAAGCCCAAGTGTACAGCTGGTGTAGTCCTTCAGATGCAGTGTCCATGTGCAGGTCAGGGGTCCAGCAGGGCAGTCCTTCTTCTTCTGATGTTGTTCCTTGTAGGGATCTCAAGTGTGGGTGCAGCTCTGCCATATATATCCTTGGGGGAGGGCGACTAGCCAATCACAGGCAGGCCACTACTCCCTTGGATGACCACTTACCAGCAAGAGTGGCAAAAATCAATCCCAGGGAGCAACATTCTTTAAAAATATAACATGGCTGAAACTGAATTTTGGATGTTAGGTCTGGCTGAGCCCACCCACTGGTGTGGCTAAAACTCCTCAACATACCCCTCTCCTGGCCTCTCCTAATCTAATCAAGAGGGCACCTGGTTGCCTGGGGTTGCAGGAAATGGGGGAGGTCCTGAGCTGCTCCAAATGTCCTTTCCTCCTTTGAGGACCAGTTTGGTTGCTCTCCCCAATCCTGTTTCACCATCTGCTGAGGCAGATCTCCTTTCCCAGGCACTTCCTTTCTGTTCAGCCCAGGCCACTTCACACCTCATCAAGGTAGCCTGGCCAGGCTTCCAGAGGCTGGCCAATCAGAGAAGGGCACTACTGAGCTGAAGTTGGCAACTTTCAGGTAGAGTTTTAAAACTCTTTCGCTGAACTAATTATATTAAATCCAATGATGGCAAGTTGTGGAATTTATTATAACAATGAAAATATCTGGCTCCTATTGGGACTCTATTAATTAAAATAAAGCCTCCTCATTTTAGCCTATGGAGCCCATTCACTGCAGTGAGTAAAAAACTAATTTGGCTATTTTACCTCACCAGGGCTTATAAAACAATTTTTATAATGTTCCTGCTTATAGTTACATAGCACCCACCCTATGGGCACTTAGGGAACACCTTAGGGTGACTTATATATAAAAATACCGTAGTTTAAGACTTTGGAAGTACTTTTAATTCCAAAGTCAAATTTGCATGTGACTGTAGTTTAAAAGCAGCCAGCAAGCAAGGCAGGCCTGCCTTTAAAATGGCAGTGGGTACTTTAGCAGTGCACCTATGGGTGCACTACCTATGCTGGTGTCCATACCTCTACATGCCCTACCATATACTAGTGACTTATAGGTGGATTGATACTGGCAATTTTAATTAGCCTATTTTGCATATTCACTTTACACACAGCACTGGCCCTCGGACTGGTAGGCAGTACTCAGGTAACAGCCAAGTGTCACTACCAGTATATGTCCAAAATGTTTGGGGGTGAGCAGGGCAAAAAGGAGGACTTTCCTACAGTGGGTGCAAGTTATAGTTAGCTCAGTTAACTATAACTTCTGAATTTCACTGGTTTTGTAGGTTTGAAGAGTTAAACTATCTAAAGTCCCTATAACCCTTGTTTTTTTTTTAGTGGATTTCTATGTTTTTTTAACGTATAGTAATTTTCATTACTATACATTAATCCAACCAACACCACACATGGCCAGCACATGAGGCCAACCCCATATAAACACCCAAACTTGCACTGTGCATTGCCTTTACCCATGTGCAGGACAGATTGCCTGCAAGAACTGGCCTGTAGCCAGACCCTGCAGCCAACTTCCCCTAACCACTCAACCCCATGCTGTGCACAGGGCTTCAGCCTGGCACGTGCGAGTTGTCCAAGGCCTCTCTGGGTGTGAGAAAAGATGTGAGAGGGTGCACCTAGGGTGAGAGTGGCTGTCAGGTTGTCTCCCTGTGTGTGAGAGTGTGTACATTGGTGTTTAAGTGGGTGTGTCAGTGTGTTTGCGAGTCTCTGAGTGGGTGCATGAGGATGTGAGTGGGTCTGTGAGTGGGTGCATGAGTGTCTGAGTGAGTGTGAGTGGGTGTGTATCTGAGTGGGAGAAACTGATTGAAAGAGAGAAAGCGAGAAAGAAAGTGAGAAGGAAAGAGATAGAGTTTTTAAAGCTTTAATATCTCATATAGTTAGAATGAGATATCTGTGTTTAATAAAAAATAAAAAATGTATTTATTATTTAAAAAAAAAAAATTGTTTATTTAAAAAGTGGTAATGAGTCCAGCTGGATTTGAATCCTCAAACCTCAGTGTGAAGGTCTCCTCAAACCTCAGTGTGAAGGTCTAATGACTTTTAAACTGAGCTACAGGGGTTTTGGTGTTTCTACCTATTGTTTTTAACCCTTTATGGGCTTTTGGGACCGCAAGGGATCCCTCAAGGGATTTTTAATAAAATGCCCTTTATGGGCTACCTGACACTGCAGAAGAAGCCGTAAGGCATCCCCAGCATTGCTATTGCTTCAGCAAGCCCAGAGCTGCTTTGACAGCAGCTCCATGCTTGCTAAAGAATTTAATTTCTGTTCCCTGTACGTGTGCAGGGGACAGAGATGAAAGCTCTGCTGTTTGACATCAGGACCTGATTAAAAGGTCCCACTGTCAAGCAGCAGAGTGTTTGCTGTGGCTTGGCTGCAACTGCAGCACTGCAGCCAAGCCACAGCAAACAGCTATATCCCGGGAGTGGGCACCCCTGGGACATAGCAAGAGCTGGGCGTGGGGGGTGGCGGTCTGCAAGGCCATCAGAGGCTCCAAGATGGGGGCTGCACCGACCACCTCCAAGATGAAGGCCCCAGGAGGTGGTGGCACCTGGGTCTGGAGGTCCAAAACGGACCCCCTTTCAATTGTTTTCTGTTTGCCCAAAGGGGTAGTATTCCCTGGGGCACATGGTGCCACGACCCCCCAAACATATTTTTTGTAAAGATTTGCCCTGAGTGCTTGTGGTCCCTGGAGTGGGGGGGGTCACACGGCTCCCTGCTCAAAATTCAGTGTCACCCCAGGAGGAGTTCGCCCTCTGAGCTAATCGGGGCCCCAAAAGGACCCCCTTTTCTTTCCTTTTTTATATTTGCCCTGGGGAGTTGGTGGTTCCCAGGGCAAGGAAAGGGGTCCGGGTACCCCCTCCATATCATACAGCCCTGCCCTGGGGAGGTGGCATTCCCCAGGGCAGCAGGCCAGCTGAAGGGGGGCAGAAGGCTCCCCCTTTGCATTTCTAAAGAAATGCTTCAGGGGCTTGGCCCACCTGGGGGCTTCATGATAACAAAGCTCAGGAGCCACCGCAGATCGGACAATACTATTTAAAAAAAAATGCTTTTTAGCCCCGGGAGGGGTCCCTTTGGGAACCCACCACCAGAGCTAAGGGGTCAGGGTGTTTATACCCTGGCCCCTTTTTGTATTTTGTAATATTTCCTTCTGGGTACCCACAAATGAAAAAACCACCAATCAACCTGTTAGGTTTTTTTCCATCTGTGGAATTTTTAAAGCTTGTAAGTACAGTGGGAACAGCAAGAGGGTCAAGTTTCAGGGAACAATGAAACCTTCAGTTATAAAAAAATGTGTACCGTGCAATTCATATTACAGTATATATGCTCTGCAATGTCCATGTAATAAATTCTATGTAGGTAGTACAGTTCATACAGCAAAAAAAGAGAGTAATGGAACACATGAGAGCAATTACACACGATGCTAAAACCTAACAGTGGCAAGACATTTCAAAATGTATCATGAGCAGAATATCAATAAGTTTAAATTCGTAGTGTTGGATAGGTAATGAGAAGGGAGGCAACAGAACTTTGGATCGAGAAAATTAGAGTCAAGACTGATCATTAACCTTAACACTCTACATCCTGTTGGACTTGATAAGGACAAAGAGTTGGCAGTCCATTTGGCATAAATGAAGTATTATTGAGGTATTAAAAGTTGGTTATGTTAAATGTATAGGTGTTTTGGATCAAAAATTAAAAAATGTATTCTCCGGTGGGGTGCACATTTTTTAATTAAGACACAATATATATTGGATACATTTATTTTCACGCCATTGGATTAGAAGAGGAAAAGAGCAATTGTATTCTTTTTACATGCCCACTTGGGTGGCTAAGCATGATTGCACCTATGGAACATGAGATATGCATTAGATTGTAAGAAGGAGTGATACTATAGGATAACTTAGAGAATGAAAGGCCATCGGGTAACCCACTGGGATAAATTCATGAGCATTATTATGCAAAAAAAGGGTGAATAATAAAAGTAGAAAATTGAACAATTCCTATGAGAAATATTAATATTCAATTGGGAAGTTTATATTTGTACAGTACTAATGGTATAAAATATTTTAAGATGACCAATCCTCTTTCACTGCATTAAGGAAGTCTGGAACAGATAGTCCATTGTTTATGTTGCTGAATGCATGAGAGCACTGTGCTTTAAAGATCGTGGAGGAATGTTATGTAATTTACCAATAAACAAAGGAAATGAACTTTCCGAAAAGTGTTGGGTTTTGCCACATCAATCAATTGTTTTTTGCTTCGTAAGAGGACTGTGGCCTTGTCTGTCATCCTTTTTTGCATTTATGATACAAGTAGTATCTAGAAGGAGATCTGTTTGAAATGCTATATGGGGGTTCGCGATCCCGCCAAGGCCTGCAGCGACAGGGCCGGCACAATAACGATAAATAGATGTGATATATATCTCTCTCTATATATATATATATATATAGTTACATATGTATTACAAAAACTGCTGCATCGAAACAGAAAAAAAGGAAAAATAAAAAAAATTGTGGAGTAAAGAATCCCACGTATTTTCCTTGCAAAACAAAATAAATGCATATAAAAAATTGAAGTTCAATTTTAAATAAAAAATCTTTGAAAGAAAATACAGAAAACCTCCCCCTCAGCACAGACTCTATATACGTATCCACACTGCTGAAAAACAACTCAGAAAATTAAAATGGAACATACTTTCTAAAAAGAAATAACCATATGTAATAAAATAGATTCAAGCATACTGTATACACCTCAAACAATCCTGGAAAAAACCCACACCAACTATAATTTACAAAATGCATACACATATCAATTTAATCCTACTTACAATACTAAGAATCATTTTATTATGCATGATTAACAAAAACCTTTGCATATACAGTCTGCATTAACATCAATTTAAGCATTATAAAACAGTGGTTTTCTCATTTTTCTGCAGTAAGATGGAAAGAACGAATGCAGCATGCGAAAAGAGGCTGGGGCAAACATGGTGAGCCTCAGAAGGGGAGCATTACCAACGTTATTCCTCCATGCCTTATTAAACCACCAGTTCTACCCTTAAGTGTATTAAATCATTAAGGTGCTTTGATTAACCCCTTAAAGAACATAATGGCTAAGAACAATTAGGGGAATAAGGAGCAAAGGGCAGATTAAAGTGCGAAATTGTGACCACCCCTCCATGACAGTTGGTTGACTGGTCTGGAAAAGATAATCGGGGCGTTCTACCCTTCAGTGTATTAAATACATTAAGGTGCTTCAGTTAACCGCCTAAAGTACATAGGGGTTAAGAAAAATTTGGGTTGATAAGGTGCAAATGGAAAAGTAATGAGCAAGATCATGCCAGTTGGTTGACTAGTCTAGCAAGCTTGATCTTGCAATTATTGTGTCCTCCCATTCCCAGTCATGAGGGAGGTTTTATCCGAAAATAAGGGTAGCAAGAGTGTGAACAGAGACTTTTGCCCTTACAGCAACTTTACCAATTAGTTTATTGCAGTAATGTTGATTATCACAGTTTTGTCCTGTGAGGTGAAAAGTGCTATTGCAGCCAACAAAGAGGCACCATGAAGCATGCATTACCATCCCTATTGCACCATGTACTACAAGTTCATCCCTTTAATGTATAAAGTAGATTAGAATGGTTTTGATAAACCCCTGGTAAACTGAGGACTAAGAACAAGTAAGGGAAAGAGGTGCAAAGGGCAGATGAAAGTGCAACGTTGAGACCCTCAGAATGCCAGAAAGTTAACTTGTCTGGCGATCTTGATCTGGACGCTGATGTGTCCTTCTGTTCCTGCACCTGGCAGAATTTCAGAGCAGAGATTTTTGGCTATTCCGATCAAAGGTCTTCTTTAGAGCGACTTTGACCTCTTGGAGATATTTCACTCTCTGAAAACTAAGTTGCGGCTCTGCTGAATTGAGGCAGACCAAGAGTGCTTGTCTGCAGGAGTGTACCGCAGACTGATTCCAGAGATGGCAAATCCAATGACGACGAGGGCTAAGGGTCAATTTGCAAAGGCAAATGATGCAAATTATGCCTTCCTTTGGGTGGTCAAACAGACTACAGTCCCCTTTGCCATCTGACCTCAACCAGGGGTTCGTGTGCGTGTTTGAGGGCAAAATTGATATTGCGTATTTCAAATATTGGCCTGATATCCTTCTCATAGATACTTCTGTGGTTGCAGAAACGTGTAGCTATTTAGTACCATCCAGGCATACATTAGCTTTTCTAAAGTTGCTTTGTTCTCTAAATATGATACAATTTTAGAAATTTTGTTGAAACTCTTAAAACTATTTCATAGTTCTCTGCTGCATACCATACTTCTGCTAAAACGAAGAAGTCAATTGTTACATTTAAATTATCTCTAACCGGTAAGTGAGACCTATTTGTTATTTTTATCTATATGTTGTGGCTCCTCAGAGGATTTGATCCTGTTGCAGGATTGACAAATGCTCCATCAATCAATCAAGGCATTTATAGAGCGCGCTACTCACCCGTGAGGGTCTCAAGGCGCTGGGGGGGGGTACTGCTGCTCAAAGAGCCAAGTCTTGAGGCGCTTCCTGAAGGCGAGGTGGTCCTGGGTGGTTCTTAGGTGAGCGGTAAGGGAGTTCCATGTCTTGACTGCCAGGTAAGAGAAGGATTTACCTCCAGCGGTGGTTCTGCGGATACGAGGGACGGTGGCAAGAGCGAGGCTGGCTGAGCGAAGCTGACGGGTGGGCGTGTAGAACGAGATGCGTCTGTTGAGGTATTCAGGGCCCTTTTTGTGGAGGGCTTTGTGTGCGTGGGTGAGGATCCTGGAGGTGATCCTTTTGTTGACGGGGAGCCAGTGCAGGTGTTTCAGGTGGGCGGATATGTGGCTGTGGCGCGGTATGTTGAGGATGAGGCGTGCGGAGGCGTTCTGTATGCGCTGAAGACGATTCTGTAGCTTTGTGGTGGTTCCTGCATATAGGGTGTTTCCGTAGTCCAGGCCGCTTGTGACGAGGGCGTGGGTAACAGTTTTTCTAGTTTCGGCGGGGATCCAGCAGAAGATTTTTCGGAGCATGCGAAGGGTGTGGAAGCAAGAAGACGAGACGGCGTTGACTTGCTTGGTCATGGTGAGGAGGGGGTCCAGGATGAATCCGAGGTTGCGTGCGTGGTCTGAGGGGGTTGGTGCGGTGCCCAGGGCCGTGGGCCACCAAGAGTCGTTCCAGGCGGACGGGGAGTGTCCGAGGATGAGGACCTCCGTCTTGTCAGAGTTCAGCTTCAGGTGGCTGAGCTTCATCCATTCTGCGATGTCTTTCATTCCATCCTGCAGGTTGGCTTTGGCTGTGCCTGGGTCTTTGGTGAGGGAGAGTGTCAGCTGGGTGTCGTCTGCGTAGGAGATGATGTTGATGTTGTGTTTGCGAGCGATGTTGGCGAGGGGGCTCATGTAGACATTGAAGAGGGTAGGGCTGAGCGAAGAGCCTTGTGGAACGCCGCAGATGATCTCGGTGGGTTCTGAGCGGAAGGGCGGGAGGTAGACTCTTTGGGTTCGGTCAGCGAGGAACAAGATGATCCAGTCCAGGGCCTGTCCTTGGATTCCAGTGGAGCGGAGGTGGGTTATTAGGGTGCGGTGGCACACGGTGTCGAAGGTCATCCTCCTGGAGAGGTCCAGGAGGATGAGGGCGGTTGTTTCTCCGTCGTCCATCAGGGTTCTGATGTCGTCGGTGACTCCGATGAGGGCGGTCTCTGTGCTGTGGTTGGCACGAAAGCCTGATTGGGAGGGGTCGAGCAGGTTGTTATCTTCAAGGAAGGTGGTCAGTTGCTTGTTGACGGTCTTCTCGATGACCTTGGCTGGGAAGGGGAGAAGAGAGATGGGGCGGAAGTTCTTCAGGTCGTTGAGGTCAGCCGTGGGTTTTTTCAGGAGAGCGTTGACTTCCGCGTGTTTCCAGATCTCGGGGAAGGTGGCAGATGCGAACGAGCTGTTGATGATGCTCTGGAGATAGGGGGCGATGATGGCGTCGGCTTTGTTGAAGATGTGATGGGGGCACGGGTCCGAGGGGGAGCCGGAGTGGATGGTGTTCATGGTGGTTCTGGTCTCTTCAGAGCTGATGGGGATCCAGGCGTTGAGGGTAGTGGCTGGGGCTGTAGGTTCAGTGGTGGGCGGCTCGGTTTAGGGTCCGAAGCTGTCGTGTAGGTCGGTGATCTTTCGATGGAAGAAAGTAGCGAGGGAGTTGCAGAGTTCTTGTGAGGGCGTGATGGTGTTGGAGCTGGCATTGGGGTTGGAGAGCTCTTTGACGATGTTGAAGAGTTCTTTGCTGTTGTGGGTGTTGTTGTCAAGTCTCTCTTTGAAAGATGCCCTTTTGGTGGAGCGGATCAGCTGATGGTGTTCACGGGTGGCGATCTTGAGGGCTGACATGTTTTCTGCGGTTTGTTCTTTGCGCCAGGTTTTTTCGAGGGTACGGCAGGATTTCTTGGATTCTTTGAGGGCGTCTGTGAACCACGGGGGTTTCCTGATGTTGGTCTCTCTTGGGTGGCTTCTGAGAGGGGCGAGGTTGTCGGCACAGTTGGTGATCCACTGTGTGAGGCTGAGGGCTGCGTTGTTGGCGTCGGTGGTGATGGCTGGTTGGTTATGGTTTAGAGTTGAGAGTAGCTTCTCTGTGGAGATTTTTTTCCAGGGTCTGCGGGGGATTTGTTGTGTGTGAAGGTGGTGGGTCTCACGTTTGAAGGTGAAGTGGACACATCTGTGGTCGGTCCAGTGTAGCTCAGAGGAGTGGCTGAAGGATATGTGGTTGCTGGCGAAGAAGATGGGGTCGAGCGTGTGGCCAGCGGTGTGGGTGGGGGTGTTCACCAGTTGCTTGAGTCCGAGTTTGGAGAGGTTGTCGAGCAGGGTGGCGGTGTTGGTGTCGTTGTTCTTCTCCAGGTGGAAGTTCAGGTCCCCGAGGAGGATATAATCTGGCGAGGCTAGGGTGTGCGGGGTGATGAAGTCGGTGATGGATTCGCTGAATAGGGCGCGTGGGCCAGGGGGCCTGTAGACGAGAGTATCTCTGAGGGTGGTCCTGGGGTCGGTGTGGATCTGGAAGTGCATGTGTTCGGCGGCGAGGTCTGCAACGCTTGCAATATCTGCTTTAAAAGGCCATACTTGAGCCTGATATGTGCTGGCGATATGTAGCTGGGGAGCAAAAGATTTATCTATATATTCTTGCTATGTTGGTATCCAGAACATTGGAGTCTCTGCCCTGCAGGGTTTTGCTTTTGTAAGCCTGGGTAGGCACCACCTTATACAATAGGCCGTTTAGATTTCTGAATTGGGACCTAAGCCCCAATGCCAGTGTGATCCCTTTTCTTTTGATTTCCTCCTTCTGAGAATGGAAATACCCATTGCTGTCAAATAACAGGCCAAGGTATTTATATTCACTGGTTTCATCAATCTTGTTGGAGTCAAGAAACCAAGTAGCTTTTCAAATGGCTCTTCTACTGCAAGTCATGATTTTTATCTTCTTTATGTTTATTGCCAGGCTATTCATGCTGGAATATTCTTGGGTGGTGTTCAGGAGGCATTACAGTCTGACCTTCATCAACCTGATCAACACCAGATCATCAGCATAGAGGAGGTTAGAGACGAATATGGCGCCAAGCTTCAGGGCATTAGAATTGAAAGAGTTCAGAGACTGGGGTAGATCAGCCAACAACAGATTAAAAAGTGTAGGGTCCAATACACACTCCTATTTAAGGACCGAGAGCTAGGAATTGCCTTGGATAAGTTGGCTCCATTTCCCAATGTAATTTTTACCCAGGTATTTGAGTACAGATTTTTAATCCCTCTTAAGTGCATCAGAGTGATGAATCAGTTGGTTAGTTTCCTCCAGTGCCTGCTTCGATGTATACATTCGAAAGGGGCTTTGTAGTCAATGTAGATGATGTGAACAGGAAGTTTGGGAGTTTTCAAGGAGTCAGACAGTAGTGACAAGGCCATAATGTTTATTATTGTCATATTGTTTTTTGTGACCCCAGTTTGATTGATAAAAATTATTGAGTTTGTGGTGGCCCAGTTCAGGTGTTCCAGTGATATGCAGCATAGTATTTTGCCTCATTATCCACAAGGGCTATGAGTCCGTAGTTCTCTGCAACTGATCTTTTGCCCCCTTTCAATATGGGTGGTATAATGGAGCCTTTCCATGATGCTGGTATTGTGGCTTGTGTTAGGACATGAATTAAAGGTAGGACCATGTACTCAGCCCATTTAGTCTATTCAGTTTTGAAGATGTCATGAAGGATTCTGTTTTGTCCTGGGGCTCTGGCGGTTTGACCCTTGGTTATCTGTTGGTGTATGGCATTAGCATTGATGCGGGTGCGCTATCTGCGTATTCAGATAGGACAATTGGTATGCCATTTTCCTCAGGTGAGGTGCTACTTTCAGCTGCTAGTGTTGTTACCGCACCAGTGTGTGTGTTAAATTGGGCTTTCAGGAAGATTGCCCAGTATTCCTCTAGAAGTCTGGATTTCAAGCAAAGCTTTAGTGGATTTCTTAATGCTTTCACCATTTGCCACCATTTGCCGCTATATTAAAAAATGCTAACATTAATATATGTTGATATGTGGGTATTGCTCGTGGGTGAGAAACCAATGATCACCTACAAGAAAGTCCCATATCTACAAGATCTCCTGGTTAACAGTCACTTTCAGCTTAAAAAACAATCAAATTGGCTCTCAATTCAAACAACTGGTTTTGTGTGCTGCAATAAGTGCAAAGCATGCCGCATAGGGATTAATGTGAAGGAGTTTGAGGACTTTGGTGGTAATAAGGTGACTATTAACAAAGAATAACGTGTAACTCCAACTATGTGGTATATATAATTCAATGTATGTGCGTCTTACGTTTTGTGGGCAGCACAATTTGTCCTTTATAGAAATGCATTTTAGAACATATTAGAGCTGTTCAAAATAGGGACCAAACCAATACCATGGCTAAACACTTGATGACTCATGATGGAGCTAAATGGACAGATATGAGATTTTTGGGAATTGCAAGCCTTGAAAGCAATGAGAGAGGAGGAAATAGAGAGTAACAACTTAGACGGCTGGAGTCACGTTTTATAATACAGCTTAAAACTAAGAGTCCAAGGGGCCTCAATGGGGATGAATAAATACATTATCATCTAAAAACTGGGGAGTAATAATGCTCGTTTTAATATTTATCAGATAGGAATATTGATTAAGTGTATGCTTAGTGTTCTTATAGTGTTACACTAATGAGAGATCTAGGTAGATCCATGTTATAACGTGATAATTCACACAGAGAGAATAGGAAGTGCAGACATCCACTTACCTATAAGTAGGAATATAGAAATTAGAGAAATAATTTGATGTGTTAAGGAAAATATTCCCCATATGATAGGCCCAAAAATGGATGTGATCATTATTTTGAACTGCAATATTTTCTGCACATGATTAATTCTGTATGATTTGGTAGTTCTGCAGTGGATGAGATCCTGTTTTTTATTTTTTGTTTTTTAATTTACATTTTTTTTAAATCTCATTTCTATTCGACTACATGTCCCACAACGCATTAGGAGGGCCAATAGGAGAGACACTATAAATAAGAGACATTGAAATGAGACTAATTTACTGTGATCAAGACCAGTAGGTCGAAACGCGTCGGTGGTGATGGATGGTGACTTATTTTGACTGCAACAAAGAAAGAGGGAAGAAAAATCTTTCCTCCTGGAGTGCAGTGGTGCAGTTGTTATCAACTGTTTTTTTTTAAATATATATATATATATATATATATATATATATATATATATATATATATATATACATCACTGGCGTAACAAAGCCAGTGCAGAGGTGGCCGTTCCCTGCTGACTGGTCCCAGGGGGGAGGGGTCCCCTCCAGTTACTTTGCAAGGGGGGCCTCAAGTTTCCTTACACCACTGATATATATATATATAAATATATATAGATAGATATATATATATATATATATACACCACCACTTAACTCCATATCAAGAGCTTCTATAAACACAGGGCGGCAGGCGCGCAGGGACGGAGCACCTTCACAAACAGATTCCAACAATATCTCCACACAAAGTGAAGCGCCGTACTCAGGTTCACAGGGAAAAGAGGCACTTTATTTTTCATTTTCCATCACAATCCAGGGGGGAGGGGTCCCCTCCAGTTACTTTGCAAGGGGGGCCTCAAGTTTCCTTACACCACTGATATATATATATATATATATATATATATATATATATATATATATATATATACAAACATATGTATTTTACTTATGATTACAAATATGAACGATCTACAAGTAACAACATATTAACTTCAATAAAAACAGTTCAATAAATTGCTTTTTATTGAAAAGAAATGTTTAAGAATTGTAAACATGAAAAAATGGTCTACAATGGTTATATTATTATAAAATAAAACAAAATAGTTCTAAGTCCAAGCTAAACAACTCTAAATTAAACACTATTTATGTGATCTACAGTATATACTACCACTCCAAATGTCACCTCATAGGAAAACATTTTGGAGTTTGATGAGTCTAGCTTTACTATTTTTCTATTTATGTAGTTCAAACATTATATTGTATTAATCACAGAGATTGCAATAAATAAAAGTAGTCATTCCACACACACCAAGGTGAACATTTCTCTACTGTTCTCACTCCATATTTAACTACAGTGAGAAAAGTGCTAAACTTGTGGGGGAGTAGGTTCTAGAATACAGGAAAACCAATATGGATATATAGCGCTGTGACCTTATCTTACTAGTCTTTGTCAGAAGAGCTTTGTAATTCAAAAGATACCTCGTTTCCATGATGGAGTGGCTGTGTGGGCTTCTAGTAGTAGTTACTGATGATGTTTTGGATGAGAAAGGGTGTTATTTTGTAATTCATGGTGACTTGAAAGCATACCTCTTTCACATCTGATGTTTCTGTCCAGAGGCAGAACAGGCTTCAAAGAAAGGGTACAGCTGCTCATAGACTGGGCCATGTTTCCTTGAATTGCAGTTTTTTTATTAGATTTTGACTATATAAAATAGAAGCATATGATCTCACTTTTTCCCCTTCTGTGTTTATATCAAAATACATGTTTTTGACACAACACATAGGCCCTCATTACAACCTTGGCGGTCGGTGATAAAGCAGCGGTAATACCGCCAAAAGGCCGGTGGTAAAAAAACTAGAATTATGACCACGACAGAAACCGGCAACACAGACAGCCACTTTAACACACCGACCACAACAACGGTAGCAACAAGCACCGCGGCGGTAACCGCCAACAGCCAGGCGGAAGACAATGTACCACCCACAGTATTATAATTGGCCTATCCGCCACCTTTTCTGGGGTGGTACCTACGCCATCAAAAGCACGGCAGAAACAGTACACAGAAGGCAAAGGAATTAGCTCTGGACACTCAAGGAAGAACCACAACACCATGGCACCCGAGTTGCACATATTTCTCATGATTGTATACCTCCTCCTACACCAGGAATACCAACGTTGGCGACGATGACCACGGTGAGTACTGCTGCCTAGCACACAGGAGAGGGGGGAGGAAAAAGAGAGTGACACACACACGCAACACGCATCCCCCCATCCCCAACAACATACACACAAGCAGATGCAATAACATTACGTATTCACCCCGTTCCCCTCAGGAATAATGCAGGGAAGAAATTATTTGAAGAAAGTGAGTGTAATAATGTAAAATACTCGAAATATGTCCTAAAAAATCAAAACAGAATTTACAGATATACAAATGAAGGGACACTGCCCAGTCCATAATGTCTGTGGGCCACAGGGCCATATCACATACGCCAAGGCCCCACTTGACTCCTGCCTCAATACGGAGAGAACACTGCTGGGGCATCAGGTCGAAAATACACAGGCACCTCAGGGGGAAGGGGAAGGGGGGGCACCTCAGAGGGAAGATGGTACAATGCCACTGCTCCTGGAGGGGGCTACATGCGCACTGCTTGGTCCTGGGGAGGGCAAAGCCACAGTCTCTCAAGTGGGTGGTTTGCCCACTGCTTGGTACTGGAGAGTGCAAAGCCACAGTCACTCAAATGGGTGGTTTGCCCACTGCTTTGTCCTGGGGAGTACAAAGCCACAGTCCCTCAAGTGGTGGTTTGCCCACTACTTGGTCCTGGGGAGTGCAAAGCCACAGTCTCTCAAGTGGGTGGTTTGCCCACTGCTTGGTCCTGTGGAGTGCAAGGCCACAGTCTCTCTAGTGGATGGCTTCTCCACTGGTTCTGGCGGGGGCCTTGTGTCCAGTGTGCTTCATCCTGGCAAGGAGGGGGTGAGTGGATGCCTTCTTCCACTGGTTCTGTAGGGGCATTGTGCCCAGTGTGCTTCATCCTGGCAAGGAGGGGTGAGTGAATGCCTTTTTCCACTGGTTCTGGAGGGGCCTTGTTCCCATTGTGCTTCATCCTGGCAAGGAGGAGGTGAGTGGATGCCTTCTTCCACTGGTTATGGAGGTGGCTTTGTGCCCAGTGTGCCTCATCCTGGCAAGGAGAGGGTGAGTGGATGCCTTCTTCCACTGGTTCTGGAGGGGGCTTTGTGCCCTGCAATGCAGCCCTTGGGGAGTACAAGGTCACAGTCTATCACCTGGGTGTCAGATCCACAACATTTGATTTGGGTAGGATGCATGACACTCCATGGAGGCAGGACTACAGTCCATCCGCCTGCGGCGACGGCTGCATAGTGGTGGAAGTGCCGGTGCTGGTGTCGGTGCTGCCAGTGGTGGGGGGAGGCTCCAGCCCTTTCTCTACAGCCTCGGACGGCTGCCCACTGGGGCTGTTGCCAGTGGTGCTGGTAGCAGTGCCGGTGGTGGTGCTGCTGGCGGTGCTGGTTACGGTGCTGCCAGTGGTGGGGGGAAGCTCCACCCCTTCCCCTGCAGCCTCGGACGGCTGCCCAATGGGGCTGCTGCCAGTGGTGCTGGTGGCGGTGCCAGTGGAGGTGCTGGTGGTGGTTTTGGTGTCAGTGCTGCCACTGGTGGGGGGAGGCTTCAGCCCTTCCCCTGCAGCCTCGGATGGCTGCCCACTGAGGCTGCTGCCAGTGGTGCTGGTGGCAGTGCCGGTGGTGGTGCTGCTGGCGATGCTGGTGGCAGTGCTGGTGGTGGTGCTGTCAGTGGTGGGGGGAGGCTCCACCCCTTCCCCTGAAGCCTTGGATGGCTGAAGCGGCATGGTTGGTGGTGTGTGCTCAGATCCTGTCACAGCACCAGGCCTCCCGTCCCTCCTGCCTGCAGGGGCAGGCCCTTTGCCCTTGCCCTTGGCAGCTGGTGGTGCCTCCTTGCCATTGGCAGATGGTGGGTGTTCCTTGCCCTTGGCAACGGTGAAGGTTTGGGAGTGGAGGAAGAGGGAGTGGTTGTAGGAAGTGTCTGTCTGATGTGTTTGGGTGCAGGTGCATGGGATGGATGCTGTTGTGAGGTGGATGGCTGTTGGGTGTCTGAGTGCTTGTGTTTGTATACTTTGGGAGGAGGGGGCACAGACACAGTGGGAGAGGACACAGGGGACGTGTGCATGGATGTGGGGGTAGTGACTGCCAGTGAGGGGTGTGTAGTGATAGGCGTTCTGGTGATGGAGGTAGTGGATGAGGATGTAGTGTATGCAGGTGTGAGTGGAGACACTACTTGGAGGGAGGTGGATGACGAGGAGGAGGGGGACACAGTGGAGGCAGTGGATGTTGGTGTGTCTTCTTCTGGATGGTGTTTGTGTGACTGCCTGTGTGATGATGTGTGATGCTTGTGTTTGCCTGAACCACTCCTGTGTGTTGTCTTGGGTGCGTGCTGGTCTGATTGTGTGCTTGGGATAGTTTGGGGTTCAGGGGAATGGGACTGGGTAGAGGAGGTTGGAGGGGGGAGGTTAGAGACAGTGACAATGGCTGCCATCAGGGACGAAGCCAGAGCCTGGAATGATCTATGTTGGGCCGCCACGCCAGAGTGAATGCCCTCCAGGAATGCATTTGTGTGTTGCAAATGCCCTGCCAGGCCCTGGATGGCATTCACTATGGTTGACTGCCCAACAGAGATGGATCGCAGGAGGTCAATAGCTTCCTCACTCAGCGCAGCAGGGCTAACTGGGGCAGGGGCTGAGGTGCATGGGGCGATGGAGATGCCCACCCACCTGGGTGAGCAGGCACGGGAAACTCGCTGAAGGGCTGCTGGGAGGGTGGTCCTGGTACGGGGGTGGGGACTGTACCTGTAGTTGGGGTGGACACAGAGGTGTCCGTCACCAGTAGGGAGCTTCCATCGGAGGAGGTATCACTGTCAGAACTGTCCCCTCCTGTCTCTGCCGTGGTGCTCCCCTCGCCCTCTGTCCCACTGGTGCCCTCACGTTCATTGGATTTGGCCTCCAGGGCCATGTGGGATGCTGCTCCCTTTGTCGCCAGTGCCTCTGCTTCTCCGCCAGATGATGCTAATACACATAAGGACAGGGTGACAAAACAAAAAGGGAGGGGAAGAGACAGAGGATACACTTGGTCAATGCCAGCAACAACAACACCACTGATGGCGTACACAACACACAGGGGACAGCCCTACGCACTAGGCGATGCACTACCACTCACAATGCTAGTCACCAGGCCATGGACAGTAATACCTAATGCCAATAGCAGCATACCTGAGACCCACAGATCCCTGCCCAGTAGTAGATGCCCACTAGCATGTTTGTGGGTGGAGTACATCAGCCCCCACCCAACATGGAACCTACCCTGCAATTTCCTGCCTGGCCTGAGGGCACCCACAGGCCCACATCCCCCACCCAGAGACCACCTCACCACGCCCAATTTGCAGATTTGGAAACTGCACTCACCCACTTGTGGCTGCTGTGATGCCCTCAAGTGCCTATCCAGCTCCGGATAGACCACCGCCAGTATGCAGAACATCAGGGGGGTCAGGGATCGACAAGCACCCCTTCCTCATTGGGAGGCCATCCCCAGCTTGGCCTCAGCCGTCTTACTTGCCCAGCATCTCAGGTCCTCCCACTGTTTGCGACAGTGGGTGCTCCGCCTGCCATAGACCCCCAGGGTCCCCACGGCCTTGGCGATGGCACACCATATACCCTTTTTCGGATGGGCACTGACCTGCAGAAAAATGAAAATGGAAAAGGGATCAGTCATACCGTCCGGCTTGTTACACCCATGGCCCACCATATCCCTCCCATCCCCTTACGCACATACATTGCCCACCGAACATGCTGCACGCTGCCCAGGACCCCTCCACCACCCCCCCCTTACATGAGGCCTTCACACACATCACACCATGCATTCATGCCCCATGCATCATGCCTACAGTGTACTCACCTGTTGGTCTGGAGGCCCATAAAGCAATCTATACTGGGGTAGGACCCCATCCACCAGTTTCTCCAACTCTGCAGCGGTAAAGGCAGGGGCCCTTTCCCGATTGACTCGAGCCATATTCGCTTCCAGACACAGGTCACAGCAGCACTGGCAGTGCTCTCCTGTTGAAGGTCAGGTAGCAAGTGAGTGAACAGAAAGAAATTGGAGATCACGTCCACGGCGGTGCGTACCGTCACCGCCGGCGTACATCACCATTGGCTACTGTAACCCATAGGGCCTAATGATAACCAATGAGGAGTTGCACAGCGGTACTCAACCGCTTCCCGCAATGGCGCACAACGTCAGCGGCATTACCTCATACCCACCTGTCCCTCCAAACAGGGCAGGCGTCCGCCATTTCAGGGGGGGCACGGAATGGCACCTAACTGCTTCACAGCCGGCATGAGCACTTTTTGGGAATAAACATACACATACTGTTTCTGTTTCAACATGCAATGCATTGTACAATGAGGAAATGTTGAAAACTGACCAGATGCTCATTGTTTTGTCCCCTAGAGTACAACCGCTGCAGATGAATAGGAGATAGAGACATCCCCCAGTGTACAGGCCCCTGGTGGACTTGGCAACAAAGCAGGACAGGCACATTATCCTCACCTACAGGCTTGATAGGGCCACAATCCAAGAGCTGTGTGCCCAATTGGATACAGACCTGATCTCAGCTATCCGTCAACCCACTGGGATTCCCCCTCTTGTGCAAGTCCTATCTGTGTTCCATTTCTTGGCAAGTGGCTCCATTCAAGTGACAGTGGCCATGGCAGCAGGAATGTCCCAGCCAATGTTCTCAAACGTGCTGACCAGAGTGTTGTCTGCCCTGATGAAACACATGCACCGCTACAGTGTTTTACCCCAGGTGGAGGATTTGGCCACAGTGAAAGCTGACTTCTATGCAATGAGACATATCCCCAACATTGTTGGGGCAATTGATGCTAAACATATTGCCTTTGTCCCCCCCCCAGAGAAATGAGCAGGTGTTCAGAAATCGAAAGAGCTTTCACTCAATGAATGTGCAGATAGTGTGCCTGGCAGACCAGTACATCTCCCATGTGAATGCAAGGTATCCTGGGTCTGTGCATGATGTCTATATCCGGAGGAATAGCAGCATCCCATATGTGATGGCTCAACTCCAGAGGCACAGGGTGTAGCTAATAGGTGAGCCCATGGTCCCCACCCAGTGTATGTTGGTATATGGGTGTGGGGTTGGCCCTAAGGATGAGTGTCTGGCTAACAGGTATCCCTCGATATTTACAAGTGACTCTGGTTACCCCAACCTCTCATGGCTACTGACCCCAGTGAGGAATCCCAGGACAAGGACAGAGGAACGTTACAATGAGGCACATGGACAAACAAGACGAATTGTGGAGCCAACCATTGGCCTCCTGAAGAGGGGGGGGTGCTGGCGGCCTGTTGTTCCTGTGGCAGGGCCTCCTGTCCACTAACGTCAGCGGAGGTGGAGGGCTGTTCATTGGTGTGGCTAGTGTCAGGGTCCCGTTGGTGTGCCACTGCCTCCCTCATGGTGTTGGCCATGTCTGCCAGCACCCCCGCAATGGTGGCCAGGGTGGTGTAGATGTCCCTCAGATCCTCCCTGATCCCCAGGTACTGTCCCTCCTGCAGCCACTGGGTCTCCTGCAACTTGGCCAATATCTGGCCCATGGTCTCCTGGGAATGGTGGAATGCTCCCAGGATGTTGGTGAGTACCTCGTGGAGAGTCGGTTCCCTGGGCCTGTCCTTCCCCTCTCGCACCGCAGTCCTCCCAGCTTCCCTCTTGTCCTGTGCCTCTGTACCCTAAACCGTGTGCCCACGGCCACTGACCCCAGGTCCCTGATCATCCTGTGTTTGTGGGGTTGTCTGGGGTCCCTGTAGTTGTGGACACACTGCTGATTGTCGTGTCCTAGGGACAGAAGGATGGGCCTGCTGGGTGAGTACTGTGCTGGTGTTTCCTAAGGGTGGAGGCTCTGTGGTTGTATGGGACTGTGGCTGGGTGACCGACTGTCTGGAGGTCCCTGATGGGCCAGGTTGGTCATCCTGATCCAGGCGAGCAGAGCTGCTGTCATCACTGTGGGCCTCTTCTTTGGGGGGACTGGATGTTGCTGGCACCTCCTCTCTGGTGACGTTGTGTGAGGGGCCAGTGGGGATGTAAATGCAGTGCTATTGTTTCTGCGTGTGGCATCTTGTGCATGGGTGTGTTGGCCTCTATGGTTGTGAGTGCCCTGTCAGCTGAGCCTTGGTGAGTAGTTATTTTGTGAGCTAGGTGATTCTCTCATGTGTGCATGCTGTGGTGATGGGTGTCCAGGCAGGGCTGTAAGTGGTGTCTATGCATTGGTGGTGCATGCAGTGCTGGGTACTGGGATGGGTAGGTTGTGATGGTGGGGTGTGTGGGATGTGGTGGAGTAATGGGAGTGAGGGTGAGGTTGGGGGTATTTGATGGCATGTAGGTAGGGGGGTGAAAGTAGTAAAGATTTGACTTACCAGAGTCCAGTACTCCTGCTACTCCTGCCAGGCCCTCAGGATGCAGTGTTGCCAAGACTTGCTTCTCCCATGTTGTTAGTTGTGGGGGAGGAGGGGTCCACCGCCAGCCCTCTGTACAGCTATCTGGTATCTTGCAACCACGGAACGCACCTTCCCCCGTAGGTCATTCCACCTCTTCCTGATGTCATCCCTTGTTCTTGGGTGCTGTCCTACGGTGTTGACCCTGCCCACGATTCTCCGCCATAGCTCCATCTTCCTTGCAATGGATGTCTGCTGCACCTGTGATCTGAATAGCTGTGGCTCTACCCGAATGATTTCCTCCTCCATGACCCTTAACTCCTCCTCTGAGAACATGGGGTGTCTTTGTGGTGCCATGGGTGTAATGTGTGTGGTGTGTGAGGGTGTGTGGGGTGATGTGTTGAGATGTGTGCTGTGAGGTGCGTGGATGGTGTATGGGTGATGGTGTTCTGTGGCTCTGGTTCTGTGGGTGCTCGTGGTGTGTCTCTCTCTCAGTTGTCAATTTCTTTGAGTCATAAAGGGATGTGGGTAGTGTGGGTGTGTGTTTTATAGTGGTGTGGGTGTGGTGTCTATCTGAGTGTCAGGTGTGTAGTTTGAATTGTCCAATGTGGTGTTGTCTTGTATGTGTATTTTGAGTGAGGCAGTATGCACCGCCAATGGTTTACTGCGGTTGAATGTCTGCCACAGTGATTCGTAGGTCATAATGCTGTGGGTGCAGTTCTATTGGCGTAACGGTGTGGGTTTTGCTACTGCCATTTTATCACTAACCTTTGGTCTGGCGGACTTGTATTTGTGTCCATATAGTGACGGATTGCTATGTGTGGGTCATAATATGGGTAGCGGTATACTGCCGCGGTCTCAGTATGTTGGCTGCAGTTGGCATGGAGGTAAGAGGGACTTCCCGCCAATGTCATAAAGAAGGCCATAGTAGCTATATTGGTCCTGTGAAGCTTTATATTTATTTTTTGCAAGACACTTTTTTTCCCATGGCTGTAACAAATAAGTTTGTGGAAATCAAGGACTAGATTTATCACACTTTCATGCAGCACAACACAGCAAGCCAACTAAAGATAGCAATGCACAGCATTTAAGATTATATGGTGCATTTTAGATCTTTCCTTGTGCTGGCACACTTTTGGCTGCCTAGCACCAATGCAGGGATGCTTGTGTAAAAGTGCAAGGGTGCCTGTTTTGCAGTTAGTATTATTTTTGTGCACATAAACAATCCTCAGTGATATTTTCCTCTTTCTATGTGTGCTGCAGAATACAGCACACATAGAAAGAGGAAATAACTGGAAGAAATAAAGATATTTCCCCTTGTTACACCTCCTCTGGGAAGGCATAGCATTTTGACACATTTACAGGTCTTCCACTGTTGGTAAGTCTGGGAATGCTCCAAAATCCAAGGATATATGCATGGCAACACCCACGCTCCACCCATAGAATGCCTCCTTAAAGAGAGTAACACAAGACAATGATTTATGCTGCCTTGCGTTACCCTAGATTTATCAAGCCATGCTTGTCCGCGCAAAGTGGTGAGACATGACTTCAGAAATCTGACATTAGTTTTGGGTCAACCTGTGTCCCCTTGCATGATGCAAGGGCATTACAACACTATGATACATGTGGGCTCAAATCTTCCACAATTAATGCTAATGAAACAAAGATCCCCACAGCCAATTAAATCTAAAGCTTTGAAGTTACCCTTAATAATTCTTTTCAGGCTGTAAAAGCAATATACAGTAATACCAGTGTCAGTGGTATTGATATCAAACAAATTCAACTAGTGACCCATCTGGAAAACTCTCTGATAATGAAGTAATCATTAGAGATCAGATTACACTTAATCTAAATTGTGTACAAAGTTCAACCTTTTAGACAAATCGCTTCTGGACCTAGAAAAGAGAAACAGGCAACTTACCTGAAAATGTGGAGGTCAATGTTATTGAGTTTATTTTGAAAATTGATAAAGGTTATAATATTCTATCACATGAAAAAAGCTAGTCAATGAAAGCCAATGGAAGTTATATTTAAAGTGTTGCATCATCACCATCTGGTCTTGATAAGAAAAGCAGTCAGAGAAATATCATCCTTAAAGATTGAAGGTAACACAACTGCATTCATCAAGATTTGAGAAGAAACTGTTGCCCTCTGCAAAAAATGTCCTTCTCTTCTGCCCAGACTTAAGGACAATGGTTATTAATATGGATTTTTTGATCCTTCAGATATAAGAATATAGAAAGATGGCATTACAAAAACATTCAATACTTCTGAAGAGTTAATTGACTTTCTTGAGCAATAGAATCCTGTCGATATGGAAAATGACGAGAAGGGAGAACTCTTAATACTACAGAAAATGGACTGTTGCTATCCTTCATATGTAATATTCTACTGAGGCTAAGTTTGTAGTGCTGTTGCTCATATTTCTGTCTTGAATGTGCCCTACTGGTTCTCATTAAATTTTGAAAGTCTACTTCTATGTGTTTCTATTACATTTTGCATGTCTTTTTTGATTTTTTCAACGTTCAGCTATTTTCTAGTTTTACTTTCCATGTTATTTTTCATTCCATTATTATATTTCGATTGGAGTTTCACATATACATACTATTTACCAATTTGTAACTGTGTCATTAACAATAAAAGTACTTAGACATCCTGTTAAATTAAACAAAATAAGTGAAATCCATCTAGAAATAATGCTTATGTATGTTTAGTTCAAGAAACTCTTATAAATGATGAAATTCAGTCTTCCATGGTTAAACAATGGTTTGGTGGTTGCTTTTCCTTTGCAGCTGATAGAGAAAAATAAAGTTGGCATTCCCTTTTATAGAAAACATCCTTTCAAGATTTTCCATAGACATTGCAATGTGAATGGTGGATTTGCACATATTAAAGTCAAGTTTGATAAAACTACTTTAATATTCGTGGTCCAACGGTGGAACAGCATATCATTTGGAGTGATATTAGTACTGAAATACTAAAAATTGGTAATGTTCCTCAAATAGTTTCGGGTGATTTTATCCTTGCAAGAGATGTTTTGTGAGTTAGGCTTTCACCTATTGCTTTGCCTGATTCCTTTTAATAGTTCTATCTATGAAAATAATGAGGAGATGGGTCTTCTACTGTCCTTTGAGGTCAAGGACTGAGCAAGTACTAATGTTATTAAGAAGATCATTGCTGACAAAGGCGAACATGGTATTGATCCAGAGTATATCAGGAAGGACTTTTGGCTGTTCTTTCAAAAACCTTATCCAGAGGACTGTCTTCTTCTGTGGAAGCTGTCAATCAATTTACAGGATCATGTTTTCAGTGTACATTGAGTCAGTCACAACGGGCAAGATTGGAAGAGCCTATAACATTACTCAAAGCTAAAACAACAATCAGTCAATTAGCTAAGGGCAAAGCGTCTTGTCCGGACCAAATTACTTCAGGATTTTGTATGGTTTTCCTACCTGCTCTAACATCGGAACTCTGACCTCTTTACTTCTTCTGTTTCCTTGGGGCAGGTCCCTGGCTTCTGGGGGAAGACTACTATGGTTATCTTCCCTGAAAAAGGGAACAACCCTATGCATTGTGGCTCCTATCATCCAATATCCTTGATCAACCCCAAATGTAAGATTTATATCCAGATTTTGGCCAACAGCCTATCCACAGTGATTTCAAGTTTGCTCGATCGGAACCAGCATGAGTTTAAACCCAGATTCTATAAGACCACACATGTTAACAGGGCAACAGTTGTTGGTGCCCTCAATGGAATGATAATCTTAGATGCTGAAAAAGTCTTTGATTGGGTTTCCTGGCTGCCTGTCAGGGCAGTTATGGGTGCCTCAGGATTTGACACTTGCGCCCATATTTATGAAACTTGGGGCATAACTGTGCTAACACAGTTGTGCGTAATTTCTTTTTTAATGCCTGCTAACACCATTCCCTTACGCCATCTGTGCACCATATTTATAAAATAATGCCGAATGGCACGAAGGAATGGCTAGCGTCTCAAAAAAAGATGCTAGCCAGTGAGGGATGGCATTAGTTGGAAATGGCGCTAGTAAGTCAGAAATGA
The DNA here is from genome assembly GCF_031143425.1 of Pleurodeles waltl. Lineage (NCBI taxonomy): Eukaryota > Metazoa > Chordata > Amphibia > Caudata > Salamandridae > Pleurodeles > Pleurodeles waltl. The sequence continues at coordinate 318,476,688 of NC_090451.1, read as the reverse complement.
TGTTAGGCTGGTTTGCTGCAAAATATCTGCTGCTAGTCAGCATAGCGTCATTTTTTGACACACAAGCAGACAAAAATTACTCCTGTTTAAGTGTAGACAGGAGGTATTATCTCTAGCCCAATGTCCACCACAGGGGACCAGTGTCCCCTTGGCTAGCCCTACATACAAAGTGCCAGGCGGGGTAGCCTATGTAAGTGGCCCCCAATGGCACACCACACACATACACAAACACTTACCTGCAACTTACATGGGATGGGCTACCTCCTCCTACAGTGTATCCGGGGTGTGTGTAGTAGTGTTGCTGGGGCTTGGGGTGGGCATCTTTGTGCCCATTCCAAGGTGTTTATCCATGCAAATGGACCAAACTGCACTTTAACACCTGGTCTGACCAGACGTTAAATTATGCGCTGAATGGTCTTAGCGCAGTTATTTAGGCCCGTCTCCCAGTTGTGCGTCATTTCTGCATCGGAAGTTAAATATAGAGCTGGGGGGCTAGAATCATTTTTAGTAAGGGAATGACTACCTTGCTTCTTATTAGCTCAAAGTGGGTTGGAGATTCCTAAAAACTGTTGCTAACTCCAAAACTTTCAAAGTATAAATATGGAGTTAGGTGAGCGCGGCTTTAGTGCCATAATTAATTATGCTAAGGCAACACTAACCTTCCATAAATATGGGCCTTTGGTTTATAGCTTGAGGTTAGCAACTCTGTGTCTGTCTAAAGGCTAAAGTCATCTGTGCTAGTGCCCCCTCGGGCCCCTTTGAAATCACCACAGGCACTCTCACCTCAGTTTTTTTGCATTATATATTGAGCCTTGTATCCAAGCTCTCAAATTGTTTAGGCTATCAATGTATCTATTTTAACTCCTACACTGGTTGCTGCTCTTAGTGCAGTAGAATAAGTTGCAAGAGAATTCGATCTTGTCTCTGAATATAAGTTCCACCTCGCCAAAATGCAGGCCTTGACAAGCGTCACAGTCTTGCCCAAGATAAGAGGTGAGTGCATTCTGCTGCATACTTGGGTGTAGATTTAACTGTATGGCTCGAGATCCTTGAATATAATTTTGGTAAAATTCATAAACTGGCAATTAAGGATTTTAATGAATGGAATACATCACATCTGGGTTTGATCAGCAGGTGTAACTTCATCAAGCTGATCATCCTACCCCAATATCTCTTTCTTTTTAGGTGCAGACAACTTTACCTTGCTAAGGACGTCTTCAATAAAATCAAAGCTTTTTTTGGAGCTTCAAAAAATCCTAGTGTAGTATACAGTTTGGATTGAAGCGGGATCTCTCTACTGGTTTTATAGGTCTATGCTTTTATTTAACAACTTAGCTTGATTCTTGATAGGGAACCATGGACTCTGCAGCACATGTTTTCAGATTCTTTACTGCATGGGGATTTCATTGTCTCCTGCACTGGCATTATGGATACTATGTATTTCAGGAGGACCAGGTTTGGAAACTTGAAGGAGTTTCATTTAATCTGGACTTATCTTAAAATATATTTCCTAGCATTACTCTCCTTAATCAATATACATATTTGGGTTATAAATCAAATATGCCTTTGTTTATCCATCAAAGCTTTCTTGAATGTTGGGAGGACTCTAAACTCTTATTCTGGGACAAATGCTCGAACATGGCATACTTTTATCCTATGAGATCCTGCAACAATTTTTCTCCCTTCTACGTATAGTTTTTTTTTAGATATTTACAACTTCAATCTTTCTTAGCAAGTTACAAAAAGGATAAGATTAGCTATTCCCAGAGTAGCTTTCTAGATTTTTTAATGAGAAGCCCTCATAAGTGGAATATCAGTCCTACAAGATGATCTGCTCTGTGGAGAGTATCAGCTTAGGACTGATAAGTGGAGTAGGCACCCTGGGATAGGGGTGACTTATGATGGCATCATTCTCAGTAATTCCCTTGAGCAGAGTGTCCTTAATGTTTCTCAAGTTTAGGTCATCACATTTAGGCCCTCATTCCAACCCTGGCAGTCAGCGGAAGCACCGCCAACAGGCTGGCGGTGCTTCCCGGGCTATTCTGACCGCGGCGGTAAAGCCGCTGTCAGAAAAGGGGAACCGGCGGTTTCCCGCCGGTTTTCCCCTGGCCCAGGGAATCCTCCATGGCGGCACTGCTTGCAGCGCCGCCATGGGGATTCCGACCCCCTTCCCGCCAGCCTGTTTCTGGCGGTTTTCACAGCCAGAACCAGGATGGCGGGAACGGGTGTCGTGGGGCCCCTGGGGGCCCCTGCACTGCCCATGCCACTGGCATGGGCAGTGCAGGGGCCCCCTAACAGGGCCCCATACAGATTTTCACTGTCTGCTTTGCAGACAGTGAAAATCGCGACGGGTGCGACTGCACCCGTCGCACCCCTGCAACTCCACCGGCTCCATTCGGAGCCGGCTTCCTCGTTGCAGGGGCTTTCCCGCTGGCCCGGCGGGCGGCCTTTTGGCGGTCGCCCGCCGGCCCAGCGGGAAAGCCAGAATGGCATCCGCGGTCTCCTGACCGCGGAGCGGCCATTCGGCGGTAACCACATGGCGGGCGGCGACCACCGCCCGCCGCGGTCAGAATGACCGCCTTAATGTCTTAATGACGTTTAGTACACACCTCATCATTTGTGGAAAATGTTTCTGGTGTGGGGCTGATGGTGTGGAAACTGTCCATATCTTCCCACAATTTATTGGGCCCATACCTTTGTGAAGCTCAATGGGATCTTTCGTGTTGATATTATTTGGGACCTGAAGTTAAATATATTGAGGGACTCACTTTCAACCCCTTCTATCACCACAGGGATTTACTTCTTTGCCATCTCCCTTGCTAGGCTGGTGCTTGCGCAATATTGGTTATTAAGAGAGAGTCCCAGCATAATAGTATGCATGCATGAATTTCTCAACACATGCTTTTTTAGATAATGATGAACATAGAACCATGTTTAGTCCAATACGAGATCCAATTAGGGTACGGATGTGCCAGACCCTCGCTAGTCATGAGAGTGCATTACCGTATTTTTTTTAATCTATGTTTAGATGACTGGTTCAGTATGACACTCTCTGCACTTTACGCTCTATCTGTGATTGTCCCCCATAAAGATGTTGATTGTTCTCTTTTTTTGTCCCTTGGATTCCATTGGAATGTTTCTTATCTCATGTATTGTTTTGTCAATGTCAATTTTCTTCAATAGAAAGGAGAAAAAGATAAGCTTTCCTCTATTAATGTCAAGCCTTCTAAGAGTTTCTTTTTTTAAAACCAAAGCACTCTATGATATTTAGAGGCTCTGCTTTCCAGCTTATAAATAATTTTCTTTTTTGAAACCCTCATTTATCACATCATAGAATTTACAATGTATTTTCTATCAAAAATCTGTGTCAATTAATTAGGTATATTACATGACTTTCCAATCAAGCAACCTCATTGGAACATTAATGCCAATACCTTCCTTAATAACAATAATATAAATAAATTATTACAATTCAATGCATAATATTTTCCCTTAATAGGAAAGGTGATATCTTCTACAATGATAAGAAGCAGTATGGTTAATGCTAATATCAGAGGATCTGTATTTCTTGTATGGCTCATGAGAACTATTTTTTCAATATGAAAATTCCAGATCATGAAAAAGAAATATCCAAATAAAAAAGATTGTTTATTTTTTCAAATAATATTGATTATAAATTACAATTACTAAAAAGTAAGTATGAATGTAATTTTCACTTAACAAAACGGCAGGCTGGCATTTCTCAAATAGCAACAGGAAATTATGCCTCCAAGCTAACAGATCTGGGTGTTTGTTTGCTAACTAATTACATATTGAACTTTGAATCCCAACTTTCTCAGAATGCCAAGTCACCTGGTTTCACCCGGGACACCAATCACACCTTCAAGGAACACATTGCCAAAAACGCAATGACCCCTGATACCAGATATCTCCGTCCTACCATTTCTCCCAGAAAGTCACTTCAAAATTGTTGTTGAGGCTCTTGTACTCTTACATCTGGATGGTGGTAATGCCTTAATCTATAACTTCACAGGCACTACACTGGCACCATTATTTCCAAATATAGGCCAATCTCACTAATTAATCAAGATTGTAACATTTATGCAAAAATTCTAGCTAATAGATTATTGCAAGTTTTAGACTACTTGATTCACTCTGATCAATTGGGTAGCAATAAAGGTAGACTATCAGTACATAATGCCAGGCACATTTGTCATATTGTTTCTGCAATATAACATACTTACCTACTTTCAGGTTTTCTTGTCTTTGTTGCACATGAAAATATTTAATAAAGTTAACTTGCAGTATTTATTTAGAGTTTTGAAATGTTGTTATTTTGGCCACAAATGTTAAAGCTCTCTATGTACATCCACATCCCACAATCTTAATAATGGGTACTTCTCTAACACTTTCCAGCATTTTTAGAGGTACTAGACAAGGGTGTCTTTTTTTCTGCCTTATTTTTCTTCTAGGTATTGAACCCTTCTTAAATATCTTTAGGGATTCTCAATATAGTAAACGGATTATGACAGAAAGTATCAGCATTCAAACTTCTCCTTTTGCAGATACCATTTTGCTACTTATCTCAGAATATAATACTTTTATATCTCTTAAAAAAATAGAGAAAATGACATCCAATTTTATATGGAGTAATGGAACTGGCAATATAAATTTTGAATATTTGAAACATAATAACGATAATGGAGGTTTCAGAGAACCAGACAAGATTATCATATTGCATTAATTATTAAAACAAAATCAATGTGGTTTCAAACAAATAGAACAGCAGCCATTTCTACATGGATCAAAATTGAGGCCAATTTGGTCAACCCTTTCCCCTTGAAAGCAATTCTCACCAAGCTCAATAAAAAACATTTGCTCAAAAATTCACCAGTTAACTGAGCTGCCAAATGAGTTATTTTAAACTTTTATGCTTTGTACTGCATTTGTGTTAAATATTCTAAAGGAGATTCCCTGTGGTTTAATCCCATAAATATGCTAAACAATAAAATAAAGTATTGAAAATCATGAACTGCTGGTGGAATCTTTCATATAACTGACGTTATACGTTAATGAGAGACATTTTTATTGTTTACAACTCTACACTAAAGTTTAGATTATCCTCCTCTGTGCGCCGTAAAAATGAACTTGGTATGTAATCCTATACTTAATCTATTTCCCAATGGTTCACCTGTAGCCTATATTCCAGAAATCAAGTTGTACATTTGTGACTATTGCCATCTCTAATTTAGTCAGACTTTGGATGGGTAAAATGTGGCCACTCCAAACTTAACTGCTTTGGAGAAAGTGTTTTACTTTTCAGAGGTTAATTGTACTATTCCAACTCCAAAATACACCACAGTGGGGAAAAGGCTGGACATTGGAAGATGGGTTAAATTTACTTTTTGCAAGGAAGAGGATTATTAATCTGGGTGGATGTCAGTATAATACAAGGAATAAGGCCAAACCCTTGTCAGAAAAAAAGCTTTCTCTATAATTTAAATCTCGGTCCAAAAACCCCCGTAACTATGACACAGAGCTGACTAGCTTATCGTAGGGACATGCAGAAAGTATTGAGAAGAAACAAAACTGCTGAAAAGTCAAAGGAGAATACAATAAAAATCACATAACCAATTTCTAAAAAATAGCTCATTAACTGGGACCTAGGTGTGATTTCAGGCTGGCCCCAATGTATTACAGGTTGAATACACAAAGTGGGTTGCACCAGTCTTAGATTTTTCCGTATGACTTACTCTCTGAAATAGAAGATGAAATCCTCTATAGGGAAAAGGCTACAGGTGGTATCCAAAAAAGTCCTCTCAAATTCAGAAAGCCAGTGGACAAAGTCCTGCTGAAGCCATTGCTTTTAGGGAGAGAAGCAAAAAAAAAATCAAATTTCATACTGCTATAGTCATCTCATTGGCTAGATATCTTTGCATCTTTACCTTTTGACTTATTCTTTTTATTGGAGCTCAACATCTTCCATTTGGGATAGCTTGCAGGCATAACCAACTAAAGGCCTTATTATGACATTGGTGGTCCGAGGGCGATGGTGGTCAGACTGTCGCAGTTGCAGTAGTCCGATCGCCGCATTACGAGGTTTCCGGGCAGACCCACACCTACCTACTTTTGTGAACAGACTTTTGAAGTTGTAGCTTTTAAACTACATAAATAAATAACCACTACTGAAGGGGGAATAGCCTCTCTCCATATTTGAGCTATGTCTCATCATACCAGTAGACAACAAGGTTTGTTTCTTACTGCCTTTACATAATTGCTGTGAATAACAGCAATTGTCAATCCTGCTCATTTCAGCCGAATACAACTTAGATTAAATATGTTGACATTGATTGACAGAAATAGTTTGAGGCATTACTGGAGAATTTATCCAAATTAACAGATCAGTTCATGTTCACTCCCTAAAACAGGACCTGTAAATTAACTGGTACTAGTGGGCCTGCACCACTTATTGGATAGCCACTTAAGTGGCTCCTTAAAACATGGCCCAGTATTGTCATTGCAGTCTGGATGCAGTTTTAAGCTTCCACTTTGAATCTGCAAAATAAACCCCTTGTCAAGTTGTAAATTTTCCTTTTATAGCATATGTCACACCTAAGTTAGGCCCTACATAGCCAGTAGAGCAGGGTGCATTGTCATTAAAAGTTTGGACATATTAGATATAAGTTTGTCCTGGTAGTGAAAAACTGAATTCCTTTCTCACCACTGTGAGACCTAGCTCTCTCATAGGATGACATTGAGTTGCCTTATCAAATTTAATAAGTGCTAACTTATTATTGAGAATTGATGAGCATTTAGGCCCTCATTACAAGTTTGGCAGTATTTTTCCAAGACCACCGCACTGTGGCTGGCAAAAGACCAGCAGTGATAGCTGTATAGTGACCGCCGTATTACGAGTCACAAACTGAAGACCGCTCAAATACAGCCACAAATCCACAACCGCCAGGCTAACTGAGAGCAGGAGAGAGACGGTCTCACCACCAGCACAGCCATGCCAACAACACCCTGTCCTGGAAATTACGACCTACAAATCATCACAGCGGTCATTGCACGGCAGAAATCCATTGGCAGTGCGAATTCGCTGTGGTCAAAAAATCACCTCCATTAGACCCTGACACCAAATTGGATAGTCTGAATACCCACACCTGACACACACCATACACACCTGCTAACTGCACATATAACACCCCCTCACACATCTCCATGATCCTTTGCAATCACAACTACCAACAGAGAGACCTAGGAGCACACCAACAGAGGACACTGCACGTCGATTCCATACACATCAACACACTTGCCAACCATCACACACCACACAACTTCACCACCAACACAATACACACATCGCTTCTGCACACATTCACTACATACCACCAGCACACACAACCAAACACCCCCACCCCACCAACCACCCTACACTGCACCCTACACACACAACACACACTCCCACCCACAACCACCATGTCCCATCAGAAGCACCCATGTCTCACTGATGATGAGTTGAGGCTCATGGGACATTAAATCTTCAGGGTAGAGCCACAACTGTTCGGAGATCAGGTCCAGCAAATCTCAATATCCAGGAAAATGGAGCTATGGTGGAGAATCGTTGACAGGGTCAACTCAATGGACACCCGTCCACGCAAAAGGGAGGACATCAGGAAAAGGTCGAACGACCTACGGGGCAAGGTGCATTCCATGGCATCATGTCACCAGATTGCCATCAACAAGACTGGCAGTGGGCCCCCACCTCCTCCCCCTGAGTTCACAACGTGGGAGGAGAAGGTCTTGGATATCATGCATCCTGAGGGCCTGACTGGATCATCGGAGGACTCTACTCTGGTAAGTCAACAACACTCCTCAGGCAAAAAACACTCCTGGACAGCATGCGTCTCCACCACCCATCACTCCCTTATCCAGCACATCTCACACATCTACCCCCATCACCCCATACTACATGACTGCATGCCACAACACCTCACTACCCCTATCCCCAAACAGTCCCTCCCAAATGGACAGATACCAATCACAATGCCAAGCACCACAACCCCCACAATGCATCACTCTCGACACATCAAGAATTCACAGTCCCACTTCACAGTGGATCATCTGCACGGAAAACCATAGCACACGGCACACCAACTGGATGCCTTGATTGTGTACCAACACATGGCAATGACAGCAACGCTATTCACAATCTTCAACCATCAATGCTAAATTGAAACAATGCAACAATTTGTCACACGCAAGCAATGTCTGCAGTGTTGCAGCTGTCATTGCCATCACTGAGAAGCAGGTCAAGCTACTCCATGCATCAGATGATGATACGAACAAGTACATCTCCACAAAGTAACACCCTCCCCTTCCATCCACAGGTCCCGCTGCCACTGCCACCCGGCAGCCAATGCCAGAGACAGACAGCTCTCCCCAAGAAGAAAGCCCCAGTGGATGTCTGGGTATTGACGACTTGCCTGCGCCTCTGGGACAACTGGCCAGTCTAACACCACAAGCCCCACCCTGGACACATGGGAGTCCACCACCCATGTTGCTACCACAGCAGAGCGGACCCTTCATCCCCACGCCTGTCTCTCAAGGACAGGTCAATCAGCAGTGTGCCCCACAGTACAAGGACCAGAGTCAAGGCCACACACCCAAGACAATGAAGGTCCTGGTGCAACTTGGATTGGGCACACTGTACCAGGGGCACAGACACAGGGGGCCAGGGCCAGTGGGATGGCACCTGTGGGACAAAGGATGGGGCGCCCACATCAAATGACTGGCCAGGTCACTGGAAGCATACCTCTAGTCCCTGGCGGTCCTCTCAACTGTCCAAGAGAACTATAAGCTGCAGAGGGAATACGACCAAGAGGCCATGTAGCAGTGGCAGACCCTACATGCCATCATGTCCGGCATTGCAGGGATACTGAAGAAACTGACCACCGTCCTTCGTGTGTCCACCATCCAGCAGCAGGCTCCTTCCACCAGCCACATTCCAACTGAGCCCTCCACTTCTGCGGCAGCTAGTGTAATGGAGGCCCTGCCAGAGGACATGCAGACCACCAGCACCCCGCCCCCTGTAGATGAGGAACCCACACACAAGTGTGGACGTCCATCCAGACATCCTGCAGGACCTGATACCAAGACCAAGACCACTGCCAGGAAGTGACCCTCTCCTGAACGTTCTCCCTTGTTTGCCACTGACACACCCTGTGGACTGTCCATTGTCAACTCTCCATTTTCCCATGGTCCCTTGGATATTGGACCTGGACTACCTACACCTGGGACAACTACTCTGAAGATTACACCCTCCATGACCCCACCCAACACCAATTGTACTTCTGAATAACATAAAAAACCTTTAAACACAGCTACTGCCTATGTGTCTTTATTGTAATGAGTAAGATTTTCATTTGAACAACATGTCATTGCAGTCAAACTATTGTCCTGTAAATGTCTGTGAGATAGGCGGGGAGCAATATGCAGCAAGGTTGATGGTGGAGCAGATATATTGTGGATACATGTGTCAAGGGAGCCACCAGCCAAGGCAGAAACCAGAGTTACACCACGCAAAGGCCCTGCAAATAGACCAAGACAGGTACAACTATCATGATAGGAGTCAGTGTAGGCCAGTCAACACATATACTGTACAATGTCTCAGTCCTGAGTGTGATTTGGCAGGTGGAATCTCAGACCATATGCCCGTGTCAGAGCTACATTTCCAAGATATCCATACCCAATTGTCCTTCCCTCACAGCTGACAAATCTCAACTAAAGCAAGTGCATGTTTCACAGTCAGCAACAGTTGAGTTACACATTCTCCCATTGTGGACTGTGAGGATGAATAGCAATACTGATGAAACCACTATCTTTGGCACTACAATTGGAGTTGGCAAAGCAGTACAGGGAACATAGCACATGGACAACAAATTGCATTAGTGATGCTACATAACAACAGAGTGGAAAAAGCATTCACATTTGAACTGTAACACTTCCTCTGATGGGCAAAATGCCCCCCCAACCTCACCCAGCGGGTGAGCAGCACTCAACACCTCCACTGATGACAGACACCAGGAAGGGCTATGACACAATGCAGACAGGAGCACAGGTAACATGCATAACACATGACACATACCTGTATCTCATGGGAAGTACTGTGGTGTTAACTCTGCTCTGGAGTCAGCTACATCTTCATCTTCCTTCAAATCACTGACTATGTCCCCTTCATCAGCCACTGGTCCAGCTGCCACCTCCTCTATATCCAGCAATGGGAAGTGACACCTCAGGGCCAGATTGTACAGCATGCAGCAGGCAACAACGATCTGTCAGACTTTAAGAGGCATGAAGAGTAGGGCACTTCCGGAGACATGTAGGCAGCGGAATCTGGCCTTCAGCAGGCCAAAGTTCCTCTCAATGACATGCCTTGTCCTGCCGTGGGCCTCATTGAAGTGGTTTTCACCATCGGATATCTCACAGGTGTCAGCAGCCAGGGAAGGTTAGGGTACCCAGAGTCACTTGTGTGAACAAAGGTAGGAGACATCTCAATACCAATGGGGACACGGGACAGATTGTGAAGAGAGATTACAGGGGCACTCATCCTGTTTGATACATATCGATTTTCCAGGCCCAGTCACACTGTAGTTGTGCCATCATGTGTGGGAAGTTGCTGTTCCACAATATCATTGAGTCATGTACAGAATCAGGGAACTTGGCCGTAACCTGCAAGATGAATTGGTCAGCCAGACACACTACTTGCACATTTATGGATGTGAGAAAACAGGGCTGATTGCAGAGGCCCCATAACTTTTTGCCCCCATTTTCCTCTTTTTGCTGGTGTTTTCCTGACTTTGATGGTGCCCTGGGTACTGCTAACCAGTCCCAGGGCCTGTGCTCTGTGTAAAATGGATATGCAAATTAGGCTAATTATAATTGGCTAAGTTAACCTACCTATAAGTCCCTAGTATATGGTAGGGCATGTAGGTTTAGGGACCACAGCATAGGTGGTGCACACCTAGGTGCACTGCTGAGGTGCCCAGTGTCATTTTAAAAGCAAGCCTGCCTTGCTGGCTGCTTTTAAATTAAAGTTATATGCAAATTCGACTTTGGAATTAAAGGTACTTCCAAAGTCTTAAACTACCTTATTTTTACATATATGTCACCCCTAAGGTGTGCCCTATGTGCCCCTAGGGCTGGGTGCCATGTAACTATAAGCAGGGACTTTATAAAAATAGATTTATAAGCCCTGGTGAGGTAAAAACAGCCAAATTAGTTTTTCTCTCATTGAAGTAAATGGCCTTCATAGGTTAGAATGGGCAGACTTTATTTTAAATTTTAAAGTCTCCTTAAATGTTACATACCAAGAATTTGGTATCAAATTAATTGTTGTAATAAATCCCACAACTTCCAGTTGTGGGATTTAATATAACTTGTTCAGGTAAAAAGTTTAGACTTTACCTAAAAAGTTGCCAATTTCAGCTCTGCATTGTTTTTGCTGCTGTGCTCTGATTGGCCAGCCTGCAGCAGCTTCTGCCAGGCTGCCTTGATGAGGTGTGAAGTGGCCTGGCTTCACACAAAGGAATGTGCTTGGGGGAGAGAATCTCCCCTCAGCAGATGGTGAGGCAGGAAGGGTGAGAGCTGCCAAACTGGTCTTCAAAGGCAGAGAAGGACATCTGGAGCACCCAGCAACACCCCCACATCCTGCAACCCCAGACAGCTAGGTGCCCCCTTGATTAGATTAGGAGAGGGCAGGAGAGGGGTGTGTTTATGATTTTTAGCCACACCAGTGGGTGGGCTCAGCCAGATGTAACCTCCAAAAATCAGATTCAGCCAT